>NW_016690189.1:8521865-8873977 GCF_001604755.1 Lepidothrix coronata
GGAAGGGCCGGCGCCGCCGCCCGCCGCCCGCCGCGCAGCGCCCGCGCCGCGCCCCGCCCCGCGCCGCTCTGCCCTCCCGCCCCGCCCGCCGGGGCCGCCCCGCCGCGGGGCCTGTTGCCGGTGCGCGGCCAGGCGCGGTACTGCAGCGGAGGGCACCCCCGCACACACCCCACGCACACCCCGTTCCCGCAGCCCCGGAGGCTCTGTCGCGGCAGCTTGAGGCGGGCGGGCTGGTCCCCGGAGAGACAGGGATCCGCGCCCCGGGGAGGGGGCTGTCCTGCGCCAACGCCCGCAGGCACTGGCTCCCGAGCCCGGGCGTGCTGTCGGGGCGGAGAGGCTGAAGTGAAACTGTGAAACGCAGCCTTCCTCCGTCCCGGCTCGGTTTTAAAGGAGCGATTTAAGTGACGGCAGCTAACCCCGGATTGCTCACAACTTTGAAGGCATTTCTTGTTTTATTGGTTCTTTTCTGGTAACTCACCGATGGAGCCATGTCACCATAAGAGGTTTTCCCTTCTTTCCTGGGAACTGGAAATCTGTGGCTTAGTTCACACATTTTAGGGCCAAAAAGCCCCATGTGGTCCAATGGGTTCAATAGCACTGGTCATCATACCACACAGCAGTTTTAAGCACTCGAAAATAGGAAAGGATGCAGCTACATCTTCTTTTTGCCACCATACCATTTTTAGGTCTCAGCAGAGGGCCATTAGGGTGGAGCTCTTCTGAGTAGTCACATTTTTTACTTGCCTGAATCTAACCTGGGAGGCGTGTTGCAAGTGCTGCAAAATGTTGCTTATGTCTTTCTCTGCACTTTGAACTTGGACAACTTAAGAACAATTCTGTTTTAAAGAGCAGCATGACAGTGTCCTAAGACTACCATGCTGCCTTCTCTAATGCATTTCAAAAGTGCTGCTGCGGTTATATCATCACCAAAATGCTCCCTGAAAGGTAATTAGTCCATAATCTACTGATAGCAGTCAAACATCTGACTCACACAACGGTGTTATCTCTATGTTTTTACCTTAAAATGTACAAGTAGGCTGATCGTTGTCATCTTTCTAATTTTTCAGTGCTGAGTTACATACCACAGAGAAGCATTTTGCTCATGTTGCTGCTGTCATTTTCTCTGCCCTCCAGGTGAGAGCGTCTAGACAGGGACTTCTAGCCTCCAGGCACCTGTTGAGCCCCCATGGCCCCCATGGCTGCTTGTGAGCTACTCAGGGGCTTGTCCTGCAGCCTGCCTGTTACAGGGAAGGCTGCTCCCACATTTCTGAGCCTCCTGACAGTGGTGGCCATGGAGGAAAAGGGTGTTCTGAAGGGTTTCTGTCTTGCATCTTTCAAAACAGTGATGTGTTGCCACTGAATCATACAGGGGTTTGTGGTGTTACAGACAGGTTGCAGCAGTCACATTATGCAGGGCCGGGAAAGGAAAAGGGCAAGCCACAGGTGGGGAATTAATCTCCATTTCAATTCATAACTTGTAGTTCCTCCTATGTCAACAGTGCCAAGTGGTAAGTCTGCTGTAGGATAATAAGTCTGGGTGGACCTGAGCAAGAGCTCACACTACTGTGTCAACCCATTTGGCATCAGGAGCACAGGGTAGGTTGAGGTCCATGAGCAGGAGAAGTAATTTTCTTGAAAGGAGACGAAAGGGATGATGGGGGCAGAGGATGGCTCGGGAGAAATTCCTGAGGTGGGAGGAAAGGAGATGATCTGGACTGAAAAACTGCAGAACAAAATATTGAGGTAGATGAACAATGGTATCATTAGCTGGAGAGGAAGAGTGTAACCAGGCTTGGGCTTGAGTTGGAAAATGGAAGAGCAGTGGCCAGTGAGGAGAAATGAGAGGAGAAAGGCTACACGGTAGGTATGCAATTGCAGGGATAGGAGAGAGAAAGAGTATGTGGTAAGGACATATAGCATTGTCAGAGGTAGGAGGCCTGATATTGCTGAAAGAGATTAATTCCATAGAAAACTGGAGAGACAATTTCCAGATAACCTCATGTTATCTGGACATCCAAAAGTCAACTTGATATCCAAACATTTAAAAGCTTGGTAGCATAAGCCCACTCCTTTGAGGGGCTGCCTGTCTTGCATGCCTCAGTCCTCACAAGCCAGATAACTGAGTTGCACTTTCCTGCCTAGCAGCTCTGCTCTTCCTAGATGAATTTGTTTTATTTGTTGGAGGCTACACAGTCTGCAACTCTGGCCATGGGCAGTTCATATCCTTGTGACAGCTCCTTCCTGGCTCTTGGTGGCCCCATGGGACCTGCTCAAACATGCAGCTGTGAATGCACCCAAGCCAGTGACTCGGTGAATACCCCCTGTGGACCTGTGCGTGGCCACAAACTGAGGGCATCTTCCCAGGGCAGGTGTTGCTGTCTGCTGCTTTGCAGGGCTGGTGGGAGTTCAGCAGAGGGTAGGAAGTGTGCAGAGGTGTTTCAACACAGTTTTATTTTCTTTGTCTGTCAGTGTTGCCTGTTGAGGTGAGAGTAGAAAAATCACATAGTTACGAGGAGGCGAGTGTTCTCCTCTCCCCAAACTTTCCTCAGGATCATAAGCTTTTGGGTTCATACTGTACTACTGGTTAAAGAAGAGCAAGAGATATTTTCAGCTGTCATTCAATAGTTCATTATCACCCTTCACTGTGAGGGTGGTGAGGCACTGGAACAGAGTGGCCCAGAGAAGTTGTAGAAGCCCCATCCCTGGAAACGTTCAAGGCCAGGTTGGATGGGGCTTTGAACAATCTGGGCTTGTGGAAGGTGTCCCTGCCCACAGCAGGGGGGTTGAAACTAGATGATATTCATCCCTTCCAACCCAAGTATTCTATGATTCTATGATTCCTGCAATATGGTTGTAGGTAGCCAGGTAGATGGAAAGGCCCGGAAATGTGGAGATCACCTGTCTAGTGTCTGCATTTCTCAATTACACTTAAGAAGTCTTTAAAGAGTGATGATGTTCCCTGAATATACATGTCACAGTAAGTTTCAAGGAAATTAGTAGGGATGGAAGGCCTGGGAGGATGGCTTCTGCCTCCTCAGAGATGCTGAGTAGGTTACCTGAAGGAAAGACCTGCGTTGGCAGAGGGTGTGATGCTGTTCTTGGGGAGATGCAGCAGAAGCCTTTCAGCCTTATCTGTCAGAGTGAAATCCTGGCCCCTGAATCGTGTGAAGAGAGAGGATCCTCTCTGAATCTCTTCCAGCAAGCCTTCTGCCAAGAGTAAGGATGAGCCAGGAGTAACATTTTCAAGTCAATGTATGAAGCTAATTTTAGAAGCAGATCACAAGGGGAATACCTCACCTAGCACCCAGTCAGAGTCATCTGGTTTAGACTTCTGTCATAAAAAAATCTCAAAAATTCAAAAGATCAAACTTACTTTTTAACTAGAGGCTTGTTCAAAGATCACCATTTTTTCTATTGCCATCCGTGTAGGTATGCAGAACTCCTGTTACAGTTTAACAGGGGGCCCTTGGGGCCAACGCAGTCCTGCAGACATGCCTGACTATTTTAGGTGGCGTCACATGTGCACCTGCCAGTGCATTCACTTCTTCTCCACAAATTGGGCGTGGCCCACTCAGTTCTGTGCAAGGAACAGAGGTGATATCCCAGTGGAGCATCACACTTCAGCGGGAAGATGAGGGCTGGATCTGAGCAGTCTCTGCTGAGCCACATAACTGCAGGGCAGCAATTCCGCTAAACAATTACCTACATGCTTTAGCTTTAGAGATACTTATTTTTAGTTTGTTATTTATTTTCCATTGAGAGCCCTTTCAGGTGGGCAGAACTGGATGTATCTCACACACTGCTCAGCAGTAGTACTCGTTCGTTGATCTACTGTGTGGGAAGTAGTGATGCTACTGTTTCTATGAAGGATCTACTGGATTAGCAGTCTTTTTGTCTTCAGAAAATATTTGATCCAGATCTGGTAGCTGCTGCAGTTTTCAGATGATCCACTCCTCTAGCCATGAACAGAGGTTGATATACCATATACACATTTAAACATGTTAAAAGAACTTTGTAGAAAGGAATAGAAAGTTGTTTGTTTCAATAAAAAATATGGTTTTGATTGAAAGCCCACTGAAGTCAATGGAAGTTGACATCTGATCAGTGGATCTTGGATGGAGTCTGAAGTCATCTTCCTCTTGTCCGTTTTGGTACCACATCTTTAATCCTTTCTATTAAAACATGTTGTTAAGTCTTGTACTTCTCCACTTTTTTGTAAATCACTGAAACTCTTCCAACTGTCATCCATTAAACAATGAAAACTTTTCACTGACTCATCAGGCCTTGAAACAGCTTGATTTCTAAGTTTTCTGTATGAAAGTAAACCAAAGGAAATTCTAGAGCAACCATTACAGATTAAAGCTCCATATTTCACAGAGTCACAGAAAGGGTAAGGTTGGAAGGGACCACAGTAGGTCATCTGGTCCAACCTCCATGCTCAAGCAGCGTCATCCTAGAGCACATTGCACAAGATTGCATCCAGACAGTTCTTGAATATCTCCAGCGCAGGAGACAATCTGTTCTAGTGCTCAGTGACCTGCAAGTTCCTGTCAAAGCTGAGTTATGATACATGACATCACCCTACAGACAACTGGAGAAAACAGGGGAGCCAAAGTGGCCTTACTTTGCCCCATACCTGAGTACAGTGACAACCAAGTATTTTACGTGCTGGACCAGTGTGCATACAAGAGTGGGAGCACTTTCATGGATTTAATGTAACTGGAAGTCAAATCACAGAAGGATTATGGCAATGATAGCACTGCTCTTCAGAAGTCTGTAATGTGGATGGAAAGCACTCTGTGTCTGCCCGCCATAGGAAAAAATGCAAAAGGTCAGTCAGAAACCTGAAAAAGAGAGGAAGAAGAAACCCTGGAGTTACTCACTGTAGTTCACATTTATGTGAGGGCAAAACTGAGACCATCACAGTCGCTTGGGTAGACTTCTGCACAGGGCAATAATGCTAAATCCCTTCACTAATCACAGACAAATCTGTTCACTATGTAGTCTGGTAAAAGTCTGAATCCTTCTCTCTCTGTTTATAGCATTGGTTATTTTAGTGTCTGAATGGGTCTCCCCACATCAGTTGAAGGGACACCTGTCCTCCACCAAGGGTTCATTACCTGGCCATGAAATAAGGTATCGCTTCTACTTACAGTCCTCTCTTGGGATTCATGGGAGGGAAGAGAGGGTTAAGACTGTTTCGGGTGTCCAATAGCTGTAACACTTCTCTGACTACTATTGCCAAAATGCCTTCTGACAGGGATTTGTTTTAGGAAGAAACTTCAGTCCCAAGCCCAGTGCCTCAGGGGATTGCCTAGCAGCGCAGAGGGCTGGATCCAAATGCATTAAACTCTCTATGTCCACTGCTAAAAAAACCCAATCCCAAGCCTAATTTTCAATAATACTTCTTAAAGGTTTTGCTATATTTCTGGAATTAAGGGGTGAGTTAGTGTTTCATTCTCTAAGCCATAGTAGCTCAAAACCCACATCAATTGTTTTTCACGTGCAGCTGTTTTTTTATCCACAAGCCATGGCTCCAGGCATTTTGAGGGTTTTTCTCCCCCTTTTTTTCCCTCTCTTCTTACCATCCATTTTGGACAAGCAGGAATGAAGGGAAACCAGCTAATCTGCCTGTGCTCCATTTATAGGGGATTCAGGAGAAAAAAAGCAAAGCAAAAGACAGAAAGAGCTGGGGAGGACTTGCTAAAGAAAGAAAAGTGTTGGTAGGCACTCAGCGTAATTTTTTGCAGTAAGACCTGTGCTTGCTGGATTATTGCTGTCACTGTTTTCTTAGCTCCCACATAACCTCTGCCCTTCCTCCTTCCCTCCTTTCCTGGGTAATTGATATGCAAATATCAAAACAATGATGAAATTTCAATGCTATAGAAACCCACAGCACTGACACTTTCTATCTCAGTACTCTGCTCCATCCTGCATGCTACAAATTATTAGGAGGATTAACCTGCTGGCTGCTTCCTGAATGCCACCTCTGCCAAATTCAGCATCTTGTCAGCAGAAAGTCTCTGAAACACTCCTGGCAGCCATGGAGAGCAGCTGGGGCACCTAGAGGTGGCTGGGATGGTGAGGCAGCTGGCCATGGCCTGCAGCAATGGGGCTGGCAGTGGGATGAGGCTGGGCACAGTGCACCCAGGCTCTCACACTGACTGTTGTTTCTGCCCTGTCACCTGGGAGTAGGGTGCCAGAGGACAGCCCAGCAGCCAGCAGCAGCCACAGCAGTGGGATGTGGGGCTGAAGGAGTGGGCTGGTGGGACAGAGAGAAAAGGCTAGGAAAACTGCTATTGCCTCTCCACTACCCTCCAGTCCACACAGGGGAGCTGGTCCAGATGCTGCCTTGTGCTGGAAATCCATCAAGTGCAGCAGTCAGCGCATCTTTCATCTCCAAGAAATACCTGTCCAGCCATGGCATATCACAGCCTGTTTCTTAATTCCTGATAGGGGAATGACTCTTGGCATGGCTCTGCCTCACTGCTGATGTAACTGCAGAACCAAACCCCCAAAGCTGGCATTCGGGGTGACAGAGGGAGTTGTCCTCTGCCAGTGGGTGTTGATGGGTGGGTGGAGACAGAAATCACCATGCTGTGCCTTCAATGGGAAAGGAGGGTGGTGCAATTGTGTTTGCTCCCACCTCTCAGCTGGGACATCTGTCAGGAGGACCGTTTGGCAGGACCTTGGGTGTGTGGGGTACAGATGTTGGTGGGGCCATCCCCTCACCTTTGGCATCTGCTCTTTGCCTTTTGGTTCAGTCCCTGAGTATGACCCTTCTGTGATCTTCCTCCCCTCTGTGCTACTGAGCAGTCCAGGAGTCCTGGGGACTGTCACAGCATCCAGCTCTTCCCTGATGACCTGATAAATGGAGCTTTGGTATCAAAGTGCAGGAACAAGCCTATTGTAGTGCACCTTACAGAAAGGTAATTAAGCAGAGGCAGCAGCAGGGACTCTTAGATGAAAAGTCACAAACCAGGAGTAGTCACTGGATGTTTCCTGGGCTTCCTCCAGGACAGCGACTTGTTGCCGAACCTGCTTCCCCAGTGGGACCGTTTGAGAACCGCATTACGTTTGAATTAAATGAGGTTTAATAGCCTTCAGTTGCAATCACTACTCACGCGGAGGGAAAACGGTATTAGTAGAAAGCAAGACTGGAAAAACATGCCTCTGTCTGCCTGACCAACAGGATGAGCAATGAAAATCTGACAAACTGAGTTTAGGAGCACTCAAAGAAGCATTTGGCAGTGGTTTCATGGCAAACTTGGGGATTTTGTAAATCTTCCCCTTCAGGCATTCCAGGTTAATTTAAATAATGACAATTTATCAAACATAGCAATAAAGGCAGCATTTAGAGAAAGTACATTATCATTTCGTCATCTCATTGACTCCATTGAAAAATGAAAAATGACTGTCAGAAAACATGTAGAAAAACATTGATTAAATGATTGCACTTTGATTGAATGAGCTGTTGGTATAGAAACTTCCTCCCTGGGTCTCAGAGGTACTGTGAGTATTGGTCCCCTCTTGACCCTGATTCCCTTTGGTAAGCAATGCAAGGGCTCCCACCCTACTTGCACAGGACATGCAGCGCAGCCTCCAAAGGCAGGCAGAGCCCCACACAGAACTGATGGGGAGTTTGTTCCCATGAACCAGCAGCAAAGATGAAAGGAGCCATAGCCTGAGTGTGACAGCATGGGGCAAGAACGTGACTGGCTGCCGTCCTCCTTCTCCTCTGTGTAGCAGAGACTCCACAAAAGTATGAAAGAAATTATGTCTGTTCTGTACTGATGAGGAAGCTCTCCTGACAAAGAGATGTGTTGTAGAAGGTCTATTTTCCCTCCTTTCTTTGGAAAACAAAATATCTGCATCAAGGAGTCAGGAATAATCCAAGGAAGCAAGAGCACTGGCTCAGAGGAAGATACTGGTCTTGTCATACAAAGGTCCTTTCTTCTAATGATTGCATCTACGCTGGCATAAAAATCTATCTTCTAAGTAGCCATAACCACAGTGGATTTTGCACCCTGCTATCATATTTGCCAAAGCTGTTTCATGGAGGGATGCTCTGGGAATACACTTGGCAGCTGCCTGGGAGATGCAGAGCATGGCTAGGTAGGTGGGACCCTATGGGTGTCCTGTTCTGTTTTTTTCTTAGGCCATATTTGCAGGTCACAACATGAATTTCAGGTTAATCTGGTTCAGAGGAAGCCTTCAGGCTATCCTACACAGTGTTAACCCAACTAGCACACATAATTCACATCTCCCAGTATCAGTGAGAAGCAGGCATGTGCTGGATGCAACACAGAACAGCCTAAAACCTACTTCTTTGAATATGACCCTGGGGTGGCAGAGGGCTTTCTGTGATTGCTGCTCCTTTCCACGAGACTCAAGAAAAACCCGTGTGTTACTTCCTCCTGCCCCCAGAGTCTTAATTCAGTGTTGTGTATCTTGGTCCTTTTGTCCACTTTTGAGTCAAAGTGTCACACTGTGTTGCTAAAGAGAAAGGGAATGTGGCAGCATGGATATGGTGGAGTACTAGGCACTGGATCTGACAGTGGGCTCAGACTATGCCTTTTGTGCTGGTGGAAGACACAAAAAAGGTGTAATTTGTCCTCCTGGCTCAACAACGTCTTTTGTTCTGCTAGCTCAGGGTCAAAAGTGCAACTTCCGCTTTTACAGATTTATGGATTGGCAAGGCTGAGTGGGAAGACTGGGAATGAGAAAAATGCATCCTGGAGATGTACTGGAACCTCTCAGGCACAGAGGAGTATAACCATGAAGGCATATATATACACAGGGAAATCCTGATGTGCTGGTCACACCTCTTTTTGGGCTCAGGTAAGTCATGCTATGTATCTGAAGAGCTAGAGTTCTTATGGCACAGAACTGGGCTGAATTTGGCTATGCTTCTCTTTCTCCCTATACAAACCTCGTAACATCTGTGCAGGTAAATCATAAAAAGTAATGCATGGGATAAAGCGGTGTCATTAATTCTTACTATCATCTTTACCTCTGAGGGGTCTTAAATATGCCCACCAGAAAATTAAACATCTAAGATAGTTTGTATATACTAAAGAGTGCAAATAATATACAAGGTAAAGACATGACACTCAAACCACAAGGCTGTCTTCAAAATCTTGTCCTCCAGCATGTTAGAGAAATCTGCCTATCTCCATGTTCCTTTCCTTAGTATCAAAATCTTAACTCAGATGTTGCTTTTGCTTTGGGGTCTTGGCAGTGTTTCCAGCTGTTCTAGACATTATTTTGCTTTCTGCTGGATGTACACCAGGGTGACATCATGGCTATTTCTGGTCTCTGACAATAATCTTCTCTCTTCTGATAGTCAGAGGACAAATTCATTTCATATTTATGATTCCTTGACTTTATGAGACTGATGTGCAGGAAAATGTGTACACTAAGACTCATCACATCAGGATGCAGTGGAAAGACCTAATGCTAGAAAGAGCTCAAGCTAGTTGAGGTACGTTCATTACAGTCAGACTTCATGCTGAAGATTACCAGGTGTGAGTATCACTCTGTGCTGGGTGGTGAAAAATGCATATTTAAAAGAATACACCTTTGGTATGTCTAACATGCATCTAGCAAATTATCTGGAGTATATCGTGTAGTCAAATGAATTATCTTCTTGAAGTGGAAATGGAAGAGCATTTCACTCTTTAAACAGAAAGAGCTCCATAAATGTGGAACGTGCTGTGTCTATACTGCTGCAGCAGCGTAATACAGCAGAGCTACCAATTCAAGTAGCTTGTGCATGTGAGTCTACATTTACTCTAGACACCCCTTGGGCTGTTTTCAAGCTTGGATCACTAGGGACTTTTTAAATATAATTTTTTATAAGTAGTTAAATATGAGAGCCCTGGTTGTTCTGTGTGTCTGGACGTAGAACATGGGAGTGGGAAGACAGACGGGGAATCAGCCTAAGTAACACTATTTTCAGCTGCCTTATTCTAGCATGTGTTAAAGATGCCAGGGGCCTCATGACTTTTGTTCTGGTTGAAAATTGAGCAATTAAGCTAAATTAGCCTATATTAAGCTCTTGCTTACAGCTAGTTTTGGTACCTCTAAACCATGCTGCAGGCAGCATTGAGGATGTGAAATATCGGTGTAGCCAGAAAAAAGCCTGATCTCATCTGAGAGAGTCCTCTGGGAGTTCTTCATCCTCCTCAAAGGAGCTCAGATTTCCAGGCCCTAGTGTGCCTCAGATTCCACAACATCCAACAGGAACATGAAGATCTGAAGACATTTTGCAGTACATAGCAGAACAGTGACAGTTTGTTACACCAGGACACACTGGCTGTGTACCTTTACCCAAGAGATTTAGGATGAGCTTTCAGAGAAGAAAGAGAAGTTGAGCCAACTTCACTCTACACAACCTCTTCTCACCAGCATAGACCAGGCTGATCTGATAAATTTGCAGGAAGAACAGAAAGTATAGCCTCTATAGGGCTGAGAGGCCTTAAATACCCGAGTCACTTCTGCAAATGGGCTTTGGGCACCAATGAGTAGTCGCTGGGTCCTACGTGAGATCAGAAGGGACTGCCAAATCTACATGCAGCCAGGTGCATTAGTTATCTACATCTTCCACCAAAGACCCGTGGACTCCTACAAAGACATTTCAACAGGCAAGCCTTCTTTAGGTGATTGCTTTAAGCTCTGCCTGAAATCTGCAGGGTAATAATTTTGGTGTCTGGTGGCTGAAGGTCACTTTTGCTGGACAACTGGCAATTCCTTCAAGTGCCACGACTTGATGCTGTGACTGTGCTTGTAAGGAGAGGAAAAAGCACACAAAAAGGGACAGATACCAGCCAAACGTTACTCAGTTTGTATGAATAAGATCACTCTATAAACAGCCCTCAACACTCTTGCTCATAAGGGTATGCTAAAACACCAAGTTCCCAAAGCAGCTGAAGTGAAAGATGTCCTCACCCACGAACAGCAAAGTATTGGTTTGAGTCCTGGGCAGAATTCCTCCTTCTCAGGAAAACATCCTAACCAACCAGATATTGTAGGTTGAATTGTTCTCAGTGTTTTTTCTTACTCATTTAGGTTTCTTTAGTAAATTTTACAGCCTGCTGCAGCAGAGAGATTGTGCATGAGAGGATGGCTTTATCACCTGCTGTTTTGGGCACCACATTAGGAGGAATGGCCTATCCCTACAGCGATATATATCCAAGTGCAAAGTAAATGTATATGCAAAGATATATAGTGTCAGCAGAAGCAATAAAAAGCAACACACCCCAAAACACCCACCACAACCCAGAGCAGTGTGGTAGGACATACAAGTGTAAATGTCTGCAGGTAACAAAAAAGCTTGAACCTTTTCTGGATGCATCCTGGATGCACTGCTATTTCAACTGAGATGACACCAGCAGCAGTCACTGTTGATACTATTGCTGCCTGAGTTTCAACTTTTACCATTTACACAAATGAGTACCAAAAGTTGCTGTGGACATTATGAAAAGATTTATTCTGGCATTTCTAGATCATTATTTCTTCTTATAGCCAAATCTATGTCCTTAACCCTCAAGCTTTTCAGCTACTCCAAACTTCATCTCTCAGTCAGTGAAAGCTTTGACCAGAGTTCTTTTTTCTCCTTGTCCTGAACTGATCAGCTGAAACACATATCATATACTTTAAGGAGGAAAAAAAGTTGTCTATTTGGGCTGGAAAATAAAATTAAATGAGCTTTCTTTTCTACTGTTCCTTTCTTATCTTTTCTTGTTGTTTTCTTCCTTACTCTAAGTTCTTCTTGAGTCTTAAACTTGCTCTGCTTTTCTGTGTTGCAGCCTAAATGCAGTCTTTACTTCCTGCCATCATGACCTTTAATTTCTTTCTGTTCACAAAGCCAATCCTACCCCTGACATCTGTCCTACACCTACACCTGATATCTGTCCTCCCTTCCCTGATCTGTCTTTCATAGACACCCTCTTCACTCTTTCCCCTTCTGCTATCTTTTTTTATGAAAATAGTATAAGATTGTGTGTAAGAAATTACCCCTAAAGAATATCAGAGAAATAATAAAGGAAATGCTCAAGCAAGGCAGACTCTATTCTTCTGGGTCATTATAACATCTCTTTGTTTTATAAAGCATGAGACCAAAACCCAAGCAATTCTGCGGAATGAAAAAAGATGAAACAATCACTCTTTGTGCTTCCTATCTTTATAAAATTACTCTAGACCTCTTGGAAAGTGTCCATGGTTAGTCTTGAAACCCCTCCTTCACGGGGCAAGCACAATAACTGCGGTGCCAAAGCAACTGTTGTGCTTAGCATCTGAAAACAACATAAGTCCAGCAATGCAGTGGCATGTTTCCACCAGATGACCACAACATCTCTGACAGACAAACACTGGAGTAGTCTTGGCATTGCAGGAGTAGTACTGCAGTTTGCAAACAAATTCCCTGATAATTTCCACTTATTGCTCACTGGTTGGATTTGCAGAGTCGTTCTGACACATGAGAATGAGATTTCCTTCAAAGACTGCTAAACCGGAGTCTCTGCTCCAGATGAGCATCAGCAGCACTCCAGCACCCAGGGCCACACATGGGATCACATGAATGACCAGTCCTTCAGGCAGCTATAAGCCACATGCATGATAGGGACATTACAGTCCAAAGAAAACTCCTTGTATAGACACAGGGTAGATGCTGATTTTATCTATAGGTCCATCTAGCATAATTAATTACCTGCTTATGTCCTGGATCTCCAGTGTCCTGACCCCTGTAGTCCCATTCCTGGGCACCTAGCTACCTCCATCCCCTTACAGTGAGCACAGACAGCTCACTCAGGGAAATATGGACACGAAAATGGCAAGATGCCTAAAAAGCAGATGACAGGATGCTCTGATTTACAACACTTCTGTCTGTTTGTGGCCCCAGTCCCAGTGGAAATTGCATTCCTACTCACTGAAGCACCGCTAAGCCTTTCAACCCTAGTCCTTTTGCTTGAGTTTTATGATGCCAAGGGGATTGGGCTCACTGCCCTCCAGTAATCCAGGCAATGAATTAATGTTCCCTTTGCCCTAAGATGACTTCTGTAACAGCAAAACTCCTTAGACAGGATGTAGAGGGCTGTTCAACAACTTGGAAACCCCACTGTTGGAAAGATGTTGACATGTTGATGGGATTCATACAAGAACAGGAGGAAACAAAGGGGGAGGACAGACCTCTGCTACACGAACAGAGAATGAAGTCTGATCTGGCTGAACAATGACTGCAGAGAAATACTGATGGTATACTGAGGGTGTATGAGTCATATATGGTTGTTCAAGGCAGTGCAGTGCGCAGCTGTGCTACACAAAAGAAAACCATAACTGAATGCCAGGAAAAATTAAATGAAAGATGAAATGGAAGAAGAAATTAAAGAAGTTCAGGGAATTTCCAGCTCTATTAAAATACATAATAATGGATAATACAAGGATATCACAGCACTGTGAGAGTGAGACATATGAGACTCCTTTTTCCACTTCCAGTTTCTGTATCTTTAGAGACCATAAAACAGAATGTGCTGCCCTGCAGAACTAAGATTTTTAAGGGAAGCAAATAAACACATACATAGTTGCATATGAATGAACAGCAATAGACAGGATCAAAAACTTTTTTAAGATACAGAGCAGATGCTAAACTCTGGGGAATATCTCTAATTATGGTCAAATAATTTAATTTCATAGTTTTCCATTCTGGGCTTACTTGGCTCTTCACCAGGTCTTGGCCATTCTCAGAGATGGGACACTGAATGATTGAATTATGACTGAGATAGGGTTCTCCTTGGTTTGGAAGAAGAAAGAACGGGGAAAACAGGAAGGGAGATAAGCAATGCTTAAGACAAAATTTCAGAATGATTCAGGAGTTAGTAAGGATGGGAATATTTTTTTATAGCTTTGTGATTTTGCCATGGGACAAAATTCTAAATACATTCCTGATAGATGAGATCCTCAAACATCTGGAGAGATACGAGCTGATACAAAGCCACTTACATTTCATAAAGGATAAATTTAGACATTTCTAACAGCTGCGGTGACTGTGAGAGTTAGGCAGGGCTGTGGATGTAAGCCGTCAGAAGTTCGGCAGGGAAACAGTCTGATGGCTAGACTGGACACCAGGGCTTCACCTCATCATTGGCAAGGGGAGGATTTCCCAAGTGCAAGGGGATTCAAGGAGGTAATCGAATTTTCCTCATGTCTTGTAAGGGCCACTGCAGATCTGGGCAGAAGGAATGAACTTCTGCTGCTTCTGTAGACCAGTGGCATCCTACTCTCCCCTATATGTACCTGGCACAAAATGCCTAGAGGAGGTTACAGGCTGAAATGACAGGTCTGAGCCCCAGCCACCCACAATGTCCCCCAGAAACCTGCTGCTTTGGAGAGAGGCGTTCTAAAAACGTTGTCATGGACATGGGGTGCACCCAGCTCCCTTTTTCATGCTGGGGTCAGGACATGGGCTGTAACAGCCTCGTGTAAGCACAGCACTTGCAGCACTGTGACCTGGAACGCAGGGAAAAGTCAGGAGCAAAGCTCAGACTACAAAACTGGGAAGTATTTTGGCATCTTACGGCCCTTGCCTAAAAACATCTCAGCTTCTGGAGACCAGGAAGGAGTGGGAACACCACAGGACAAATGGTTCAGATTTTTAATGGGTTTGAAATCGGTTTGAAATCAAAGAAGATGAGATCCATTGATCCAATGTCGACTGACATTCCTGAGGCGCAGCCAAGAAAAACAAGTTGCCATTCAGAAAGTCACTGAAGAACAAAAGAGAGAAGAAGGAGATGAAAGGGAGAACGGGAAAAGCATAAGGCCATCAGCTCGATACATGTACCTAGTAGAGGTCTGCCATGTCAGACCTTAATGCTATTAGTGTCTAATAAGGTCAAATGAAAAAGAATTTTTCATTCCATGTTGATGTGTTTGAAATGCTTCTTATTTTAATAAGAAAATAATCTGATTTCCAAACACATTTCAAGACATGAATTCCCTTTCCAGACTGGATGGATGCAGAACAAGTTCTGGGATTTGATATGGTTTAAAGTGAATTAAAGGGGTAATTTTTTTCTCTACCCATCCTCCAATGTATAAAGCAATTTTGCATTCATGCTTGCTGATCTAAACTGAAGCGTCTCCCTTACCCCATAGTCTTTAATTCTCCTTTCTAATGTAGAAAGCCCAGAGAAAAGAAAGAAGCAAAAATGTAAGTGGCTTGTTTTTGTCCATTGGGGCTTAAATAAAAGAATTTTTATACTTGTCTGAAACCATTTTTTTAAGCCGTTCCATGACAAACTCTATTCTAAAGTGTTCCACCAGAAAGCAACATTGATTTTGATCTGCTGCTTTATTTTACACACAGCATGTTCCTCATTGCTGCAGCAATACATCACTAAATCTGAGCAAACTTCGCTATTCTATGAAAGGCGTGGAGATGTGCAATGCATTTTTTTTTGTATACATTTAATGAACAGGAATAGAGACAATATGAAAACAATCAAACTATCCCAGCCTGCAAGGAAAGACAGAGACAGAACCAAGAGCTCAGATTCAAAACACAGCTTGGAGAAAAGTCAACAGTGATTCGTAGATCACAGATGTGAAGGCTTAGCCCCCAGTCTCCATCTTCAGGGTAGTGATTTATATTTTCTCTCTTGGAACAATGCTTTTTTGGTGAGTAATTATGTGGGTTTGTTTGTGGCCTCCTATATTTTGAAAAAAGCAATGTCCAGTGGGATTGACATTGAACTGTCTGACAGCAGATTTTAGTGTTCTGTAAGCAGCAATGACTGCTTATATTTTTGAAAGTAAGAATGGATATGAAACACATTTTGGGCTTCTTTTCTGTAGTTAGTTTTCAAGATTATTCTAAAACAGAAGACTAAAGCACAATCCCCAGCAACTGGTTTGCATATGTCCACATAACAACCGTAACATTCATGATGCTGCTGGGACACGTGCTGTCTTTATGGGCTCTTCGTGTAAGAATTTTAATTTAGCTAAAGTTGAAAGTTTAAAACTTGTGCTAGCTTGCTCCAAAGACCTTTTGTAATATTAGCTGAATTATGTCAAGTATTTTCTGTCAGGTATAAGATTTGTCATAAATCACAAGAAATCGTGTAATAATGTAGTTCTGAGCATTATGTTTCTAAAAAGCCCCTTTCATAATGGGAAATACTGTCTTATGCTTTTTAATGTCTTTCTTTCCTCCCTTCCCTTGGGCTGTGCTTTTTTCTTTCTTTTGTCCTTTCTAGGGAAATTAAAGCTTTCCTTTGGACTAACTGGAGAAGATCAACCATTTAGTTAAATTCTATGTTTGTACCTTCTTTATCTCCCTGTAACAGAGGCAATTTCCTTTCATCTGCACAAATATTTGGTACACTGGACTCCACATTTAACATTTAGTTTCTGCTCAGTAGTTTTCCACTTGAGATCTTTTAGCAAAGATGGACATGAGCGAGCTTATGGAAAAGACTTCTATATGCTGGAAACATTTGATTCAGAGCCAAACCCATCTCTTGTAAATTAACAACACCTACAAACATCCACCCCCAAATAGCATCACTGGGTAATGCTGCCTGTTGGAGCAGATTCTCCTAACATAAAGAGATCTCCTGGATGTCACTCTTCTTGTTGTATATCCTTAGGAAGCCCAGGGCAGAAGGTACCATCCCAGGATGCCCAGAGCAAAAGTAGGGAAGCTAAGTTGGGCCACATGCCCATTTTCAAAGGTTTATTCTCTTGGGCAGTGCTCACTGGTAAGCCAGGGCTGTGCTCTTTGGCCCATAATGTTGAAGGAGCATGTGAAAGAGAAGAAAGAAGATGCTGGCACTAAACAAAGCCAGCAAAGGGCTGGATAGGACCAGCTGATGGAAGAGGCTGTGTCACAGCTGACCTTACCGTCCTTCAGTGACTCCAGGCAGATGGCAGCTTTGGCTAAGCTGCACACAGTGGAGTCACTGAGAGATAGCTACTTACTCGTTTCAGATTAAACCATGAAAGCAGCAGCTGTTGCAGCATCTTCAGTTATAAGAAAAGCCTTGCAGGAGTGTGCAAGTCTTTGAGGAATATGTCTGTGCAAGGCTTGCATGCCGAGTCCCATACTGGGGACTTAGATGTATTTCTGTGGTGAACTGAGGACCCTGTTTTGATCCTGTTGCTTCACCTCTTCTGCCTTCTCCTTTCAAAGATCACTGGCCCCATCACTGGGTGGCTTTGAGGATGGTCTCACTGAGAAGCATCTGGCTCCTGCTCAGAGCCACTTCAGTGTCTGAGCCTCATCTTCCAGGAGAGACAAGTGAGCCTGAGTGAGGCCGTCAGGTCACCTCATGAGACAGAGCCAGGCACAGGAGTGCAGTGAGGCAGGAGCTGATTCTGGGGCTCTGCTCCAGAGCCTTGTGCAATGCGGATTTTAGGCCCTGAAGTACCCCTGAAATGACATGTAGCTTTGAGTAGCAATTAAGTGACAGGCAGCAGCCTAGTACCAGCCTCCTGCAGATCCCCTGATCAGAGACACTCAGGGCAGTCATGTAGCAGGGAGTGTGTAGTTTTGGGAAATGAGTCTGAAGCACTTAGGGTATTTTTTTTAAACATTAGCTGGCTATCTGGGCAAATAATTTTCCGCCTATGGGTGTCTTACAAAAAGCTGACTATCTTGTTCTACTAATGAAGCTTTGTGACTGGGGTGCCTTGTGGGTGAACCAGTATGCTTTCTAATTCTCTAGGCAAACATCAACATTCCCCAGCACGAGTAAGTTGAGTGCTGAGCAGTGACTAATGAACAGCTGGTATGAATTCCTGACACTCCTGGAATCCAGAAATATGTTGATGAATTCTGGCAGAAGTCCAAATATTTGCAAAGTAATGACTAAGGTGGTAATGAACTACAGTTGACTGGCTCATTCATGTTAAGAGGCTCAGCAGTTTATCCCAGCATACATCCAGAATCTCTGAGCCAGTTCTGGATCACCTTTTCACGTCTGGAAGAAGAGAGGTGCCTGGGGATGCTACAAGCACTGAAGTAGAACAGGGACCCACTGAATACTGGTGCTCATCTGCACTGCACACGTGCTCCATCCCAAGGCAACCAGGACTTCTGGCATGTGTGAGGGCTCCAAGCCCCTTCTTATCTGCAAGGCAAGGTGCACAAACAGCTCTAAAAATACTGGCCCAGGCGAAGTAGGTACCACAGAGAAGGAGGAAACTAAGCATCAAATTAGGAAATGTCTGTGGCCTCATCTTGCACAAGGAGCAGCGCAGAGAAGATTAAACTTGATGGAAGAGACAGAGTGACTGCCAGGCCAGCAGAGGCTGAACAATTTAGGATTAGATAATTTCAAACTGGGAAGAGGTTATTCTCTGAAAAGACAAGCCATAGTTGAACAACAGAGAAGGACAGGAAAAATCTATGTCAAAGAGCATAGATTCTGTACTGGGAGCATATGTATTTACAGATGCTAATAGGCACCAGTAAATCTTGGCCTCTTCTATAGGGTCACCTTTGAAAAAAGACCTAGGGTGACTTAGCATTTTTGAATACACTGCCTCCTGGTGAGGCATATGCTAGGTTTATGCCAAAGACCTGCACTGATTTCAATGAAGTCCCTTTTGACGTGCACAAAACCAAATATGACCAGACCATACCTTGGACAATGTCGCTGAGATAACTGAGTACATATCTCACTTATCTTCCAGCCCTCCTGTTCAGGCAGACACATTCAGTGTGTGTGGACAGGTATATTTCCCAGCATAGACTGGGAATGCTGCTCACAAATTTCCTTGAGTATATTCAAGCAGGCATCTCAAATTAAACTAAACTCAACACAACAAATAGTCTCACTTTTCCTTTCTCTTTTTTTGAAAGGGATTTATTCTAATGATAAATTAATTTAACTGGCAGGCAAAACCACAGATGGGTGAACATGACAGACTGATATAGCCAGATGGAATCATGTTTGTTCTAATCCACAATCAGTAGGCACAGCAGCAAGAGCCTTTTAAGCTACTTTATAGGAATCAAGTGCTCTGAAACTTGACTGGAATTATATCATGAGAAATAAATAGCTCAAGCCAGAGATAACAAAGGATATAAGGCAATGGTGGTGCAACATTGCTTCAGAGGAAAAATGCATCTAGAAATTGTTGAATGTAACAAACCCAAGGACTGAGAAGAATAAGCTGGCCTGGGGGGATGTTTTGGCTGTCATTGACCACTCGTCAGCCAGCGCTGGAGGTTTCCACAGCATTCAGGAGCCGTGAGAAACAGCAGAAGATATTTCTTGGCAAGTGTCACTTCTCTGCTGCTACAACTGCTGGCCTACTCTTCCTCCTCCTCAGCTCTAGACACAGACCCCACTGATGCCACAGGGACACATACCCCACCATCCATGAGCTGTCTCCACTGCACGCACACGCTGGCTGGGGCATTTCCACTGACACACAGGGGTTTTGCATTGAAGCAGGATTTTGCATTAGGGCAGGGTTTTATTTTATCCTTTTTTGGTTTGCTCACCATTGGATTTGGAAAGAAGAATCTAGACCACTGATGAAGTTCTCTCTTTTCTCCCCACCAGAGCCCCCAACACTTCTGATGTGAAAAAGCCATAGCTGTTAGTGCTTTCCAAGAAAAGCAACACTGTTTTGCTAAAAGTGCCGACTGGCAGCAGGTTGGCATTGGGTTTCTTTGTTAAAAGATAACAGAGCTTACGTTTTCCGGGAGAAAGAAAAGTCCTATTGATATAATAATATCATGCCAGGCAGACAGCCCTGCTTGTGTAATCCACTTTGAGCACAATGCTGTGTTGTGGCTCGAGCATTGTTTCCAGATGAAAAGTGGCTGTGATTTGCCTGGTCAAGGACGTTATCCTGACTGACAGGTCTACAAAAGGAGACAGCATGTGTGGTGGGCTGAGAGGCCAGGGAAGTTTACCTGAGGGGTGAGGGGGTGGGGTAGGGACTGGGAGGCAGGGACCTTCCTGTATGTGCATCTCCTTTCTGTGGGTCAAAAAGGTGCTAGGGGCATTCCATGGAGCTGGGGGAATCCCATGGTGCTGGCAGCATCCCATAGGGGTGGGCCACAAGGGGAGCACTGATAATTCTAAATCTGACAGCATTATATAAACAGAATTAGATACTGTTTGCAAAAAATGTTGATTTTCACTCTTTATTTTTTGCTGTTTACTGGCTATTGAAAAGCCCAACTGGTTGAGACTTTCAAAATGTGTGAGGAATGTGACTATGTTTCTCAACACAGAGTTCAAAGATAGTACCATGTTGTAGGTAGGAATCTGCCTTTGGTTTAGATCTGTAAATTACCCCTTTACTTTCTATCTCTTCTTGACAATTCAGGTGGAGTCAGAAGGACACCATTACTTCAAGGTGTTGATCCAGGCTTGCTTTGGATCACACATCAATTCTGTGGCAAATACGATGAACCTTGTAGGCACTTCTGTCACCTGATGGGCTGTGCTTTGTGTTTGCAATAGAACCAGGGAGCTAAAGAGTTGTTAAATCTTTGTAGCAGAAAGTCTGCTGAAAAGTTTTGCATGTACATATAATAACCCTTCTCCAGATGCAGAGTATCTGCCATTGGCAAAATAATGTCTTCTACATAAAGTGGTTTATTACAACCACTGGTGTTATAATGACCAGCCCTAAGCTTTTGTAAAGCCTTCTTAGGACTAAATTCAGCGATCGGGTGTACAGCGATAAATCTGGTTCATACTGAAGTCCTATAAAGGTCATTCATGAACCTCATGCTAGCCATTTAAACTGAGGCCAAGTTTCAGCATGGTCAAATGGGTGTAGGGATCAGATAGATAAGCCGGACAAAGAAGGCAGGAGATAAGAGAATTGTTCTCCTCTTTGGAACTTGATACCTCAACCAATATCCTTTCTCTAGCAAAAAATATTTCAGTATATTACTGATGATAAATGAGCATCTGCAGGACGCCAGCCCAAACCATCATCATTTTCATTACATATTCAGGGGATGGCACTAGGAGATAGTGCCAGGCAGATGGCCAGCACATGTGTTCTGCAGCATCAAAGTCCTTCTCTGTCTTCTGGGTAGGAATTTTGGGATTTAAATGCCAAGCAGCCCTGTGCTGCTCTTCAAAATCAGGCTGGTTTTCCCTCTCCGCATGCAAAAATGCATGTGGAGTGTTATGCACATAATCAAACCAAACTCTACTCCAGACGTTCAAAACTGCCAAGCTAAGTGTGGCTGGAACAGTAGCTGATTAGTGAGAGAAGTGCATCACCTGCAGCCTCTGAGACCACTCCTAGCTAAGACATATCATTTTTTGACAGCTTTCCATCTGGTACTGACCAGGCCTGAACATGCTTAATTAGTGAGATCTGATGAGTACTAAGCCTGAGGTTGTATTAGTCTTGCTTCTAAATTTGGACACGTGCTTTGAACTAGTAATACGGGAGTTAAAAGCATCATGTAAACAGGATTAGACTTGGCTCACAAAACTTTTGCTTAGTCCTTGTTTGAGGGAATAAGAGACAGCAAGAAAGCATACAGCAGAGCAAATGCTTCAGACAAAAATGGCTAGTAACTCTAAAAACACACCTTTCAACATCTATCTCTGAGCATGTAAGAACACGGTATGCCTGGGGTCCTATGATGGGTGTCAGCACTTCCAGGTGGGACGATGTGCCTGGGAAAGCAGTGGCACTCAGCAGCAGAAGGGAGGGGAGTCTGCCTACAGCCCCTGCTGAGCACAGGCCAGGCCATCCCGTTCAGAAAATACATGCCCATGGGATGGCATTTTGTATCTGCAGTGACTGGAGTGCTATAGAGCAGCCCATGAAGGTGCATCATGACCCAGCCTCCCCGCTGAGAGGAAGGTCAGGAAATCCAGGGCCCTTATGGAGAGCTGGCAAAAGCCATATGAGTAAAACTTCCGTGTTGAAAACAAAGGAAGTGTCCAGGGAAAGAACCTTGTAAGGTTTATCCCATGGTTGTGATGCAGCATTTATGTGGTTCCCTGAATCTAAATCTTCCATGGCTGGACTTCAGAGATCATGGACCCAGCAACCACTGCCTCCAACCAGGGTACAGTGTCAACACAGTGAACACTGAAGGAAATAGCCTTCAACAGTGGTGTGGTGCAGGCATTTATCTGGGGATTTGCTGTCTCAGCAGGAGTGCACAAAGAATACATGGAGCTTGATATGTTTGAAAATATGTCAGACAGCACTCAAACACACGTGCTGATGGAAGCACACAGCTCAGTATGTTTCCTATATCTGAAGTATAGTTTCATGAGAGAAACTGGAGCTTTAGGGAGTGCAGTAACTTTCTGGGAGAGTGTCTTCGTATGTGTAAATTCAGCCTAGAACACTAGAATCCAGATTCTGATCTGGTCTCTTGACATTTCCCAACAAAAATATTAAATGATAATTTAGCATGTCTTGTGAATATGATCACGGATGCCCACCAGTTCTGGAGTTCAGGGTGACATGAATGCTCTGAGAAATGTATGTTTATTTGTTCCTGTCCAGTATACAGTATTGCTCTCCCTGAGCAGGGATCTCCCAGGCTAGCCAGAATCTCTTAATTTGCATTTCTGCCTTCTTTTCTTTTTCTCATTTATCTGCAGATGTTTCAGGACGGGAGTAGAATGCATAGAAAAAAAATCTCACCAGCTAATAAACGAAAGACANGGATTTTAGGCCCTGAAGTACCCCTGAAATGACATGTAGCTTTGAGTAGCAATTAAGTGACAGGCAGCAGCCTAGTACCAGCCTCCTGCAGATCCCCTGATCAGAGACACTCAGGGCAGTCATGTAGCAGGGAGTGTGTAGTTTTGGGAAATGAGTCTGAAGCACTTAGGGTATTTTTTTTAAACATTAGCTGGCTATCTGGGCAAATAATTTTCCGCCTATGGGTGTCTTACAAAAAGCTGACTATCTTGTTCTACTAATGAAGCTTTGTGACTGGGGTGCCTTGTGGGTGAACCAGTATGCTTTCTAATTCTCTAGGCAAACATCAACATTCCCCAGCACGAGTAAGTTGAGTGCTGAGCAGTGACTAATGAACAGCTGGTATGAATTCCTGACACTCCTGGAATCCAGAAATATGTTGATGAATTCTGGCAGAAGTCCAAATATTTGCAAAGTAATGACTAAGGTGGTAATGAACTACAGTTGACTGGCTCATTCATGTTAAGAGGCTCAGCAGTTTATCCCAGCATACATCCAGAATCTCTGAGCCAGTTCTGGATCACCTTTTCACGTCTGGAAGAAGAGAGGTGCCTGGGGATGCTACAAGCACTGAAGTAGAACAGGGACCCACTGAATACTGGTGCTCATCTGCACTGCACACGTGCTCCATCCCAAGGCAACCAGGACTTCTGGCATGTGTGAGGGCTCCAAGCCCCTTCTTATCTGCAAGGCAAGGTGCACAAACAGCTCTAAAATTACTGGCCCAGGTGAAGTAGGTACCACAGAGAAGGAGGAAACTAAGCATCAAATTAGGAAATGTCTGTGGCCTCATCTTGCACAAGGAGCAGCGCAGAGAAGATTAAACTTGATGGAAGAGACAGAGTGACTGCCAGGCCAGCAGAGGCTGAACAATTTAGGATTAGATAATTTCAAACTGGGAAGAGGTTATTCTCTGAAAAGACAAGCCATAGTTGAACAACAGAGAAGGACAGGAAAAATCTATGTCAAAGAGCATAGATTCTGTACTGGGAGCATATGTATTTACAGATGCTAATAGGCACCAGTAAATCTTGGCCTCTTCTATAGGGTCACCTTTGAAAAAAGACCTAGGGTGACTTAGCATTTTTGAATACACTGCCTCCTGGTGAGGCATATGCTAGGTTTATGCCAAAGACCTGCACTGATTTCAATGAAGTCCCTTTTGACGTGCACAAAACCAAATATGACCAGACCATACCTTGGACAATGTCGCTGAGATAACTGAGTACATATCTCACTTATCTTCCAGCCCTCCTGTTCAGGCAGACACATTCAGTGTGTGTGGACAGGTATATTTCCCAGCATAGACTGGGAATGCTGCTCACAAATTTCCTTGAGTATATTCAAGCAGGCATCTCAAATTAAACTAAACTCAACACAACAAATAGTCTCACTTTTCCTTTCTCTTTTTTTGAAAGGGATTTATTCTAATGATAAATTAATTTAACTGGCAGGCAAAACCACAGATGGGTGAACATGACAGACTGATATAGCCAGATGGAATCATGTTTGTTCTAATCCACAATCAGTAGGCACAGCAGCAAGAGCCTTTTAAGCTACTTTATAGGAATCAAGTGCTCTGAAACTTGACTGGAATTATATCATGAGAAATAAATAGCTCAAGCCAGAGATAACAAAGGATATAAGGCAATGGTGGTGCAACATTGCTTCAGAGGAAAAATGCATCTAGAAATTGTTGAATGTAACAAACCCAAGGACTGAGAAGAATAAGCTGGCCTGGGGGGATGTTTTGGCTGTCATTGACCACTCGTCAGCCAGCGCTGGAGGTTTCCACAGCATTCAGGAGCCGTGAGAAACAGCAGAAGATATTTCTTGGCAAGTGTCACTTCTCTGCTGCTACAACTGCTGGCCTACTCTTCCTCCTCCTCAGCTCTAGACACAGACCCCACTGATGCCACAGGGACACATACCCCACCATCCATGAGCTGTCTCCACTGCACGCACACGCTGGCTGGGGCATTTCCACTGACACACAGGGGTTTTGCATTGAAGCAGGATTTTGCATTAGGGCAGGGTTTTATTTTATCCTTTTTTGGTTTGCTCACCATTGGATTTGGAAAGAAGAATCTAGACCACTGATGAAGTTCTCTCTTTTCTCCCCACCAGAGCCCCCAACACTTCTGATGTGAAAAAGCCATAGCTGTTAGTGCTTTCCAAGAAAAGCAACACTGTTTTGCTAAAAGTGCCGACTGGCAGCAGGTTGGCATTGGGTTTCTTTGTTAAAAGATAACAGAGCTTACGTTTTCCGGGAGAAAGAAAAGTCCTATTGATATAATAATATCATGCCAGGCAGACAGCCCTGCTTGTGTAATCCACTTTGAGCACAATGCTGTGTTGTGGCTCGAGCATTGTTTCCAGATGAAAAGTGGCTGTGATTTGCCTGGTCAAGGACGTTATCCTGACTGACAGGTCTACAAAAGGAGACAGCATGTGTGGTGGGCTGAGAGGCCAGGGAAGTTTACCTGAGGGGTGAGGGGGTGGGGTAGGGACTGGGAGGCAGGGACCTTCCTGTATGTGCATCTCCTTTCTGTGGGTCAAAAAGGTGCTAGGGGCATTCCATGGAGCTGGGGGAATCCCATGGTGCTGGCAGCATCCCATAGGGGTGGGCCACAAGGGGAGCACTGATAATTCTAAATCTGACAGCATTATATAAACAGAATTAGATACTGTTTGCAAAAAATGTTGATTTTCACTCTTTATTTTTTGCTGTTTACTGGCTATTGAAAAGCCCAACTGGTTGAGACTTTCAAAATGTGTGAGGAATGTGACTATGTTTCTCAACACAGAGTTCAAAGATAGTACCACGTTGTAGGTAGGAATCTGCCTTTGGTTTAGATCTGTAAATTACCCCTTTACTTTCTATCTCTTCTTGACAATTCAGGTGGAGTCAGAAGGACACCATTACTTCAAGGTGTTGATCCAGGCTTGCTTTGGATCACACATCAATTCTGTGGCAAATACGATGAACCTTGTAGGCACTTCTGTCACCTGATGGGCTGTGCTTTGTGTTTGCAATAGAACCAGGGAGCTAAAGAGTTGTTAAATCTTTGTAGCAGAAAGTCTGCTGAAAAGTTTTGCATGTACATATAATAACCCTTCTCCAGATGCAGAGTATCTGCCATTGGCAAAATAATGTCTTCTACATAAAGTGGTTTATTACAACCACTGGTGTTATAATGACCAGCCCTAAGCTTTTGTAAAGCCTTCTTAGGACTAAATTCAGCGATCGGGTGTACAGCGATAAATCTGGTTCATACTGAAGTCCTATAAAGGTCATTCATGAACCTCATGCTAGCCATTTAAACTGAGGCCAAGTTTCAGCATGGTCAAATGGGTGTAGGGATCAGATAGATAAGCCGGACAAAGAAGGCAGGAGATAAGAGAATTGTTCTCCTCTTTGGAACTTGATACCTCAACCAATATCCTTTCTCTAGCAAAAAATATTTCAGTATATTACTGATGATAAATGAGCATCTGCAGGACGCCAGCCCAAACCATCATCATTTTCATTACATATTCAGGGGATGGCACTAGGAGATAGTGCCAGGCAGATGGCCAGCACATGTGTTCTGCAGCATCAAAGTCCTTCTCTGTCTTCTGGGTAGGAATTTTGGGATTTAAATGCCAAGCAGCCCTGTGCTGCTCTTCAAAATCAGGCTGGTTTTCCCTCTCCGCATGCAAAAATGCATGTGGAGTGTTATGCACATAATCAAACCAAACTCTACTCCAGACGTTCAAAACTGCCAAGCTAAGTGTGGCTGGAACAGTAGCTGATTAGTGAGAGAAGTGCATCACCTGCAGCCTCTGAGACCACTCCTAGCTAAGACATATCATTTTTTGACAGCTTTCCATCTGGTACTGACCAGGCCTGAACATGCTTAATTAGTGAGATCTGATGAGTACTAAGCCTGAGGTTGTATTAGTCTTGCTTCTAAATTTGGACACGTGCTTTGAACTAGTAATACGGGAGTTAAAAGCATCATGTAAACAGGATTAGACTTGGCTCACAAAACTTTTGCTTAGTCCTTGTTTGAGGGAATAAGAGACAGCAAGAAAGCATACAGCAGAGCAAATGCTTCAGACAAAAATGGCTAGTAACTCTAAAAACACACCTTTCAACATCTATCTCTGAGCATGTAAGAACACGGTATGCCTGGGGTCCTATGATGGGTGTCAGCACTTCCAGGTGGGACGATGTGCCTGGGAAAGCAGTGGCACTCAGCAGCAGAAGGGAGGGGAGTCTGCCTACAGCCCCTGCTGAGCACAGGCCAGGCCATCCCGTTCAGAAAATACATGCCCATGGGATGGCATTTTGTATCTGCAGTGACTGGAGTGCTATAGAGCAGCCTATGAAGGTCCATCATGACTCAGCTTCCCTGCTGAGAGGAAGGTCAGGAAATCCAGGGCCCTTATGGAGAGCTGGCAAAAGCCATATGAGTAAAACTTCCGTGTTGAAAACAAAGGAAGTGTCCAGGGAAAGAACCTTGTAAGGTTTATCCCATGGTTGTGATGCAGCATTTATGTGGTTCCCTGAATCTAAATCTTCCATGGCTGGACTTCAGAGATCATGGACCCAGCAACCACTGCCTCCAACCAGGGTACAGTGTCAACACAGTGAGCACTGAAGGAAATAGCCTTCAACAGTGGTGTGGTGCAGGCATTTATCTGGGGATTTGCTGTCTCAGCAGGAGTGCACAAAGAATACATGGAGCTTGATATGTTTGAAAATATGTCAGACAGCACTCAAACACACGTGCTGATGGATGCACACAGCTCAGTATGTTTCCTATATCTGAAGTATAGTTTCATGAGAGAAACTGGAGCTTTAGGGAGTGCAGTAGCTTTCTGGGAGAGTGTCTTCGTATGTGTAAATTCAGCCTAGAACACTAGAATCCAGATTCTGATCTGGTCTCTTGACATTTCCCAACAAAAATATTAAATGATAATTTAGCATGTCTTGTGAATATGATCACGGATGCCCACCAGTTCTGGAGTTCAGGGTGACATGAATGCTCTGAGAAATGTATGTTTATTTGTTCCTGTCCAGTATACAGTATTGCTCTCCCTGAGCAGGGATCTCCCAGGCTAGTTAAACCCACTTAATGTGCTATTTTGCCTTCTTTTCTTTTTCTCATTTATCTGCAGATGTTTCAGGACGGGAGTAGAATGCATAGAAAAAAAATCTCACCAGCTAATAAACGAAAGACAGTATTTAATTTATTTACTTTCAAGTAAACCAGGCAAGCCATTCAGACATTTGTTGCCAAACAAGATCATCAAGGCTAAGAGGCTTGTGTATACTATTCGTATTGTTCTGGTGAGTTATTTGCTTTGTACTTAGAGCAGTCTGTAAACTGTTTCTCTCTATATAATGAGAAAGAATTTTACACATGTAAAGAATTCTCCATGCTTCAGTTTACAGATGTGATTTAACAGCTTTTGCTTTCAGAGAGCTTGATGGAGAAATATCTGAGGTATCTAAAATATTATAAGGGAGGTCAGAAATGGCACTGAGAACTCAGGACTGGCTGCTTTTCTGGGCTCATTCAGGCTGCTGCAATGAAAGAAGTGCTTTGACTTTTGGAAAGTGTGTTTAATGGACTTGGAAGGAAGTGAACAAAAGCCAAAAACAGCTTCTGGCGAGTTTTAAAAACATCCTCTATTCTTCTTTATGTGTTTGTTTTCCCACTGAAAAGTATATTCAGTGGATCGTATCAAAATGGCTTACTGTGAAGGTATTCCATTCATTATTAAAATACATTATATATAGTCTCCATATCATAATAAAGTGGGAACACTCATCTTCTGAAACCATTTTCAGCTTGTCTTTTATATTTCCATACAAATGCACACCCAAAAACTGGAGCTGTTCACACACTGGAAGAAGTAACACCAGCTCCTTCCTTTGCCCTGAGGAGTATCAGATGAGCAGCTGTTTGTTGCATTCATGGAGGTGGTGGCCTTTAGGCATCAGTTTCCTCTAAAGGATCTTCCACTCCTCTGTGGATTCCTCCTCACTATCTTCCTTCCAGACTCCTACATTTTACCAGCCACTTTCATCTTCAAACATTGACTTCACCTCACTTGCAAACCTGTGGTTCAGATCACAGTAAGGAGAATATTGGTGCAGATACTTTATTTGAGATTTTAAGACGTGTCACTGGGGGACTACAACCAACACAGCTCTGTTAGTGGCTCTGAGACACTGCTAAAATCTTTGCTCCTTTGGATTATGTCCTTTTCGCCCAGGAGAGATTCCTTCTACCTTAGTCTTGTTGAGTACAATTCAAACTCATTGCTGAAAATGAGCTTGGAAAAAAAGTGTCTTTTTCCAGTTACGGCTGTACTGTTGAAAGATGTGGCACCAGCTGGAGTCCATCCATGTGTAAGTACAGCAAACTTCAATCAACAGCCTTAAGCAAGAGTGCAACCACTTCCAAATTTGAACACAATTCAAAAATATACAGTCTTCTCCAGGAAAATCAGTATTTTCCATCCTAGAAGAAATTCTCACACCCATGAAGAACATTATTTGCAAATACTCACAGCTAAATTAATCCAACAGAATATGGATTTTCACAATCAGACAATTTTTTTTCTGCATGAGCAAATTTTTTTGTACTTGAGGAAAACTTCTTTAATATTAATTTGGTAAGACAAAGTTCCTTGGAAATAGATAATAAAGCTTGTTCTCTTCTTTGTACTGTGCACTTAAAGCAATTCAGAAATTTGAACCTGGTCCAGAAAACCGAACACTGGTGTCACTGGTGAATCTCCCAGAGGAATGTGTCCACAGGAAAGCCTCTCAGCCATACATGGCTGCCTCCCTCCCAAGGCTGTTTTATTGCATACAAAACCCCAGCTGCACTCCTGCTTATACGACTGATCATAATTCCTTCTTCCTAAATCAGAGTTTCTCCCTCTAGCAACTGAACCTTCCTTGTGGGAAGGTCCTACTTCTGTGGTTTATTCCAACAGCAGAGTCGATTTTCCTTGTCTTTGACAAAGCACACATCCACATCCATAGCCATTTCATTCCTCTACTGCTTGAGTCTCCCAAGAAAATCTTCATCTATGGTTTTTTTCACATCTTTCTCAAGATATCTGGGGAACAAATGTGTGCGTTCTTTATTTAGCAATATCTTACCGCAGCCTTAGACCATGTCAGCCAGCCTTTTAACTTGGATTAATTTAGTTTCTTTCTCTCTCTTTGCCCCTTTTGCCATCAACAGCTCTATTTCAGGCCACTGGGACAGTACCAGCTGTCACTTGCCAGCCGGTGATGTCACCTTTATGTATGTCTGCTGGGCCTCTGTTTTCACAAGAGGTCAGTTCCTCTGGATATCTGAACAGATTGCATGTTTTAGACTGCATCTGACACCTAAATCAATATATCTGACTTTCTTTTCAACAGTTATAGTTCCTGAAACTGAATGATTTGGCATCAATTTTGCCAGATCATTTTAATTTCCACATCTGTGTTTGAGCAATTTTTCTGCCTGCCACAGATGTCACTGACATGCTCCTGCCTTTCCAGTTCATTACCGAAGCTGTTAAAAACCTTTTGTTGGCCATCAATATCATTTACCACGTGTTGCTCTTTCCCATGACTAAGGTGGACTATTAGTGGGTCTGGAAGATCACCAGCATTCCTGGAATCAATCTGTATCTCCACAATTTAAGTCCTGCCTACCAGATAACCTACTTAGAAGACAGAAACAATAAAACAACACAGTTTTAGACCACTGAATGTGGATTAATTCTTTTCCATTTCCATCCCTTCTGAAACAGAAGTTACTTCTTTGTGATTTTACATACCCCCAATACTTTAGCAAAAGCAGTAAGCCTTTCCCAACCACAACACTCAAGTACTTCAAGGGCTGTGGTTCAGAAAGTCTTCATTCTTATTTCTAAAGCAGTTGAGCTATGAGAACAGCACACAGTGGTCATTCTTTTTATTTATTTACTTATTTATGGCATGAATTGTTTTTTGTTTTCTGTCACATTAGGTCTTGCTGGCATTTTCTGACTGTCTTCATTCTTGATTAATGGCATTTCTCCGCAGTAGAGGTGAAAACTGTTTCTCCTAATGAAGCCATTTCATGTTTCTGCACTAGAATTTTCAAAACGCTCATTAAAATTTCATTGTCTACCAGTATGCAGACACACAAGACCTTATAAATAAATGCTTTTGCTCTTTTTGAGTCCAGTGATTAAACCTGAAAACATCAGTTAGAGGACATATAATTCGGGGTTTCAGTTTGCATAGACAATTCCCTCAGATATCACACAAGATGTAGGTAGTAAAGGTGAAATAAGATTCCACATCTTGGTCCTGTCCCATTATAAGCAAGGGCATCTCTTGCCTGTAGTGATCAATCAACTCCACATTGCTTTTGCTGGGTGCTTTGAGCGAAGATCTCTTCTTTGCAAGCATCACTCTCCAAGCTGGAGGTGAGGTGATAGCATTCCATGATTGCCAGAAAAAAAATGGCTCATTGTGGACAGCTCTTCATACCTCTCCTACTGAACCAGGATGAGGAACTTCTAGCTGGTGATTTTCATACACAGACAAGTTATATCCAGAGCATTACTGCCAGAAGTTCCTTGTCTATCACCCCAGTGACACAGGGGAGTGGACAGGATCTCACGTGTAGTTCTTGACAGGACTAAAAGTCACAGGGCCGTTTAGTGCACCAGGATTTTAAAAGACAAACTGCAGAGAACAGTGTAAAGCAATATTTAATGGACTTCCCAGTTCTTTTCTTGGTTTCTTTTCCCGTACTGGTACCTCAATCACGAAGTCCTGGTGAAGCTGAAGGAGGAAGAGAAACAGAGCTTCAGAATCAGACCCAGGACCTCAGAGCTGAACTGCTGCCTCAAAGGCGGCCAATGTGTGCATGCCTGAGCCCAGGGCCGCCTCCATCCCTCTGAGCAGCTGTGGTTTCATTGTAGTATCATACGACCCCCTGCTGGCCTCGTTTTTCACCTCAGCACTTCTGGCATTCCAATTTTTCTGTTTTCTCCCTCCTCGGGAACCTTGAAGGAGCCACCCTCTACAGGTGCTCCTTTCTGAGGATGCAAGTAACTTTTCTGGAAAAGGATGGACCTGAAAGGGCCTGACCGATGTTGCCCAGCATTGTCCTGCTCCCTCTGCAGCAGTGGTGACAATCCTGGCAGGAACCGACCATATCTCAGGCTAATGAGTTGTCAGAAACCCGTTCCCGTCCCTCGCCTCCCGGGCAGGTTATTATTATGAGGGCTGTCAGTGGCGGGTGAGGATGGGGCAAGCAATCCATTTCTGCAGCCAGCGGGGAGCTGCGAATCTGTTCACAGGGGATCAGCGGGGTGCTGTGGGAACCGGCCTGCCCTGCAAGCGTCCACCAAGGGCTACCATTCAAGAGAGCTCTGTGGGTTCATGGCGAGCGCAGCGAGTTTGCCTCTAATGTATGCCCTAATGAGTCAGCGGAGGGTGTTCTGCCTGCCTGAATGTCTTTAGTGTGGCAAAGCGGAGTGGACATTCCCATACAATAGTGGGCTTAAATTCAGCTTCTCACCGATGTCTAATTCATGGGCGGAACGGCTTTTGTAATACCTATAGAAGAGAAGTACAGTAGGTCATTTCTCCAACTAATTGGAGTTGACAATCCCATATCTATCCATATCTCAGAACCATTTGCACGCATTTGGAAAGGGAGGCATTTTGTCTTTACTCACGTGGTCAGCCACCGAGAAGAGAAAATAATGTATGTATGGGTTTCTGCTTTAGGCAGTCACAGATTTGCAACAAAAACTAATATATCCTGGCAATGGCTTTTTCACTTCCTTAATGGCAGGTAGAGCATTAAGGGTTATCTTTCTTACCTCCATTCTCCAGCTTTTAAAGGATGCTTCCTTTCCCCCACCGACGGTTTGATATCTCTGCAGGGCACTCTTTTCATGACTGTCGGTTGCCCCGCAGCACAGAGACTCAATCATGCACGTCTTCTAGGTGCCATCATAACATCAGTGGTCAAAATAATACAAAATGTCCCTGCTCTGCAAACGGGAGTTTCACAACTTGCTGAAGGCCACTTGCTGGACCAGTAGTAGGAGTAAGACTGGTTCCCAACCCCACGTCTATAACGACAAAGTGCATCAAGGTGTCACACGGTTTAGTCTTTTTCAGCATGGCATGAACTTCTGCTGTTATCAACACTTTATCCACTGGCTGGTTCAGATACAGCAGTTATATACCCAGAGAGTATAATTTTTTCCAATTTCATCAAGCACGTAACACCTGAAGAAGAAAACTTCCAAAATTCCATGTGGAAGCCAAATGAGCACTTTGGAGTGCTGTGCCAGTTAAAATTCGACCTTTATCTTTCTTTGCTAGATCATTTTCTCCTCAAAGACATCAGCCACAGAACTAAGTCCTGTCCCTACCTATATCAGCCTTTGGGAAGAATTAACAGTAGTTTGAGCTAATTTGAGGGATTTAAACTATATATTTTTTTTTAATAAAAGTTTGGCTTAGTGTATTTGTCATGCTAGAGCCTTCAGACTTTCTCAGTGCAATCCTCAACTCTGTTAACAGTCTATGATGAAATCATATAACTAAATTAATAGCCTTTTCCATTCACTAAGTGCCACAGGGGATCCAAAATGTAGAACATGGTAAAACTGCCTGGCTGGTACTTCATGCTGAGACTGAAGGAGACTGTAACACCACTGGGATGGAGACAAATAAACTTTACACATTAATCCTATTGACTCAGAGGTGATTTGGCTGTTCTTGATTTGACATGGAAGTTTTGTAAGACGCTATAGAGCTAGGAAGCAGTATAAAGCCACACAATAAATGGAAAAAAGATGAGATAAACTGCCACTTTATTTTTCTAAATATGTTCATTAAGGATATTAATTTACTTAGGATGAAAAACTTTACTATGCTTTTGCTTTAAAAAAAATCTGCTGGAACTGTGGGAAATATGTTTTAAATAACCCAGTAAATAGAGCACACGTCAGTAAAGACAGCTCAATTTCGTTACGGTGGTGTGATCACAAAAACATTTTCTACCATGCAACTTTTAATTAGTCTCGCAAAAAATTATTCTGCTTCACTTATACAGAGTACAGTAAATGGCTACATAAATGCATAAGGAATGAAATAAATACCCTTTGTTCAAATGTGGTGACCTTTGGAAGACAAAGATGATAAGAGAATGAAGTTTCTCTCTGCTTCCCCTTGTATTTATCCTGTGGCAAGTCAATGTTCCTTCATGAAATACAGTAATTATGATAAAAAATAAACCAAAGTGAACTTCTTCACTTCACACTTCAACAATCTTCCAGCCATACAGATGCATTCATGCATGTATGGCTGTCATTTCCAATCCAGACAATTTTTGATAAGCTTTAGCTATTCTGAGGTGCTGCCAGTTTGAGTGACAACCTTGATACCTGCAACTAAACGGTTAATCTGTTCACCATTGTGAATGTAATCAGTGCTCTCAGACCCTGTAGAATCCCACATTTTTCTGATGTCTGAAATAAAGTGGTTGTTAGTAAATAATATAGAGTATATGTACATATAATGTCCAACACATAAATAAATATTAATATGCATGGTACTGTCTGCACTGTTCTGTGGTATCACATATGTGTGCATAGATATTTATATCTATATCTATATATATATAGATATATATATATACACATATATACACACATTAATATTAAATCAGAGAAAATATGGAAAAGAAAACATATTGCTTAAATTATATAAAATAGATTTGCCTTTGCTACAAATATAAAAAAAAAATTAAGTGATGTTTTTCATTACAACATTTCAGATGCACAGCTCAGGTCTGAGTCATGTGTGCTCTATGACTTTTTAGTATAATTTAGCATCCAGTTCCCATGGAACTCAGGGGCATTCTGCCCTTGAAAGCACAGTCATTACTTCCATCCTGCTGCTATTTAAACACACTTGGGGATGATGTGTACTTCCAAATGTGAAAAAAGCAAAACCAGTGAAGGCAAAGGTTATGTAGGCAAAGGGTATTCAATTTCCCTCATTTGCTAAAGACATTACAGCTCCAATCAGTCTGCTGAGCTTGCACCTTTTAGCCCATTATCTGAGACTGGGTCAACTTGGCAACAGCAAAAATGTTGTATTTTTCATTTGTATAAGCTATTATATACTCATATATTTGTTCACCATCAGAAACAATGGTCTGCAGTTGACTACTCAGGGGAAAAAAATCCAATTTCATGCAAATTTTCAGAATAAACTCCCTGAAATTCTTACAAGACTCAGAAAGAAAACATATTGTATGAATAGTGTATTAGAGGAATGGGATTCCATTATGTATGACCTCAAAGATACCTCACAAAACACAGGTTCTTAAGTCTGGTAAATGTCACTCCCCAAACATAACAAAAAGCAGAGCTTTATTATAAAGGTAATTGCCAGCATGAGCTGTGGGAAGGTCCCTCCACACACCTAAATTCAACTAATTATTAAATGGTGAACAAGTATCATGGCAGTCAGGTTTCTGGCCACTCTTATCTTCTGGATGGGTAAAGTGTTTGCCAGGGTCTCCAGTGGGAGCTGTTGTGCTGATGCTGAGAGAGAAGCACTGTCACCCTCTGCCACAGTCACATTTCTCCTCAGACACCCCAGTTTAGAGGGGCACAGGAATTGCCATCCACTTCACTCTATATTAAATTATCATATACCTAATATAAAGTCATACCTTCATTAAAATTCTTGGGGTCTCAACATGGTAGTATTGTGAATTAAACAAGACTGTTCAGCTGTGAAATTTTTGTCTGTTGCTAAATAAATCTTTAATTGTATCATTTAATCCTCTAGATCTCCTTTCCCTGAAATAGAAAATTATAAGAGCTTCTTCTTGAGCACTTAAGGCAAAACCCCACAAAACCACAGATGAGCAGAAGTGTTTTATGTCCAATTCACAGAAGCATATAAATCCATAAAGTGTCACAGGAATGAACTAGCCCTTTCCCCCTTAATAATTACGTATCTTTTACAGTCTGTCAAAACAAGTAGTCACTTGCCTTACATGAAGCATTATAAGAAAGGAACAACAATATCAGTCCATTGCAACCTACAACTGATCAAACAACCTTAAAGTCATCTAAGAAATACCACATTTGCCAGAAAATACTCAACCTTGTGTATGGCTATGCTAAATTTTTGCTTGCTGTGTAGCAAAACAAAATGGTACAAAAGTTTCATATCTAAGCTAGCATTTATTATACAAAATCCATATTAAATGCATCTGTTTATTAAGTGAAGTTGGCAATGCTATTATTAAAGTTTCATTGTTTTCCATCCTAAGCTCCTCTTTCTTAGCAGCTTATAACTCTGGCAGTCTTTAATTGTTTGTATAAACATTCACAGGAGGTAGAACTCTAGAAAAGCTTTCCTGGAAGCAGGAAATATCTGCTCCAAGCTGATATTCTTTAAGAAAATTTCATCCAAAAAGGTCATTTCCAAGAATGGCGCTTGGTTAAGAAACAGGTTCCTTTCCCCTTATTTAAAAAAAAAATTTCTTCTGGAAAAACAAAAAAGAATTTTGGAGCAAAGATTTCAGTGCTGCATCAAGTGGTCTTTGTTGAGGGTACACCTTCTGCTAAGCTTGTGAAACACGCCCACACTCTAACCCTTGAACACACCCTAATCCTCAAAATGATCGCAGTTTGCATGTGCTGGTTGAAGCGAGCCAGCTCAGGCACCAGAATATGTTTATTGGCAGACAAGTAGGCTTTTTTCAATTGTTTTTATTACCCAAACTAGCTAAGTATCTCTATCCTGCATTGCAGTAAACAATACAATCAGGGCATGATCTTCCCTTTCCTTGCCTGGTCCGTACCTACCCTTACAAGTGAGCTTGTCACTGCATTTCTGGGCAGAAGAGTGGATCCTCTATTGACCATCACTGGGTCCTATTTCAAGAACACACCCCTAGGTCCTTCCCATGACTTGTGGTGTAAATTGCCACGGAGAAGACATTGCCCTGGAGAAGGAAGGCACCAAATGGATGTAAATGCCTCTGAGACCATGCTATGCTGCCAAGGCCGCCGCTGCCAAGCGCAGACAGCAACAGTGGCTGTTATAAAAGATGCAAAGAACAGAAAAGGATCCAAAGAGAGCAGTGTGGCAGTGGGGCCAGGTCATCTTGGGCATGCAAGAAGCATCAGGAATTGACAGTGCACCATCAGAAGCACTGAAATTGCTCATAATATCTCTCCAGGGTCTTGGCACCCAAGCAGGGAAGCCCAGGGCACATCAGCTGCCTCCTCAGAAACACCTGCTGGGCAAAGAGAAGCCAGCTCTCATCCTCTGTGTACTTTGGGAAAAACCTAACAGTTGTATAATTGATCTAACAGTTTACTCAGCAAAATGAAGGCCAAACTAAATGACAATGAACAGCTTTACAGGAGGCAGTTACAAGGGAACAGCACATCAGTGACCTCCTGGCTAGAAATGAACCAGGTAGAGCTGGTCTCTGTGAGCACTGTTGTGTCCACAGTGTAGTGGAAACTTCACTGGCCAAAACTCTAACTTACTTAACTCTTAGACAATTCTGAAGAAAGGCATTTCTGTGGTGACACACTGCACCCAGCACATACAGCTGGGCACTGGCCCAAGAAGTATGAAAGTCAGGACACTGGTATTTTGGGGATGGTTGGCATAAAACCAGTGTAAACAGCTATAGCCATGCTCTCTCCCCTGGATTTGTACCAGATGACGTGTATTGAAGTATGGGATTTTCAGTTACTTTCATCCTGAGTACGCTGCAGTCTTGCTCTGTCTGCCTTGGGCATTTGGTCCTAATTAACTGACCATCCCCACGGTTAACTTCTGGTCCCTATAATCCTTCTTATCTCGGGCAGGATAAGCCTATGGGGTTCCCAAGGTTTGAGAAAAGCTTGCCCACCTACATGAGCTTGGACTCCTGCTTGTTTCAGGCAGGCAGTGAGATGCTCTGAGGTTCTGGTAGCTGACTAGAAACTATCTGCATGACAGCTTCTCCTCCACTCTGTTCCGCGGGGAAGGGTGTACACATACATTTGCCTTTACAGCGGACCCTTGGCATTCCCTACCCTGGAGAGGTCCTCACAAAGGGCCACCAGTTTAGCAGAGAGGCAGAAGCCACTGGAAGTTACTGGTCTCAGATGCAGCTGCCTCCAAGAAGAGATGTGAGCCCTGGGCTCAGGTTCAAGTCAAACAAGAAATGCAGATGTCACCTCTGGAACATTTTCAGAGCACAGGGGGTCAGGGATTTTTTCTGTCTGCAGACCCTTCCTGGAAATGAGACTTTCTGGCCCAGCTGCCTCAGGACCAGCACTGGCTCCCCTGGGAGAGGTGCAAATAACCCAGCAGTCTTTGCAGAGGCTCCAACCTCAAATCACTCTTCCCTTTACCTATCAGAAAAAAAGATGTATCTGGCCAAATTAATAAAACCACAGCACATTAAAGCCTCACAGTGTAATAGAGGGAGTTCAGGACATATTTGTCCCTACAGCCGCCAATCCCGCCAATCAGCCTTGATGACTCACAGGTTACTTTGGGACTTGGGCTCCTATTTCTCTGCCTCATCTCTCCAGAATATTGCTTGGGCTCAGACAGAGTTTTCTAAGAAATTCAAGAATCCTGGATTTAGCTCCTTCCTTTAACACAGTATAATTTCTCTCACTTACTTTCTCCTTACCAGCTAGTTTCTTACTGCTCTTTCTCTGAAACGGTGATGGAATCTGTACGATATCTAGTCTCTCCTGATCAGCAACACCCCAGTGACCCACGTACCTGTGGCTTAATAACTCTTTTCTCTTATCTTCCCCCACAAGATTCACTGCTAAAAATTGCATGAGCTTCTCTGTTACAACAGAGTTGCCACCTAATTCAGAAAGCTGCCAACACCAGCCAGACTTACTGAGCTCTGCTCAGACAGATTTCCCAAAACACCAACTCTTAAAGCACTTCTGTGATTTGGAGCCAGTTATTAGTTTCTATTAAGATGTTTGTGTGAAAGCACAGTTTCCAAATTCCTTCTGCATAATACTTATCTTCCCCTTTTTGACACACACAAGAACACCATTTTATTATTTATACAGATCACTTTGTTTTCCTCAGCACATAATTTCAATTCCAATTCATTAATGTCAAAGCATAAAAGAAGCAACCGCACATAAAGCAACAAAAGTTTGCCAAACGCAGAAGATAACAGCTGATAATTAAGGAAGTCCCATTATTTCCTGGCAAAGGAGCCTGTGTTTTCAGAGACACATTCTTAAAGGGCCTCTCTTTAGTGTAGCTGCATAATTTGCATGAACACTATTTGCACAAATAAATAAAGGTTTTCAATATGAATAAAAGGAGGCTTTAATGTTCCCATAATTTTTGTACAATACCAACCCCATGCCCCTTCTTGTTCACACAGTCCAGCCTTGTGACGGGTTCATAAATGTATATGCTAACAAAGTTCAGATCTTTTGCCCACTCTAGCAAACCTCTGGGGGAGTGGACAAAAGATCTGGGCTTTGTTAGCATATACCTGCCCCCACTCACACACCCTCAATCTCATTTCATACTGACATCACTGCAGAAAAAACCATAGTACTGATGAAACTACACATAAATCTTCTACCCAAGAATAAACCCTCCATTTCTTTCTTCCCAGGCTCACCTCTGCCTCCTGCCCCCTGAGTCTTTCACAGCATGGTCTGCTCACTGGGCAAGTCCAGCCCAAACAGACTTTTGCATGTTGTGTTTTGTCACATTACTATTTGCCAGCCACTGCCAGGCATGCAGGGCCAATGGCAAGTCTCTTGGTTTTTGTATTTCCCCCATGCTCTTCCCTTCAGCTGTTTCCAAATGTTGTTCAGCAAGACCGAGCATCTATTCTATGCTACAGTCTTATACTGAGATGAAAATTTGGCAGCATGTGGAAAGACACATGTTACTTGGATCAAACCTGAAATAGGCTATCCAGCTTTGTGCTTCCTAGGACTTGGATTGTGTATATCCACCCCTGCAGCACAGCTTGGCTTTGGTTTGGTTGATGAGGAACTCAGAGACAAATTAGATCGCTGTTCTTCTGAAGCTTGATGTCATTACCTACTGGTTCCCAGTCGTGATCCATGGTGAAGGCCTGTGGTGGATAGCTGTTGCCTCATTCATGGAGATTTGATCAAAGATGATGTTATTAAAATGACAAATCATCAGCAGAGAGGAAAGGTGTTTCACTGGCAGAGATCTCTGAAAAAGCACTGTTTGAAGTGAAACTTGTTGTGGCAAAGCCCCAAAAAGTCAGGATTATAACTCATGTGAGGGCTGTAGACAATCCACACAATACTGCTACAGCACTTCCCCAGTCACCAAGAGGTGATAAATGATACAGGTTTTTCGTGCATACAAAAAAAAAAAGATTTTTAAACAAGATACTTTCTACAGACAAATTGTGAGCAAGAGTAAGTTTTCCATTCCAGTACAATTTTTAAAGGCAAGTCTTCCATTATGCCTATTGCTGAAAGAAAAATAAATTTATTTCGTGGCAAGACTTGGCCTGAGTTCTAGATCCTCTTCACATTTAAACATCATTGCTACAGCAGCAAAACTTCCCAAGGAGTTGGCACAGAGCTTCAAAACCCTTCTAGGTCCGTGAGACTAATAGTCACTGCATCCTCAAGTCGTTACAACAGAGAGCTTGTCAGAAATGAACTCCTAGTCTGCATAAGGCTACTTAAAAACTGCTTGTCTTAGATCGAGGTACCATATCACCTAATATTTTCAAGAACCAGACTTGGTCTGGGAATCTGGCAAGGTGCAGGAAGGAGGGTGGTACATCTTCACCCAGCACAGGTTTGTATTGTGAGAGCAGCAAGTTCTTACAAGGCTTTGTCAATTGTGAACCCAACAGAACCAGAAGCTGAGGTTCATCTGCTGCAGAGCAGGGCTAACTCCGTGCTGCTACACTGGAGCTCTTTTGATGTAAACCTGTCCTTTGAAGGTACTGTCTCCTAGTGAAGCTTCCTTTCTGTTAACTCAGCTCTGCCCACTCCTAATTCAGGGCTGTGGCTTCATGGCTGCTTTAAGTTCTCTGATTGCAACTGGTGCCCATGACATGGTGTCTTTGGTGTGGTGGTGGCAAAGTTGATGCTGTTACTACTCTGGTGGAAATGACTGTGTGGTACCACAAGTAGCTCATTTGATGTGGAATAAGAGTGCAGTGGAGGAAAACCCCATTTACACTGGCATATTGCTAGGAAAAGGCGTGGGATGGTCACTAAATGTGCAGCCCAGAAGCTGGAACATGGGGCAGCTCTGACAGTTTCCTTAATAAATGTGTTTATGGCAGGCAGAAGGCGGTCATTGCAGGGAGTTCCCGTCTCAGCAAACTTGGCTCAATCAGGAAAGAGTTCTGGGCAGCTCAGCTTTCTCTCAGCGATGTGAGGGGCTCCCCTCTCTGCCTGGCACTATGGCGACACAGTGTGTTAATGATGTCAGTGAGCAATTGCACTTACACAGATAACACAATTTAACAAATCCCTCCACCAGAAATGCTGCTGCCCTTGGATATTCAGCTGCTTAATGTGTTTCCTTAGGAACAGAGAGTAGGCAGTTGTGCTAAATTCCCACTCCTGAGCTGTAAGAGAAAATCCTATCCACCCACCCAAAAGCTAAGGTTTGGATTAATCTATGACAACAACTCTTTCCTGTTCATTTCCTGTTGAGCAGCAGCCTAAATACCCTGACCCAAAGGCAGAAAAGAATGCAAATGATTACTTCCCCTATTACATGGGGAAATACAAAGAGGACAAAAGGTGAATTTCAGCCCTGTGCTGAAGGTCAGGAGACAGCCAGCATATGAAAATTGTCTCTGAGTCAGGATGATTCAGTCAATAAGGTAAACAGCAAATTCCTCACAAGGGAGAAAGAAAAACACCAGCTATTTTGTTTCCTGATTAACTGAGTTATTCAGTTAACTACATCAGATGTAGTCATGCATTCTGTGCTTTCGGTACTCCTTCCTACCCTACCACTACACGAAATTGCAGCTGATGAGATTACTGACACATGAATTCATGTACCAATTATGAAACTAGAAGTCAAGCACTCTTGCTCTCTGACTTCTACACTGGTATCTATGATCCTGGGAAATTTGTTTTTATAATTACAGGGCTGGAATATTTATTCATCTGTCAGAGGAACAGAGTGTATTAAAAACTGAATATAACTGCTCCTGTATTTTTTGGTACACAAAAAGTTTTCCCAACATGAGTAGGAGACATTGTGATCAAAATTCGTTCCATATGTAAAAATAAGAAGTGCTGTTATATTGACATCCATAGATACATGTTTATCCTTGGTAATTGTCAGAACAGTGCAAAAGTTGCTCCCACTATATGATTTTATTCAAGACACTCCCTTTAAGCTCATTGAATTCTGCCACATTATACACGTTACATGAAATCAGCTATTCTCTACTCCAAATGGAATGACAAATTTTGCTATATATACACCATTTCCCATTGTGTTCATACTTTTCCTACCTAGTCTCAATAGACTTCCTTAAAAAAATCTTGTAACTTAGTTACTCTTTCAGCTGGCCCATAGTGAGTCCTGCTACCAGAAAGACAATTAGCCTAATTTTGATGTTGTTTCTGTTGCCCATCCACCACACCCTAAAAGAAAATCACACTAATTTCTAATGATCATGGAAACAAGTACCTGAGTATTTTCACAAGCAGTTTCACCTCAACATGAGGAGGCACTTCTTTACACTCAGAGTGGCAGAGCACTGGAACAGGCTGCCCAGGGAGGTTTTGGAGTCTGCCTCTCTGGAGACCTTCAAAATCCACCTGGACATGTTCCTGTGTCACCTGCTCTAGGTGACCCTGCCTCGGCAGGGGGGTTGGACTGGAGGATCTCCAGAGGTCCCTTCCAACCCTAACAATTCTGTGATTCTGTGAGTGCACTTTTGATATACGCTAGTTAACAGGAATTACAGTTCCAGCTGTTTCACTTCTACTCATCCACAACACATGCATGGTGCCACTATGCATGACCTTCTGGACCTAAGAAAGATAGGCTGTTGAGTCAACAGCTTTAAACGTGCAGATTTAAAAGGTGATGATGGCTTTGGTTTCAACAGTAGGGCACTTGACTGACCTTTGGAAGGTAAAGTGCACAAAAAACGTAGTTTTGTTACAGAAAGATTAGTTCCTCATTCAGCAAAAACTACATTAAAGACTATAGGAATATGCTGTATGTATTATGGCATTTGATGAATTTAGATACAGAGTAGTAGAAAGCATTCGCGTGACAAATTAGTAAGTGGTATGGAAGTTGGTTCAACATGTTTGCCTGTCAAAGGTTAAGAGTCACAAATCTTGCTAGTACAGGACTGGCGTTTCACGAGTGTGAATAGGCTGATGACCTCCACAGCCAAGAAAAGCTCCAGCAACTTCTTTGCCCGGGAGTGAAATGACACTGACAGAGAACTCGCATCTATGTGTCTTATAAACTCTGAGGGTTTCTATCCATGCATGTGGAGTCACGAACACGTGCTAGTCCGCAGGTTCATTCTCATACACGGGCTGACGCCACGAAGCTTCCAGGGCCCGCCGGGCTGGCGGGTACCACGGGAGAGCGTGTCAGAGCTCCCCCGTCCTGCGCCACGGCCACGGCACGGGCCGGGTGCTGCCACCTCGTGGGGATCGGCCTGCGCAGAGGAGCAAAAGCCCGCTGTGCCGAGAGGTGCCCCTGAGAGGCAGGACAGTGACACGGACGAGCACACGGACCAGCACACGGACGGACACCCGGACCCGGGGCGGGCGCTCCCCCCACACCAGGCGCCCGCCGTCTTGCGCCAACCGCGATTGGTTGGGGCCCGGGGTAGCCCGGCATTCTGGCCAATGAGAGAGGCCCGCGGCAGCGCCGAGCCAATGGGCAGCGCCGCCTTTGCCGTGGCGTGTGAGAGGTCGGGGGTGGGAGAGCGGCGCCCCCGGAACGGGAAGCGGGAGGGGAGTTGCTTCCCATCCCATCCCCTGCTGTTGTCCCGCGGAGCGCACGAGGGGTTCCTGCGTGGGCCTGCGCTTCTCCCGACATGGTAAAGGCAACGGGGGGTGCGCGGCAGGGCGGCGGGAGGCGCGGGAGCCGGGAGGCGCTGACCATGTGCTTCCCCTGCAGAGCCTGCCCCTGAACCCCAAGCCGTTCCTGAACGGGCTGACGGGGAAGCCGGTGATGGTGAAGCTGAAGTGGGGAATGGAGTACAAGGGCTACCTCGTCTCCGTGGACGGCTACATGAACATGCAGGTGAGTGCCGGGGTATCCCCTGTGAGGTGCCTCGGGCGGGGGTGGCGCCAGGGCTCGGCCCTGGGGCGCTGAAATGAGAACAGGTTGCCAATCAGAACAGGTTGCCCGGAGAAGTTGTGGATGCCTCGTCCCTGGAAGTGCTCAAGTCCAAGTTGGACGGGGCTTTGAGCAACTTGGTCTAGTGAGAGGTGCCCCTGCCCGCGGCAAGGCAGTGGAACGCCGTGATCTTTGGGGTCCCTTCCCGCCCAAACCCTTCTGTAGTGCGGGGACTGGCGGTGCCTCGGCGGGATTGCGGGGCCGCTCGGCTGCCCCGGCCGCTGTAGTGAGCACTGGGCTGGGGCGGGGCCGATGTGTGCTTTGTGAAGCTGCTTTTATTACAGTCTCATTTTTGCTCATTTCTCTCTCAAGCTCGCAAACACAGAGGAATACATAGACGGTGCGTTGTCTGGACACCTGGGTGAAGTTTTGATAAGGTAATTGGGGTATTTATTTATGATGGAGGCAGGCTCTTTCTAAATCTTCTTACCACTTGTATTAAAACTTGTACGGGTGGGTGTTGTATTTCTTGTCTAACTAAGAGGCTAAGTGTAGGTCTTACAGTAGGGCTATGAATGTGTGTCTTTTATGTTGAGGTCCCTTTTGAGGGGAGGAAAAATGGAACTTTTGAATATATTTCATAAAGTATTTACTATCCCTTTTTTGGTGGGTAAAGCTTTAGTTTTCTGTGTTACTGTGTATCTGTTAATCCTTTGGCGTTGTACACTAGTGCGTTCCACCTGAAAACATTTCACATGCTTGGAAGTTAAACTTGACCATAACTGCTGACCCAGAAGTAAAAATTTTTTTGTGCAGCTTTGTCAACCAGTTACTACTTTTATAAGGGTTCACAATTGTAATGAACTTTGTGGAAAACCTGTACAAGGCCAACAGCAGCAATGTGTTATGCAGAATTTGGCTGCTGCCAGGCTACACACGAGCAGGAAAATGCTTAAAGCATCTTATGTGGGGAAAATGATAACATTTACAGCTAAGAACTAATAGAACTCTTGGTCTCTTTACAGGTGCAATAATGTTTTGTACATCAGAGGTGTGGAAGAAGAGGAAGAAGATGGAGAAATGAGAGAATAGATGTTTTGTATTTCTGGAAATAAACTTTTTTTTTCTTTCTGTTTTTAATACTTTTGTAATAAGGTGTTTACATTTTTCCTATTGTGTTTTAATATGGGGAAGTTAACCCTTTAAAAGGTCTTTAGTCTTATATTGGTGTCTGAAAAGCTAATGCTGGAGGAGCAACAGGTAATTATTTCATTTTAAAGCTGAAAATATTAAAATGAAAAGCGAGTATTTTAAAAATACCAGTTATCTTCCCATCTGAAACACAGGAAAACGTGGAAGTTCCTATATTTTACAGTATGTATGCAGTGACTATTTAAATACACTTCATCTTTAAACCTGTTTATAAACCATTTGGAAATAGCTGGGAAGACTTCACTTCAGGTGAGATGTAGAGATGTGTTGTACCCCAGTGTCTCTCAGAAATATTCCACTGCCTTGAGTCACAAAGCTTGAAGTGTGGCTGTACAGTCATTAAGGAAGGACAAATTTGCATCAACTTAGTAGCCAACAGCCACACAAACAAAGCTCTTGGTAGCTATAAAGGTCAATAGACTTCAAATTGATAGAGTTAAGACAACAGACTGCAAAATGGGAGTGTGCTTTGTGACTCTGCTGAAAAATGGAGATGATACTGTTCTGGGGGGTTCAGAAGTAAGAGAAGACATTCTGTTTAAAAGCTGCCCAGATTGTAGCTGTAGAAGAAAAGCTGCACGTGAAGTGCCGATCTCCAGGCCTGCCTGCTGGGATTGCACATCCTTTGAGAGACAGCTGGAGTGAACAGTGCTGGATGCTTTGGACTGCATTAGGATATAATATTGGTTGTGTAAATTGGGGGAAAAACACCAGCCTGTCAGGATAGATCCTGCAGAGAAATACTTCCCTGTTTTTTTCTCATGTTGGAAGTCATCCCTGTAGCTATGCATGTGTTCCTTTAATATTTGCATCTGTAAGTTGCCATAAAGAGTGACAAATCATTTTGGATGTACTTGTGAAGGTCTTTCATTACATAAACCAGGCCCTTCTTTTTGGCAGCTTGAGGGCTTACTTCCCAGCTCTGCTACAATCCCACTGGGAAGGGGAAAAGAGCTATTTAGATTAACATCAGTAGTATCACAAGGCTAGATAAGTACTTTTAAACTGGCAGTGAGCAACAACTAAATGTGTTCTTGGAACAGTTTTGGTGGCAGGAATGAGAGGCAAAAAAGTGTCATGTCTGATTTGTGATACAGCACAGCCTGTTAATGACTGTGTGATGCAGAACAGTGTCCTTCCTCTGCTGCCATCGATAGTTACAGTGGTATCAGTATTGGAGGAGAAAAAGCCATGACTGTCATCTTAGTATGTAATCAGTTCCTTGTCTGGAATGGGCCAGCACTGACCTGAAAGCTGCTCCTCCACATGAGGTGGAAGGGGCTGGAGGTGAGTTTAACATGTATGATCTTTGCACTGGATCAGCAGGCAGCACCATTACTGTGACAACTTACCAAGTGTTTTAGTCTTTCAGCTTTTCAGAATAACTGGGAAGGCTTAGTTTATGCTGAACCACTTTTATGTGTATAGATGAATGTGACTGGTTCCTCAACTGAACAGAGGCATACCTGTAGAAAGATGTCTGGAGTTGTGCTGTACAGCTAGAATGCTTAATTCCTGTCATGAGGGTAAAGAAAATGGTTTTGCCTTGCAGAGAGCTGAAGTCCTCCTGTGATTCATAGCACTTCCTCTGATTCCTTTCCTATGGGGTGAGAATTCTTCAATATAGAACACTGCTACTTGTTGGACAAATGTTAGTTTTTGTGCTAGGAAAATTCTTCACACAAGGAAGATCCAGTAGCAGTTTAAAATGAGTAGAAACCTTTTTTAAAAACTGGCAGCACAAAAGAAGCAAGGGAGCATTTTGTCCATGTCCTTAACATGGCAGATACTTCCTAACTTAAAAACAGGCTGCTGATATTCCAGGACAGACCTGTACTCATCATCTGGAAAGTAGCCACATCTTTTCCATTTGTTTTTGTGAGGGGCTGTTGAGAAATGAATTAAAGTACTGAGACATTTATTATGACCTTTCAAAAGACATACCTAATGTATACTATATCTAGATGAAACCATTATCTAGAAGAAAAAAAAGTGAAAATCTACATTAAGATGAATAATAGGAAAGACAAGTCGACTTACCTTTTGCAAAAGCAAGAACCCACTCAGAACTAAGAAAACAAAGATATTTTTCTCCTGTAGTCTCTCTCCCTCTTTTAAAGACTGAGATAAGCTGCTTTATAGTCTTGAGTTTTCACTCTCAGCGAAACCATGCTCCTTTCCTAAATCCTTATCATTGCTAAGAGACAAAATGCTGTGAACTCCAATTCTATATTGTGCAGGTCACTGACTGCAAAGAATGACAAGCTTTGGCCCTAAGGCCAGATGCTGGAATTGTACCAGTTCCTATGTCTGTGACAGGACACAAGTGCACACAAGCTCTCCTTCTCTTAGCTGCAGTTTTTGTGAAAAGGAAACCTAGACACCTAAGTTGGCAAGGTTACACTGCTCAGGGAAAACCAAATTGTCTCCTCTGGGGCAGATCGCGGTGTTCCCCAAAAAGGTTGACCCCATGTCACCAGAGGGTTATGGGAACCAAGCATACATAACAAATTTGCAATTTAGTTTGGATCTATTCCACATTTGCAAGTCAGTTTCGTTCGTGTGATGCAATTTCTATGTTTGATCCTGAGAGTCTAGTAACCTCTGCTGCTTTTGTAAACAGGGAAATAGCATTCAGTAAATTCCACTAACAATTACCTTTTGTTAAGGCATGCACAGCGTCTCCTTTCAGGACATTTCATCATGCTATATGTATTATTGTAAAGGACTGTTTAGCAGAAGAAAAAAACTAACACAAATTTAAGGAAAATTTAGATAATATTTGGTCTAAGACAAATATTTAACTTTGGCCCTGTTGAAAAAATTACATGTTGTTTACAAGAATAAACATTCTAATGTAACTGACAATGTATTTGAAAAGGTGTTCTTGAGGAGTAAGTGCATCATACTGTCACATAAAGCACCAGTGAGAAGAGATGAAATCTCTTAATAACCTGATACTGAACTTTTTTATTTATCTCTACTTTCACTGTTTGTTTTTTTTACTTCTCGTTATTATCATGCACTATTGAAAATGCCACATTTTAAAATTATTTTCAAAAAGCACTTTCACTGGAACATTAAGGTGATTTAAAAGCTCTAAGTTTAGAAATTTAAGCTGGGTTTTTCTAGCACCCTACAGTCCTCTGTTTACATCCAATGAATTCTGCCAACATTAAAAAAATACAGCCAAGTACTTAGAATCTTTACCTCTTGAATAAAACTAGAATTTCCTGAGGATGCAACCTAGAAACTGCTCCTGTACTAACTTCTCTGAGCAATATTCTTAAAAATAGATCAGGCACAGCATGTCAGAAACCACTGATTGCAGTGGATTAACCTTTTTCTTCATAGATTGACCTATTGCAGAGAAAAATCTTCACCAGAAAAGAACCAGGCCATACACAAGCATGGCTGTAAGTTTTCTGCAAGCAGAATGTAAGTCTTAAAATCAAATATGCTCCTATGTCACTAAGCATAAAATCTTCACCTATTCTAAGGATTTAAATTAGGATCTGCCCTTGGCTCTTGCAAGGTTCCTCTTTAATTTCTGCTTTCAAACATATTGTGGAACTGCTGGGGAAAATCAGCAGCAACTCCTGAAAGCAGTAAAGCACTCTCTACCAGCTCTCCCGTCAATCTTCTGCATGCCCAGTGAGAGTTTAGGAGGAAGACAAGGGTTATGTTGTGGTGCAGTATTGAGCTGGTGGAGAAGCATCACAAGGTAACACCCAACACGTAGTGTTACTCACTTTTCAGTTTTGATATTAAATACAAATTACTGTACTTTAGCTGCATTTTTTGCTTCATTTGCAAACAAGACTTCACCAGACAGGTTCATTCAAAGAGCTAACATATACATCTTTTTCTGCTGGATGGGAAAATGTATATGCAACAAGACTTCACCATGTATATGAAACAAGACTTCACCAGACAGGTTCATTCAAAGAGCTAACATATACATCTTTTTCTGCTGGATGGGAAAATGTATATGCACACGGATGTGTTACAAGCATTTTAAATTGATCCTCTTTCTAGAAGAAAAGAAGGTTTCTAAACAAGCTTGCCACTGCCAGAAAGGTGTTTGAGGGACCACTTGTTTAGAAAGACACTCCACTTGCCAGCTGGGAATTACTGGAGCCCTATAGACTCTGAATATTTGAAGAGAGAAGAAAACAAAAAATCCACGTTGAGAGTAAATATTTGCTCCACGACTCTTCCATCCCTGATTCTGTAGGGGGCAGCAGAATTTCGATCTTGGAATCGGATAAATTAATAGCTGCCCGGATAAATTAATGTCTGCCTGAACATCTGGTGCGGGGGAGGTGTTATGGTCCCTCAGAAGCTGTTGCTGGAATGCAGGCAAGGTGGTGGGCGCTGGAAAGGTGATGGATGCTGGTGAGATGTTGGAGTCCGGATAAAGACCATGTGGGCAAACAAACGCTCCCAAATCAGAACCTCCTATTTTTTTGGCAAAGGGTAATCTCCGGGTGGTACTGTGAGAACTGAGAGCTCTGGGAGGTCCCAGCTGGAAAACCCGGTGCTTCGGAGCTGATGGTGAACCAGAGCGATGCACGGATGCTGTCCCGTTATCCCGGACCGAATCGAGCAAGCATCCCTCCGCTGGAGCAGGCTGCTGCAAAGTTAGGACAGACCAAGCCGGGCGGAGCCAAGGCCGGGTCCGGGGTCGGGCTGAGCGCGGCCCGAGGCGGGACAGGGCGGGGGGCAGGAGGGGCTCTGTCCCGCCCGCCCCGGGGGACTTTGAGCCGAGCGGCGGCCCCGCCACTCGATGCGTGCGGTCATGGCGGGCCGGGAGCGGCAGCGGCTGCTGCTGGAGAACGCCCAGCAGCTGGTGCTGGTCTGCGGCCGGGGAGAGCGGTACCTGCGGCGGGACGGCGCCGCCGGTCTGGCCGTGCTGCGGAGCGCCAGCCTGGTGGTGGGGCTGTGAGTGCGGGGCCGGGGCGGGGGCGGCAGGGGTGGCTGCGGGAAGGGGTCACTGCGAGCTGCCCTCGCCCCCAGCGCCGGCTTCTGCCCGGCTGTTGGCTCAGCCCACCGGTGGGGTGAGGAGAAGCCCCGTGCAAGGGTGGAAGAGATCCCCCCAGTGCGGTTCAGAGTTCCCGGTACCATCCCCAAGCTCCACTGGCAGAACGCTGCTATTCAACCAAAGATCAGCCCTGAAAAGGCTGATCCCTGTGGTTTCTCAGGGCACGGGGCACAATCCAGCTCCAGGTGATGACAGTTTGATTTCCGTGAAGGGAAGAGAACCCTGCAGATAGATACCCGCTGGAGGAATGCTGTGTATTTGCTGACCCACAGGAGAAAAACAGTGTTATCTATCTGGAATTAGAGGAGTAACAAGTTGTTATCCAGAGGGATCTAAGCAGAGGACATGACAAGCATTATGGCAAACAGCTTGGAACACTTGGCGTTAGCTCATTGTTTTCTGTGCATCTGTAAAATGAGCAAACCACCTCCCCACGGGCACCTTCAGTCCTGCTCAAGGTCCTGCCTCTGTTGTTCCAGGAGCTCTGTCACTGAGCACTTGACTTTTCAACAGGCTTGTACGTTCTTTGTTTGTTGTCTCTGGTTTGCAGGGATGGTTGTATCAAAGCTGTGGGCCAGGCAGATGTAATTCGCAATCAGTTTTCAGAAGCAACATTTGAAAGGATAATTGACTGCTCCGGGAAGTGCGTGTTACCAGGTAGGTGTATTTGTTCATAATGATACTAAGGAAGAGCACTGCCAGCAGGTCAAGGGAAGTAATCCTCCCCCTCCACTCAACCCTGGTGAGGCCACATCTAGAGTGCTGTGTCCAGTTCTGGGCTCCTCAGTACAAGAGAGACATGGAGCTCCTGGAGTGGGCCCAGTGGAGGGCAACAAAGATGATTAAGGGACTGGAGCATCTCTCTTATGAGGAAAGGCTGAGGGAGTTGGACCTGTTCAGCACTCAGAAGAGATGACCAAGAGGGAATCTTATCAATGTATATGAGTGAGGGTGTCAAAAAGATGGAGCCAGGCTCTCCTCGGTGATGCCAAGCAATAGGACAAGAAGCAACAGATTAGAAACCGAAGCACAGGAAATTCCACCTGAATATGAGGAAAAACTTTTTTACTGCGCAGGTGACTGTGCACTAGAATAGGTTGTCCAGAGAGGTTGTGGAGTCTTCTGTGGAGATATTCAAGAACCATCTGGATGCAATCCTGTGCCATGTGCTCTAGGATGACCCTGATTGAGCAGGGGGGTTGGACCAGATGACCTACTGTGGCCCCTTACAACTTTACCCATTCTGTGATTCTATGAATGCTGTGTGGTGACAAGTACATGTATGTTAAATTACATGTATGTTAAATGTCACTCCATCCTTTTTCTTCTATATTCATAATGATAGAATCTTGTGCTGGGGACAGAATATCACAGTGTTCCCATCAGGTGTGCTGTAAGGAGAAAATCATGGCACTAGAGGTGATTCTTTTGGGCTTTGTGGTAGAGCTTTGACCTCTTTCTCATCTTTACATGTGTTCCTCTGTATCGTAGATCACAACAGTAACGTAGCTGGTAAAAGTAAAAGTCACCAAGTGACTTTTCAGATTCATCTCTCTTTTCTGCCCATCAGCAATTCAGCCACAAAACTCAGTTTCTCCATCCTGCCCACAGCCAGTTGGAGGCAAAAGGTATTTTAAGTCACATACTCTGCAACTTTACCTGATAAAAGCCCCCCCAAACCCTGGGCAAGCCTATTGCATGTAAAACTATGCAAGTAGTGTTAGCACATGAGCTGTTAGACCTCTGGGCACTCGTCAGCTTCACAGCATGTAGAAAAAGCTCCCTCTGTAGTAAGTGGACTGTTGCTAGAAGAAATGCTAGTGTGCTAAGCCTGGCCTAAGCAGTTTGCCTTTTTTGAAGAGCACAGGTTTAAAATCTAATTAGCTCTTTCAATGCTTGAAGTCTAATGAACTCTTTCAAAGTTTGTAATTTATCGTTTTTTCTACAGTTTGAAAATATAATCAAAATAATACAAAAAACTTAGCAACTGATGCATTTACCTGGAGACATTTTGCATAAGGTGCTGGACCTAAAAAAAAAATCGAAAGAAAATTAATAGCCTCTTAAGAAAATTCTAGATATTTGGCTGGCTGGATTTTTTTTTTCTCTAACCAATAGAGACATTGTAGGGGAGCTTCCACTGTCTATTCACTTTCCTTTCATGTTCATAATCCTTTTTCTTACACATTGAAGTAACTCAAGTGTACATTTACTTTGTTTTCTTTAGGCCTGGTAGATGCACATACACACCCAGTGTGGGCTGGTGATAGGGTTCATGAGTTTGCAATGAAGGTAATGGCATAAAATTACACAACTGGATTTTTCTTTCTCCTTTTTTTTTTTTTTTAATGTACAACTGTTTCTGCTTTCTAATGACTCCCATCTTTCCATTATAGAAAAATATATGATTTCTGTCAGACAATCTGAGGGAGGAGGGATGATTTTGAATAGTGGTAGGCTGCTAGAGGAGTGTAACTGCAACTTTTGCAGCCAGCCTTGGTATATTTTTGCATTAATTGAAGCAATGTAAAAGTGCTGCCTTCTATTACCATCTCAATATTGATTTTTTTTCACCTTTTTTTTTCCACATAAATGAATTTTGAGCTAGGGTCCAGTTTTCCCCTTGGATTCAGAGGGAAGCAAATCTTCAGAATAATTCTCTTTGTGTCACTTCTTACTTCATTTCTTCTCTTAAATGGAAGGGAGAGAGGAGGGAAAGGGAGGAGGAATTAATGGGGATTTTTTTTCTCCCCTTGTTGTCTCTCTCACTGCAAAGAGACCTCAAGGCACTTTACAGAATCCCTTGGATAGAAAATGTGCAATTCATAGCTAATTGTACGGGGGGGTTGTTTTTTGTTTTCTTTTTTTTTTCTCTAAGCTGGCAGGTGCATCCTATATGGAGATCCACCAGGCTGGGGGAGGAATCCATTTTACTGTGGAACACACCCGGAAAGCCACGGAAGAAGAGCTGTTCAGTACTTTCAAACACCGACTGGAACGCATGCTCAGAGCAGGATCCACGTTGGTTGAGTGCAAGAGTGGCTATGGCTTAAACTTGGAAACAGAGCTCAAAATGCTCAGGGTGATTGAACGTGCTAAGAGGTCCATGGATATTGGCATTTCTTCAACGTACTGTGGAGCTCATTCTGTGCCGAAGTAATGAGATTGATTTTGCTTGCTCTTGTTAAGTATTAGTGCTTTGCATTGAAAATTGGCTGTTATTTTCAGGAAGATTTCTTCTGCCCCACTCCTAAAATGCAACATACCTGAAACAAGTCAGTATTTACAGAAGGCTGTCCTAAGTTTTAGTTTGAAGGAAGATGGGGGGACATTATTTAATGACTCCTAAATACCAACAAAACTTAGCACAGAACCCCTGCATGCAGCTTCATCCAGTTGGTTCTCACACTGGATGTAACACAGATTACTGGGTTTCCTGTACAGAAAGTTCTTCTTCTTGCATTTGCTGCTATCCTTCAAGCTTAGACTCTGCCATGAGATTTTTTTTTGTCAGCTAACAACAAAAAATACTGTATTTAATCCTTATGTACCTCAGTAGACAAAGTTTAATTACACTTCCATGCAATGAATACTTGCATAGATCTTATAGCTATGAGATGAGTAGAAAACTAAACTAAATGTGTTTAATCACAATGATTTTGATAGCTGAAGTAGGCATATCATAAAAAGCCTTTCTAGCTTTGACTTTTTTTTTTCCTTATGAAAATAATGTCTTCAGGTTACCAGATTTCAGCGTATGAAAGAATTAATGAGGAGTTTTAGATAGGTAGGTGCATGTGAAACATATATATTTTGACATACTAAGCAGCAGGCTGCTGCAAGACAAGGTATGTGAGATGGAAGCAGGCCTATTATGTGGCAATATTTAAGAGATGTTCATTAAAAGAAAAAAGAATACTCCAAAAAAAGCCTTACCTCTCCCCATTCAAGAAAACATGACCTAGACATTTCTTTTTAACAATCTAATTATTTTGTATTTGGGGCAGAATGAGAAATTATCTTTTGTTAATTTAACTATTGAAAATGAATCCTGTATCATCTCCAGCAACTGGAAGATTGTAAAGAATAAAGTAACTAAAATCAGCTGAAAGCACCAACTCCTTCTTTCAAGAAGTTCCACTAAAATTTGGAGGACTTAATGGGAAAAATAATTGACATTTTACCCAAAACTATATATATTTCTTAGCCCTTCCTTTCTTCCTCCTCTAAAAAGCCTTGAGAGGATCTCAGTCAAAATCCTGAGAAATAGTCTTTCCCACCAATACTTTAAGCATTTCTACAAACTAATGGAATAAATAAATTCCAGTGTTTTTACAAACATATTAACATGTGAGAAAGACAGGTGAACCTTCTCAGTCTCTGCATGCTTCTGTCCCCACTGATGAACATCAAGCATAACAAAATACAGATAGTAAGGATACTGTATGTTAAATAAGGAGAAAAGGCAGTTGGGGATTTGAGGAAATTTCCTGAAGGAAATACTGAATTATCTGTATTTTCCAGTTTAGGTCTTCTTAAATCCTCTTCTCTTTTCAATCAAATGTTTTTGTTTGGAATATTTTGCTTGAATTTTATGCTATCCCACAAATTTTTTCTCTGGCTTGGGTTTTTATTTTGAACAGGAGGAATTATGCAATTCTTTCCTGGTCCCTCTAGTCATCATTTTGAATCAAATTCATGATTTTGGGAAAGTCTGATTTTTTTATTGTTTTCTTCAGTTGGCGAGGGTTCATTGGGCGCTTTTCATCTTTGGCAAGACATTTCAAAGTGGTGCCTGAGCAGAAGTCTCTTGCATTAAAACACCAGCAGTTTTGTTTTGCGTTTTTGGACATTATATCTTCTAAGGAGTGAAACCTAGACTTAATGTTTCCCTCTGGTTTGTTTTGGCTCTGGCCCTAATCTTTCAGACAAAATTCCTTCAAAGGCTTCTGAATAAAGGAAGAAAAAGGAGAAGCCTGAGCAACCCCAATGACTGTGTCAGTGAGGGGTGAATGAAAGAAAGGCCAGAAGCACAGTTCTGCTCTGATTTATAACTGCACATCCTTGTTTATAAATTCAAGCAGAATTTGGCTTCTTGAATTTATTGCCATTCCGTAACTCCCAGTTCAGTCCTGTGTGGCACTCTACAGGGCCAATCTCTGCACGTCTTAGAGTGCCAGAAAGGAGAATTGAGATGTCTCAGATATTTAACTGATGTACATCTATCTTTGGATATTAAAATTGCAAAATAATAACTCAACTTCATGTTCTGGGATTATTTGCTCTTTCAAAAGCATTCACTGGTTTCTCCTGGGTTATCTTTGTGTAATAGAGGATTCAAAAGTGGTTCTAACTTTGGCAATTTAAACCTTGGGAGGTCCCTCTGATTTAGAAATAGTTATCTATCCATCACTCTAAATGATATAAAAGGAGAAGAGGTAAATTAAAAATAATTACTAGTACTGCACATCCCCTTTGAGCTTTGATATTTGCATAAAAATATCACATGAATACCATTTAACATATTTAAATACTAATTTACATATTTTAAATAGTTATGTTTTAGAATACAGTATAAGGAGATCAGAATATATGAATCGGAAAGCAGAAGAATTTGTTTTAAAATGTCCCATATCTTGGTTAGCATCCAAGATGCCAACCTTATAACAAATATACAGTAGTACAGTCTAATATTCTTTGAATGGAAAGTAACTCATGTTTCAGAGTGCAGGAAGTACAGTGGGTTCACATTTTTTAATCTGAAGTTTTTTTGAGTGATTCATATTTACATCATTTCCTAAGTAATCTAGTAAATGCATGTATGGCTTGAACATGTGCCAGACTTCAAAGGTGTTACTCATATAGCTCTGTAACATTTTGTTTTCATTAGAGGGAAAACTGCTACTGAAGCCACAGAAGACATTATCAGTAACCATCTCCCTAAACTGAAAGAACTCAACCTAAGCGGTGAAATACACGTTAACAATATAGATGTGTTCTGTGAGAAGGGAGTCTTTGATCTGGAGTCTACGAGGAGAATTCTTCAAGCTGGAAAAGATATAGGGTTACAGATTAACTTCCATGGTGATGAACTCCATCCAATGAAATCTGCTGAGGTGCGCCTTTCTTACAATTCAGTTAAGCCATTTTTGCTCTTATGAGAGCTGAATCTGTGAAAGAATTGCAGCTTTCAAAACTTTCTTTTCTAAGACTTTATAAAATAGACCACTCATAGACATGTATTTGTATCAGATGATAGGAAGTGCAGTACTTGTGCAGCTTTGGAGTTAAGGACATGGGAGGAAACCTCGACCTCTGGGACTAATGTGCATTGGCTAATCAAACATTGACTTTGCTTATCTTCCACATGGGATACAGATGGGGAAGGTGGATATCCACGAACCCAAGAATGACAAAAACATGGTTTCTATACAACTTGAAAAATATTTTTTCATTAAATGTCCCATTAGCAGCGACAAGTCAAGTGTGCACTGAGCACACTCAGCGGTCTTATTACTCAGACCAGTATGTCTGAGCACACTCAGAGGGGTAGTTTAGTCAAGACTACATTCCCAAATATCTTGAAAAAGAAAGTCACTTTGAGACCATGTTTTACCATTGTTTAAACATTGCTTCCTTCCTGTGGGGTCTGGTCAAGTTATTCTATGCTGTATTTAAAAAAAAACAAAACCAAAACAAAACTTGATTGATCATAAAAGCCTTTCTGGCTTCCCCATTGAAGGCAGCAGTTGGACTTTTAGTTCTGCAACTAGTATCAGTTTTGTGAACCATTTTCTAATGTATCCTCTATGAACAGGAGTTGATAATGTTTTTATCCCTGGCTCTCCCATAGTTTGCATGGTTGGCTGTTAAAAACACCACTGAAAGTATGCTTTGGCTCTGTGGATGGCTAAAGCTTCTCCTGCAGTAAATTAACAAATATTTTGCCTCTGTACTCTGTTTGTTCTTTCAAGCATTCTTTATTATTTCTCTTCTAGTAAACTTTACGTTAATAGTGAATTGTCTCCTCTAGTTGTTTGGAAACAACTTTATTTTACTGAATTAATTGAGAATAGTGAGTAATTCTCTTGAAAATTTCTTAGCTTGGAGCTGAACTAGGAGCCCGGGCTATCAGCCACCTGGAAGAAGTTAGTGATGAAGGTATCACAGCCATGGCAAGAGCTAAGTGTGCTGCTGTCCTTTTACCAACAACTGCCTACATGCTAAGGTAAGGCCACTAGATAGAAGGAGATCTTTCATAGCAGCAAACCCATATTTGTGGGTTTAGGGTCTTTTAATGCAAAAGCGTAAGCATGTATCCATGCCTTTGGGATCAGTCTGGATCAGTGAAGACAATCACAAGCACATAGATCTGAATGAGCCTTATTTCTGGTGGAAATCCTCAAAAATCTGTTAGACTTCTGAGAAGTCTCACAATAGATTTGGAATGGCTTTACAATGATTATGACTAAAACTTCCTAGTGAGTGTATTTCATAGTGTCCACCCTTGAAAACACTTACCCAGACTGATTGAGTGGCCAAACAATTTTGAAATGTTTATTCCAGATATTGAAGATATTGAAAAGATCTTTTGCATTATAATTGCTAAGTAAGAAGATCCTCTAATGTATGCAGATTAAATTCACAGACTCAATAATCACGAAGGGACTATTGCATTGCATGTGCCACTGCTCATATTTGGGAGCCTGTCTCTGAAGATGTAAGGACTAGAAAATTAGGGTTTTTTGAGAAATGGAGATTTTCACCTTGTAAACTCTGGCTGAGGTCTGGATAAACACCAGAATTTCAGTGTCCTGGAGCCTGATGGTTGATACTGACTGCTGCCACATGCTATTACTGCAAAAGCAGTGGATCATACTTCCCATTTATGTTGTACATGGGGGGATATGTAGGGATGCAAGAGGACAATCTGGGCTTTCATCTCCAAAACCAAATGCATGAAGGTAGCCAAACCGAGTGATGACTTTTGGCTTTGTAAATCATTGTATAATAACTAACCAAATTGTACTGACAAGTGTCTTTTTCCTGATAGACTGAAGCAACCTCAAGCTCAAAAAATGTTGGAAGAAGGAGTTATAGTTGCTCTTGGCAGCGATTTTAATCCTAATGCATACTGTTTTTCAATGGTAAGCCACTCCTAATACTTATGACACTGCAAAATTACGAAATTCTTACTAGTACAACCTGTGTGTAGACCTTGGATGCTATTAACGGTCTTCGTATTCATGAAGAGAGCTGTATGCCCCACATAGGCAGCTGCTCATGCTTGTTTGTGTGTGTTGGCAGTTTTAGCCAGAAATTCTTGAAAATGGAAGGGGTTCCATTCTTTCTATGCACTGAGAGGCTTATAAAACAAGCTCTTGAATTCCTGATTTTAGAGTTCTCATTTTGGAGTTGGAAAGATTTACCTTACGTGGAACAACTCCCTCTGTTGTGCAAGGAAGAAGGAGAGTGCTTAGGGGTTTGAAGCATAAACAGCTTTGTGTTGCTGGTAACTCCCATTTTCCCCTTACTTGTCTACTAGCCTATGGTGATGCATCTGGCCTGTGTAAACATGAAGATGTCAATGAATGAAGCATTGGCAGCTGCCACCATTAATGCGGCTTATGCTCTGGGGAAATCGGACACACATGGCTCCTTAGAGATCGGCAAGCAGGGGGATCTTGTTATCATAAATTCATCAAGGTTTGTTCTTCCATTGCCATTTCAAATGTGCTTTAACATTTGGGACTTTGTTTTTCACCATGTTTGGATAGCAGAGAAATTGCCTATGCCTTAAAAAAGGGACACTGCTAGCATTTCAGACCCATTTTCATTCTCCTTACTCATTCCAATGGAAAATAGAGCCTAAGATTTTGGGACTGTTATTACAAATAATCCATGCCCAATAACAAATTATCTATTAATGCCTGTTTATTTTGTGGAAGAAATTCTCCACTGATCTGTATATCAACTCACTGCACTCATGCAGCAAGAGTCAACATGTACACATGGAATAGTGTTTTCCCATTTTCAAGCAAATATTTAAAAATTTCCGGGTATAATGGGTATGTGAACTGTTTGGGTATGTGACCTGTTTTAATGCAAGTTTGTATATTCTTAAACATTGTATCTTTTTAGGTGGGAGCACTTGATTTACCAGTTTGGGGGACATGAAACATTGATCAACTACGTCATAGTTAAAGGAAAAGTCGTCTATCAAAATGAGACCTGTGAGACATTGAGCAGTTACTGAGAGAAGACAGTTACTTACTAAGCTACTAAAATCAAATTAGCATGGAGCATTTCAAAGCAAGAGACAAAATCAGATTTGTAACTACCAGTAGATTGTTTGCCAGCTCACGTTACTCTTATTCAGATAAACTTTACCAAGCATTACCCCATTGGTACTTCTTCATGTCCATTGTCCTTCTCTCTACAGCAATAAAATAATTTCTAATTGTATCCATCTGAAATAAGACCGTTTCCAAAAATGGTTTCCTATACAATTAATCCATACAATTATTGTATTTAAAAATAACCCAAACAAACCAGCAATCAATAAATGAAGTTTGGATCCAGGTAAAAGTTATTGGGAAGTGTGATGTTAAGCAACCTGTGACAGAGGGGCCAGGGGCTCAGGCATGCACATTTGGAGTGGCCTTTGGCTATGCTGGAAGGTCACAGCATGCCAAGGCAATGTTCATAGCTCCTGGGTCTGCTCGGTCTTGAACTCAGCAGATATCAGGAACCACAGTTATGGTGGGAAACACAGCACCTCTTACCTCTCCAAAATACCAAGTCTCGATTCTGCAGCCATGAATCAGCTGCTCTGCAATATGTTCCTTTGCTGAGAATCTTACAGCTCCTTTGAGGTTTTAGGGGCACAAGAAAGAGGAGAGGAAAAGGCAATCAGGTACACCACTCTCTGGGCTGCTGAAAGCTGGGGTGCATTGTAAGTTAGAGGTTGAGCCAGGCCTGCTATTAGAAATTAGTGATGCCAAAAACCTTAAAGTTTACTCTTAGAGGCAGTTAGCCCAGTGAGGTCTGATGAGTACACCCAACCTCTCAAATTTTCAATTACCTTGAAACTTAAAAGAAGATCACATGCAGTGTCATTCAGATGTTCATTTATTCTAGGCTGAACCTGAAATAACACGAAACATATTTGCTCGTGGAAGTTTGAATGTGATGCTGATAAGTTAAGTATGACAATTCCTACTCAGAGCCACGTCAAAGTTTAAGAGTCTGATTTTTTCAAAGCTCTCTTTCTTTTTTCTTTCAGTTACTACTTTTTTTTCCAGAGTTTGTACCATCATTTGAGTATGTAGAAAAAAGGATGATACAACTCTGGAGAGTTTAAGCTTTTGCAGTATTTAAACAGAGGGTCTGGCGTAGGGAGGGTCTATGAATACACATGGACTGAGTCTTTTCTTCAAATTTTCAAATGGATGGTGGCTGCAGAAACAAAAGGGATTTGCTTTCTGAAGGTGAAGTAATAAAACTACACCTGACCAGCATGAAGAACTTCACATAAAAAATAATTATTGATATAAGCAGGTGACATAACCTGTGATACAGAGAAGAGTGTTTAGTGAACCAGATCCTAAGGGAAGGACAACAGTGTCAGTCTGATTAACAGATATCTGAAAGTCATCACAAACATATATGAGCTTTAATATGATCTTCTGATCTCCCTAAGCCTTGGGCACATCTGTTAACACCCGAAATATATAAGCCATCCCATATAATATTTTTGTTCATGCTTTATTTGAGCCAGACTAGCCAACTAAATCAGTTTTTAGAACAATGTAATGGAATTCCTGCCACCTGACGTGTTTTCCTGCAAGCAGATGTTGCACCAGATGTGGGTGTGGACCTTTGTTTTTACAAAGCTTGAAAGAACATCTCAAGTATGAAGTCACATAGTCCATTCTGCCCAAGACAGCCTTCATAAATAACATTTATCCAGGGATTTGGTAAGTCTGTCAGGGAAGGAGCACAGGCATTTCTGAAATGCAGTGTGGTGCCGGAGCGGTGCCTCTCAGCTCTGCACAGGCACGGTGCAAAGCTAAGGCCACCATGCTGCAGTGTGTGCTGGTGGTTCCTCGGTCCCAGGCAGTCAAAAGCAGAGGTGAGTGGGAAGCAAGGTCCAGAACCTCCTCTCTGAAGTGCCTAAGGCATTTGGAGCCCAAGATTGCATAAGGAAAACCTCAAATATTCTCTTTCTGGACAGGAATAGGCATTCATGGCCTGAAACTACTGAAGCGAGGGCATTCTGCTCTCATGCACAAGCTCTGATGGGAACCTCAAACTATGTGCTTGCCCGAGTAGCTCAGCTGAATCCAGTAGCCACTTGGGAGTGTGCCCCAGGGCTGCAATTAGTGGCAGTTTGCAGTTAGAGTGTGGGGTTATCCCTCAGTGGCACAGCTGGCCTGAGTGTTCCTGACAGCCAGCTATGTGGTTCTGCAGTTTACAGCACTAGTACCACTGTGGCTGTGCAGCTGCCAGGGAAGGCACATCTCTCTGGAGTGCAGGAAGTTTTTTGCTTTTAGCATCCACAGTGGCTGGGAGTGAGACATAGGTAACATGGATGTAGGAACTTCTGCTGGCTTTGCTGCTGAAGGAACTGTCAGCCTTAACACAGAGCTGAGGGCAAGTGGTTGATCCTACAAGATATAATAAGCTTGGTTGTTCACTTTCACTCATTTTTAATTAATACCTTATTCTATACAAAATGGAACAGCTTCAGGAGATTGAGATATGCCTGCTACAGAGAGCCTCAAGCTGAAAGGGTAGGGACTTTCTTGGCACATGAGGGAGAGACAGGATGGAGATGCTGCACATCAGGTGCAGATGGAAGGACCTGAACTGGGAGCTTATGTGCCATGGGTGCCCTAGTTCTCAGGTCTTCTGGCCAGGTTAGGTGTCTTCCTGGTAGCTTGCTAACAGGCATGAGCCCCCTCCTCAGGGCACATTTAACATGGCAGGTCTCAAACGCTCAAAGGTAGCCCCACACTAGTGCTTTGGCCACCCCTTGCAGCATAGCCAATAGCCTGGGAAGATTTCCAGCTCATGCTGAATGCCCCACAGCCAGCTCAGTAGTGCCATGTCATCATTGCACCATGATGTGAAATCTATGTCCTGACTCTTCCCTTGTAAAATAAAGCCTGTGCCAGAGGTCAGTGTTGTAACACAGAGAACATGTCAAAAGCCCTTGGCAGCCAGGCAGATACCTGGTGAGCCATGGGAGTGTAGTTCTTGGTGCTATTGCCTCAGCACTGGTTCACATCCACCATTCCTACACCTCCTCCTCCCCCCTTTCTGGCCCCTGTTTCACCTGTCCTCTCTATTTCCAAATTAAGCTTTTGCTTTACATTTTCATCATCACACGTGACAGGAAAATAGATTGTTATAGTCTTATGTGAAGCCTCAGTTTATTGATTGCAGATGTGAGCACATAGCTCTTGGAAAGCTGCATTAGCGTGGCTCACTTCAGTGACGACATCCACAGTGGCTGGGAGTGAGACATAGGTAACATGGACGTAGGAACTTCTGCAAGAACTTCTCCAGAATATTTGTTCTGGAGAAATAATCTCCATAGCACATTCTTATGCACTCAGCTTTTCTGACTTGTGAAGCACCTGCTCAAAAAATGCTCCTGTTATACAAGAACCTGTACTTCACATATGATCTGCAAAAAAAGAAGAATTAAATGTAAAGATAATTTTTCTTGTGGCAAAATGAAGGGGACCACAGCAGTTACACAAAGCAGAAAAAAAAAGTGAGAATACTAAATAGGTTGATAACATTGGCACAAATGAAGAGAAAACAGGCAAAGAGCTGTCAAAACAAATACAGGAGGCCCTGCATAAAACATCCACTGGCTTCAGCGGGAGTCTGAATGATTTGTGTTCAGAAGTTCAGGAAATTCAGTCAAAACCACATTATCAGGACAAAGTTATCTTTCACATGTCAGGAAAGCAGTGAGCCATTTCTTTAATATCTGTTTGTACTCCTGAGCTAGACAGTCAAGTCCCCTGAGTCACCTGGAGAAACCACATTGAGTTTGAGTAAAACAGCCACCCTCAGACAAGGTCTGGAAAGGATCTGCTCTCTACCAGAGGATTACAGCTCTTGAAGTTCATCCTGATGCTCATGGTCATGACTAACATCAGCATTCATTCTCAGCGATCCCAGGGAGAAAGCTGTAGGTGAAATGGGTCTTGATTCAGGGATATGTTCCCTCCTGTACTTTTCAATGTAAGGTTGAGCCACTTCCCACACCTGTGAAACAAGAAAGTGAAACAGCAGAGTCAGAGGCAAAACAAAAGGTCAGCTAAGACATCAACTCGCAAGTTCAGGAAGCCCTGTAGAAAAATTATTGAGGTTGAGGTAGATATGGGTAGGAGGCAGACCTGTGCAGATATACTGTATGTGATCAGCAGAATCAGAGAGGCAGAGAGAGCAAGGTTTAGGGAAGAGCATGTGGATGGAGTTGACAGGGGATGGGAAAGGATACAGCTCCAAGGGGACAAGGTGAAAGGATTCAAGGCAAAACCACTTTGCCTTGTCTTGTTAGCTGGTTAATGCTCTGTGTGCAATAGTTGGGAGAGAATTATTGTAACTTACAACAAAACCACTTGATCATGAAGGGGTTGGGGAAGTAAAACAGAAGCTGGCATGGACAAAGAAAAAGGGGAAGGATAGTTGTTGGGGTTCAAGGCAAAAAAGGAAAATGCTCTACAGTTCCCTTTGTCTCTCCTCCTGTAACACAAGAAAAAAAGGGGGAAGAGTTTCTTCTCCCATTTGCTTACTCTCCTCAATTCTTTTGTTAATTTTATTTTACAAACCAATAAAATAGATAGATCCTAAAGGTGTACACTTAGCCTAGGTTAACACATATCACCACTGCTATTCCTTCCGCCATGTCCCCTTATTGCTTTGAGACCATGCACAAAGGCCTTCAGGCTAGGGAACAATCTATGCCCCAGGAATAAGGATCACTATCTGGAGAGACTGTTGATACCTCTGGACATCTGTGGGGTTATAGGACCCTGCCCTCAAACAATTCAAAGTTGGACCTGTGTCTGGACCATGACAGATTTAGAAGTGTAAGCTACTTATAACACAGGGCAGGTTTAGGAACTGATTTCTAAACCTATCCTCCAAAACTAAGAAAAAAACAAATCTCAAAACATCTGGTGGGATTGCCCCAGGCAGAGGAGTGCTTTTAGTGAGGCCATGCAGGGCACGTATGGAGGGGTGTTTCCAGAGTAGAGCTGCAGCCTGCTCTTTGGGACAAACTACTGCGCATGCCAAAAGCCAGCACTCACCTTCTGCTCCACAAGCAGCCTGTGAGCTGCTTCGATGTCTGGGGCCATGAAGCGATCCTTCATCCAAGGCCTGTAACGAGACATATTGCAAACATTGGCCAAACATTAACCACCACCAGCAGCAGCTGCTCCCCAGGCAACCTCTGGGGAAGGCATTTATCTGATCTTACCTCACCACTGAACGCACAAGGTCATAGACCTTCTCCAATGGGGTTGTTGTCCTCAGAGGGCGCAGGAATTCAATGCCCTGGCAGGCAGCAAGAAGCTCAATAGCCAGAACTAGGGAATCAGAACAGTGAAAGGGATGTTTGACAGGCACAGCTCAAGGGGAGGTTTCCTGTATAAAGCTACCACTGGCCTTTGTTCTGGCTGATATGATATGGTTTCAGGCAATGTGAAAAAACAGTGGATCCACACACCCCAGAGAGCCACTCCAGTGACAGGAGTGTTTCATGGATGGTGCTGGGAGCAGTATCCAGCACCTCAGCAAGCAGATTTTGGGTCTCTGCTGTGCAGACCTTTCAAGTGTACCAGGAACTTCTGGTCACCAGAGTCTTAAAACTCTGGGAATCTCTTCCAGGGTGTCTTGAATACTCAAATTAACGTCCATCATAAATCAGAAAACCTTTTTAGCACTGAGAAGAGAGAGGCCTGAGCTTTAAAAGGAAGTTCTCTCTATAAAGCTTGCAAGAGCCCACGTGAAAACATCAGTAAAAATATAGCACTTTGAAAGACAGTATTCTGTCTGGAGAAGTTGGCACTGTATCTGCATACTCACACCCCATCATTATCAGTAATAGCTCCTCATTTTCATGAGTCAATTCACCCAGGAACTGAGTGAACCAACTGGATCTAGGACACTCAGTTTCTTAGCATGCTGTTGAAACATACGGTTTCCTAAACTCATTTCTTTGCACCCAAAAAGTGTATTTCTGTAAAGTAAGTCTTCAGAGCTTTCAAATGTATAAACTGGGCAAGTGAGTTCAGCATTTGTGTACTGCGTATTACTCTGTTCTACTAACAGCTGACATCTTATCTCTGCACATCATCTGGCAAATAAATAAATAAATCAAAAGCAAGAGAGCTTTTACCTCATTTCCATTCAAAAGATCTAAATGCTTGTACTTAATATGTACTTAACACAGTATTTTTAGACAGTTCTTTTAGATGCATTAACTCCCTTTTTCTTAAAATCTATCTAGAATGAATGGCACTAATATCTTCATCTGGTTACATCCCAGAGGTCTATCTGGAAGTCAGCATTTTAATTTTACCTTGTTCCACGTGTTCAATAACTCTCAAAGCTTTTCTTGCAGCCCATCCTCCCATGGACACATGATCCTCTGTAGCAGCACTAGTTGAGAGGGAATCCACAGAAGAGGGGTGGCACAAGGCTTTGTTCTCAGAAACTGCAAAAAAATCCAGCACAATGAGTGTAGGAGAGAATGGGCAGGAGACAGAAGAAGCAATGGCCAACCTGGAGCACAAAGCCTGTCTGCCACTTTGGGTCCAACTATTGCTCCTCTTTCAAGGATGCATCCATATTTTACCTGGACTGAATTATTCGTAATAACCACCTTGATAACCTTTGCCTCTATATTGCAAACAATATCAATCTTCAGATGCAAATATTAGCCAAATATAGAAACACTGCTCACTCTTCCCTCCCCCATCTTCAGGCTTGAGTTGCTCTGGCTCAAAGGCCTGATGGCATTAAAGAAAAAGAGCAGACAGCATAACCAAAACACAAGCCTGGTCTTGCCTGTTTCTCCAAGGCCTGTAAAGATCAGTGGTTCCCTCTTTTTTTTTAGGGTTACAGATATCACCATTCCCCTGCTTTCAAGAAGACAGCTAGAGATCAGCATCTGGTCTCCTCATTGGAGCTGAGGCACTCAAAGAACTTCCTCTAGAAAGATGCAGGAGTTTGATATGAATCCTCTCCCACCCTCATTTCACAAGACTGATCATGTCCCTGAGAGTGACAGCATTCCTGCTTTGAAAGCCAGGTGTGAGCCCTGGAGTAAGTCTCTCAAGCTGCACCCCAAAGCAAGGGGAATTTGGCTGCAGGAAGGGCTTTGGGCACTGTTCGATGACAATTTGAAGTTGAGAGTTGCTCTTTAGAAGAGAAAAAATGAAGTCTGCATTGACAGAGCTCTGGTTGCACTCAGGCCTTTTCCTTTTGAAGCCCAGCGGGATGCTGTGTAACGCCCTTGCCAAATTAGTGGCTTCAGAAAAGCAACAAGAGCAACGGAGAGGTGGTGACACAATTGCAAATAGGCTGGAGTGACACAGTCCAGTACCAGAGCCCAGCTGGCACATTCAAGCAGGTGATGGCAGGTCGTAGGAAGGCTGCATGTGGCCACTGCAAACAGCTCAGTTCAGCAGCATAGAGCTCTTGGAGAGGGGGCAGAGACACATCCAGTGGCATTGCAAAACGTCTGCAAATTTTTTGCAGCTTTATCTATTAATCCTGGCAGTGAACAAGATTAGCTGGTACACAAACACCCTAGAAACTGGCAGAGTGATTTAAAAAATATTAGTAGTACCTTGTTAAAAAAAAAGAAAAGGAACTCAAACTTCAGTTTAGATAAAATCCTGTCTATTTTGACCTGGAAAAGAAGGTTTTGACCCCTGGACTCCTGGTGTCAGCAGAGACCACAAACACCCCAGAAGCTGTCACTCCAGGTTGCAGAACTGTGCTGTGAAACCTGAAGCCAAGCAACAGCTGAGGCCTGGAGCCACCCTAAACTCTACCCAAACAAAAGGTAAGTTTCCAGCCCTCAAACAAGGGGACCAGATCCACTTCCCAAAATAGCCTCCAGGCTATTTAGTACATCAATTTAGTTAATTCACTTTTTTCAGCAGGATATTTATCTACTCATTTATCTGACATCCTCTGTTCCTTTGTCTGTTTGCATCTTTTAAAATTTACTGTCTTCTCAGAGCATGTTTACCTTTATATTGGCTCATGTTTTCCTGAACTGTAATATCTCAGCAGCCAGCAGGCTTTTTGTTGCCTTAGTCATGAGTGCCAGACAAAAAAATGAACTAGTGCTTAATTTCAGTGTGCTCCTCCGATAACTAGCCCTGGGAATTCCAGTCTTCTGAGGACTATGGGGTCTGATACTGATGTACTGACCCGGTCATCAAATGGAGACACTGAGGGCCTTCCACTTTTGGGGCTGCTCAGAGCATTTAACCTGCCCAAGAGTCAGTGCAGAACAAGGAAGAAACCTGAGCTGAAATAATTGCAGCTGCACTCAATGCTTAGACTTTGCACCCAAACAGCACAAAATACGTGGAGAAGAGACTGAAAACAGGAGCAAGATACCTTTGTATCTACTATTAGATTACATCTGCCCTGATAGAAATTGGTCTGTCTAGCTCTCTCAATGATACTGCTCAAGCACTCACCCAGGGCAGCTGCTGTGCAGTGTGCAATCATGAAGCCTGAGTTCAGACCTCCTTCAGTGACTAAAAATGCAGGCAGTTCACTGAGTGAGGGGTTGCAGAGCCTCTCAATTCTTCTTTCACTAATTGCAGCGAGTTCATGCACACCAATTGCCAAATAGTCCAGAGCCTACGAAAGAAAAAAACCTCATTAGACCGGATTACAGAAACAAACAAACAAACCAAAACAGAAACGAAATATTTTTTTTTCCTTTCTCCAAATGCTTAATTACCTTTGCAGGATATTCACCATGAAAATTTCCTCCAGAAATGGTCTCTGCTCTTTCAGCAAACACCATCTTTAAGGAGAAGTTAAGGCACGCACATGAGTGAAATACAGTTTACATGAAAGATATCTGCCAGTAATTGGAATATCTTAACTGAAGAAATGTTTGTGCCAATAGGCTTTTATTTGCAAGCACATTATATTACTTCTGCAATTTCGCTTTTCAGGAAATGAAGACCCAATCTCAGTTCTCCAAACTTCTAGTTTCAATTTTGACATGTTTTTTTTTTTTTTCAAATAAGCTACATAAAATGAGGTCTTTGATTGAGGGTGGGGAGGGGTGCAAAGAAACACATCTGTTTGGATGCTAGAGTAGTTTTTCAGCTCCTTGACAGATTCTTCATAGATGATATTATGCACAGCATCATTATACTGCTGACAGAAATCCAGCCTTGCTCAGTGCCAATGCAAAAACTGTGCAGTTTACCACCAGGCTGAGCCACCATGGTGCTTACCAATCACACATCTGTCTATCTTCCCTGACCAAGTGGAAATCTTGCTCTGTAGTTCAGGTTTCACTCATGCTGCACCAACAGATGCTTCATACACCAAATTACCATTCATTTGGTTGCCAAGTCCCATCTATCTGACATATTCAATCAAAGTATATGGACTCTCATCTAGGAAACATTTAACATGCACCAAAGCATATGCACACATGGTTTCCTTGCCCCAACACACACTAGCATACCTCCAATACAGTCTTGGAGAAAGGGATATAGGCTGCTCTTGCAGCCAATGGCAGTTATTGACCAAAGCCAGCTATGACTTTTTTGCCTCCTGTGCAAGTATTTATGCAGAAGAAAAGGATAAAAAAGGCCAAGAAGAATTTTACATAGTAATAAAGTTATCAAAAAGATACAGGGTTGTCCGTGGCGCTGTTGATTTCAGTTGTCATTATGTCCTTCACAAAAGCAATTGTATCATTTACAACTCCATGGACCTAGAACAAAAGACATTACACCTGAGCTTAGTATCTACAATTAGTTTATCTTCAGGATGCTAACCGAGCTGCAGGGACCCTCTTTCCCATCATCCCACTCTACATCCACACATGAAGATAGTCTTGGATTTGCATCACTGTGGGACACTGCCCATCCTGGACACTTGAAAGACTATATTTACTATTATTATGGCAGTTTTGCTGAAAGAGTAATCTGAATATGACATTCTTTACTTGTTTGGGTTGGTTTGCCCTAAATGGAAGATAAGATATTTATTCAGAGGCAGAAGTGTTATTAGGGGAGAAGTAGCCTTACAAGAACCCCACAGAAAACAAAATCTCTCATTAATTAATTACATTCCATTAATTCCACTGATTTAATAGTTTTGCTCCTGTTAAAACTCACAGGATTGAGTTCTTGCAACATGTTTGAGATACTACACTCTGTCTGCTTTTGGAAACAGTCAGTTCATGGTCTTAACACCAATGCAGAAGAAACTTCCTACAAAACCTGCAAGCATGGAAACCAGCACCTTCCCTCTGCTTCCAACACCTGGCCTCCTCCACATCTGAACACAGCTTAGTTAGACGTTGCCTGATGCGTGTGTGCATGGGATCAACAAATTATATGTCTCCATTAACACTAACTTTGAAGTGAAGAAGAAACAAAATAAAACCACTTCCTCTAGCAGAGTCAGACAGTACATAACTGACAGTATTTCTGAGGGAAACTTCACTGCCTATTGTTGGGAAAGGAGATAAAAGCCAGTTTTTACCTGAGGGCAGCAGCGCATTGTGTATGCATCCTGAACTCGGTCACAGAATCTATGGCTCTCTAGAAGGAACAAGGGAAGCAAAAGACAAATATTTCTTACACAAAAGCATTCTGTCCTGTTGAAGGACCCAGCCTGTTCCGGTAATCTGAGATGGTGAAGGTTAAGGTTGTTCACCTGCTATTTCTGATGGATGATGGTCAGAATCTAGAAGGGACCTGAATCGAAATGCCACCTCAGCCTGGCCTCGATGTGGCCGTACTGCATGGATGTCTAGTAACACAAGTTAGACTGTTAGGTTTTGCCTCTCTTGCCAAGAGCTGTTAAGGAAACAGACAGGGATGCACCAGTACCCACCAGTGTCAAAGGCCCTTGTTGTGCCCTTCAAGACTTCGAGTGTGAGGGCAGCGACTATGTCAGCCTGCCTCGCTATAGCCGCGGCTCTTTCAACCGCCTCACATCCCAGTGAGGTGATCATTTGTGTCCCATTGATGAGGGCCAGGCCCTTCAAAAAGATAGCAGATGTTAAGCAAATTCACTGCAGTTATTTCACACGCTGTGACAATTCCCCATCTCTGTGATAATTCTCTTTCTCATTTGAATGAAAGACCTTTGCTCAGCTTTCTAGACCATCCTGAAATCATAAATGCACAGCTTGATAGTGCATCTTTGCTACATAAACTGTCATTGCTCATGATGCTACTAAGTCACAGTAAGCACCTTTGGAACTCCAGCAGTTCCAAACAAGTCAGATACATGGTTCAAGTCAGTCATTTGGGCTCTGCTATGGCCAAAGGGCAGATAGGTACCTTGAAGGTGTTTTTTAGTCAGCTGTTTCAGGGTGATATAAAGTGCTTTCTGAAGAGGCCTGTCTCTCTCCACTGACCACAGAGCCAATCTAAATACCAAGTTTGGGTCTGACATTTCAAGTCAAGTAGGGTGACACTAGGAGAGGTGAATCCCACTCCCAATAACACCTCATTAATATCCTTCTGAAGTTTGAATTAAATACATTATTAATTCATTTAATGCTGTTATTGTATGCATAAAGCAACTAATGATTGACTATGCTCGTTTTCCATCAGCGGGCATCATTATACTTTATTACCTCTTTTGGTTTCAAGGTGATTGGTTTCAGTCCATGGGCTTCCAGGACCTGTGAAGGAGTTTAATGACAAGGTAATTAATGAAAAATACTTTTCGGTAATTTGATCGCTAAAAGTTTTAAATCTTAAATGTTTCCATGAACAGAAGTATTAACAAATTCCTTAAGTGATGGGGGGAAAAGAGCTTTACATCATGAACATTCAACATATTTTTTTCTGCTGGGCTAAATAAAGGATAGCATTTTTGGGCTTCCAAACTAGCACCTCATTTCCTAATGCTAGTAAAACAAGGTAGTAGGAGCACTGAAGTGAGATACTGTCACAGCCCATTAACATCTTCTGTATTTTAGATGACGGAAGAGAGTAATAGGAAAGAAGACTGGAAACGTCTTGGGAAGGCAGTTTTGCCTACACTTTGCCTCATAGCAGTTTTGGCTTGGCATAAATTATTCCTTTATAAATGATTCCCTAATCCTTTCTGTAGAAAATCTCTAGTGACAGGAGTCGTCCTACTCAGTTTATTCTATACATGACTATTCTATAGGGCAATTGCTCTTGTGGGAAATTCAGAAACAGCATAATCTTGTTTCTGAATAGAATCTCTCAACCTTTCTAGCTGAAGAGGTAATGCATCTCAGGGGTGTACAACTGTAACTTCTGGTCCTGAAGGTCCAGGACACACTGGTCTGCTTCATACCTACTCCTCAGCCTCAGTAGTCCTCAATACTTCTCCAGTCTGTAGTGATGTACAGCTATCAATCCATGAATAAGTCTGGTAATCAAATATTCATGGATAGGAGTGATAGGTGTAGTGGCACAAACTACCATGAAGGACTTTGGAGGGGCCCATTTTTGAGATACTCAACACAAGATCAATCTATTGATGTATTAGTAAGAGAAAAACAATTGATTAAAAACTAATTCCATTATAACACTGTCATCTTGTGGAGGAGGATAATATAAAGGTTCCTTGTTACCCTAGTTAATTTATCAAAAATGATAAAATGATAAATACACAAAAACCCGTGTATTTACTTAAAGCAATTATAAAATCAGTAGAAATTTTACTGCTAAATTCCTGCCTCAAATAAATCTCCAGGTACTCAGGATCTGACGTTTTGAATTTGAGAAGTGGTCTTGGATTTGTTAGAAAAGCGCTAATGTTCATGGAGCTGAAGATGCAGTAATAGTTCTTTCATAATTGGTATAATTTCCTGTCACTCTCTCTAGTTCATAAATGATGTCACTGTGGTATTTTGTATTGCAATACTATGGCATTATATTTCTTGGGACTTATTAATATGCTGCTTATTATATCTGCTCCAGTGACATGTGAGTCAGTTATTGCATTCTCATGGATCCACCTTCCTCAAGGCAGAGGATGAGTTGTTAAAGGCAGCCTAGTCCCAATTCAAACTGGTACAGAAACTCTGAAGACTTTTACATGTTATTAATCTGAGCAAAAGCTCTCTTTCTCTCAAAGCTACGTGCAATTCGGAAAATGAGTCACTAAGCAGAAAAAAAACAAACAATCAGGTGCACGAATCTTACGTATTTAGCATCAGCCCAGCCACTCTTTGGGGACCACATCTTTCCCTCTCCAATTAATCCCAGAGCAAGATGAGAGAGGGGGGCCAAGTCTCCACTGGCTCCAACTGTCCCTTTCTCTGGGATGTAAGGAAGGCACGATGCTAGAAAGAAAAAAAACCAAACAACTATTACAGCTTCACCTTGATACATGCTTTGGAAAACAGAGAAGCCAGCTCATAAGTGTGATCACAGTAACATCCTGCAATCATGGACAATGGCACCAACAGGACTACTCTTGTTGCAGTCTGGGGGACCACAGCCCAGGGTGATTGCATCTACAGCCACGTAGCCAGGCAGCTACAACATCACTCCTCTCAGGTCTCCGTCGCAGGGTGACCGCCTGGTGTGGACAAAGCTCTCTCTTAATTTCTGACTCCACTAAACACTGGGTTACTCTTAGAAACCATCTTTGAGCTCTCTTCCCCCCATCCTAATCCTCAGGGAACTGAAATGTGTGAAAATGAAAAAACGGAGCCTGGGAAACTGCAGAAAAAGCAGGGAAGGGACCAGTCCGTTCCTCTTCTTTTGCAGCTCCTTCACCTGCTGCAGGAGGAGGAGGAGGAGGGTAAAACAGAGGGCAGCACAAAGACTGTATTCTTAGGGGCTCACATAAATGAACATGGCTCTTCTCTCATATATATCTGGTCTATAGTCTCAGAACAATCTTCCAATCTACAGTTTAGGAAAAGGAGACAAGGAGAGTTGAACCTAACACTGACTATAGGGAAGGTGCTCTTTGCTCATCACTGCCATACTGTCATGCCTCACCAGAGGGACCATCAATGGTCATCAGATAATGAAGAACACAGCCACCCCTCTAGTTTCTCTGCCACAGCACCAGGCAAGGGAGGGAAGGCCACCCAGTTGGAACTGCTGTGACAGTTGTGGCTATGTGGCTGCTGACTAGCCATGTGCTTCTGTGTGGCCGCCTTGTAGCCCTTGCTTACAAACACCTCTGTAGGTCTCAGGGGGTCTACTCACAAAAACAGGTGCTGCTTAAGCTGCTCTGCTTGACAAACACTAACACATGCAGTTTTCTATATGGTAATAGCCCACTTTCCCCCGAAACCCAGTATCCCTAAAGATGGTGTCATACACATCAGCACCTGACAGGACAGAAGTTAAAGATCTGAGGCTTTGCAAAAGTGCTTGCCCAGAGTTATGTTCCAAGTCAAGCTTAATCTTGAACTAATTATTGTCTGACCTCTCAGAGGCTCATTTTCCAAACTTCTATCTGTTGCATGCCTTTCTTTCAGCCTTTCCTGTCAATTCATCTCATACTTCACGTCCTTCAACAGAGGAATGGTCTCCAGTTGTGAGCTTGTACAGCCAAGCTCTGGTCCTGATCTCTCAGAACCACCAAGTACAAAGACCAACATCTGTAGCTTGATCCATTGAGTTACACCATTTAACAAAATAGTTAAAAGAAAAAAAATGGGAAATCAGGATTTTCTTTAAACATCTTTTTACCATTAAATGCTTCAATAACTTGCTCGAGGGTTTCTAGGGATATTCCACTGTATCCTTTGGCCAGGACATTGATTCTCAATGCCAACAGCATGCGAGATCTCTCAGGGGTCAAAGGTTTCCCCACACCTGAAACGGTAACCCTCTCAGTTACTAACCCGCTACCAACAGAGGCAGAAAAGGGAAACATCAAGCCAGTCTCTCATTACCTGCAGAATGAGAACGAACCAAGTTCACTTGAAGCTCCCTACAGAAAAAAAACATGTTAAATTCCCCAAAAGTCTCATCAGGTTTTATTTTGCACAAAACAGAAGGAAATACTGAAGCAGCTCTCTCATTAAACCCCACAGTATAAAAGTATAGGGCTGAACTGCTCCCTCTTCTTCCTTTCCTGAGAAGAAAGGACAGAGAAAGCTGCACAGACAACTTACCTCAGCTTACTGTTTGGGATGACAGTCCTGGCAAACTTCCCAAACCCTGTGGTGATTCCATAAACAACTGCAAGAAATGTACTGCTGGTTAAGAAGGGAACCTGATGAAGTTTTCTAAACAATTAATAGAGGTAAAAATATTTACCTGTCTGTTCATTTACGATCCTTTCAATCACTTCTCGTGATTGTTTGACTTTAGCTACAGCTTCAGGTGTAAGCTAAAACATAAGTAGTTTAAATACCAGTTTATTTATCATTATTTAGTTGTAGAAAAATAAACATGTAATTTTTAGCTGTGTTTGTTCAGAATCTTTACCTTTATCTTGTAGAGCCCCTTTCCTAAATTGACCAAGTCCTCCGTTGTTAAGCTGTTGCCATCTAAAGAAATATACTACACCAAAAAATCACTTTTTATTTTGGGATATAGATATGTATAACATTGCTTAATAATCAGAATAAATAAAAAATACAGCCAAAACTCAGCAATGACAGGAGGCTTCTGCATGCTCATTCATAAGACAGGAACTCAGTAACAAAAACATAATAAACATATTACAATTTAGTTTCCTAGACCCAGCCAATCTAACAGCCCCTGCTCTTCTGAATGCTGCAATGGCTTAACTCTCAGCATGTTCTGGTAAGTAGCAGGATTTGTTACTGAGTTATAAAATCATTGGTGATTCCTACCTGTTCTGGTTCTCGGTATTTGCTGTATCTGAAAGTTCTGTAAAGGAAAAAGGGCAGACAAGATTTCATGGGTAGTAACCACTTGATTACAGCTGGAAATATGTTTAAAGAACAAAAGAACTCTAAAAAAATGAGGAATCTAGAGAATTATAAATCTGGAATTGTAAAAAGTTCACAAAGCACTCAAAAAAGGATACAAATGAACTCCTTCTGGCTGAGATGGTATGAAATCTGGAGACATTATATCTCCTTCTATAACTAGAAGAAATATGCAGAATAAACACAAAGAGGATTAAATTGCATTCTTTATATAAGTTGTTATTCATTACAATATACAGTGGTAAGAATTGTAATTTGCAGTTATCAACCCCAAACATATTTGTATGCTTCTGGGAAAATAACAAGTATGTATTATTTAAGGTGTTCCAAAGGTAAAAGCAGAAACAGCTTATACTATATATAACAGCATATACAGACGATGTATATAGAATCCTGTACCTTCTAAACCTTATATAGGTCTGTTTCCAAAAACTAAATATTCTTAGATGATTGGGCATTTTTCCATAAAAACTGCAGACTATCTCAGGCACAATTTTAGATGAATCTAGATAAAGCCACCGTTGGCTGACTCAGATGCCAACACAGTCACCCTGCAATACATTGCTTAAGGTTTTGCTTACCAACTTCAACAAATTCATTGTCCTCTAGAGCATCTCCCACTGTATCATCAAGATCCAACAAGCCAAGTCCCTTGCACCTTCGAATGTAAAACTTCACTTCTTCCACTGAGGCAAATCCCCCATTGTCAGGTTTGTTTTTCATGTATCGCCTCACAGCTTCCTTTCCCAGCCACTGAATGGTGTTCGTGGAGCTTAGGCACGGTACTGCCAGCCATTCTCCTCGGACATGCACTGTGTATCTCGGCATGCTTTCTCTCCAAAAATTATTCCTTGACCAAGAAGGGCTGCAGTGTGGAGCAGCCTCACATTGACCACGCGATGGCCTGAAGTGCCTGTCTGGAGTCCAGTGTTGCAATCCGAAAGAGGCAAAAATCCACCCTCAAAATCCCCACCTTTGTAAATAAGCGAGATCGATGTATTTGACTGACTTCATCCAATCAAACCAAACCCAGGGAACACACCTTCTCACGGCAGGACACAACCCCCATTTTTTTTCCAAAGATCACATCAGGAATATAGAAATGAAAATCCAGGAGCTGGAGCTAGGTACTAAGATTAGATAAATTCGACTAAGATGCAGTGCAACTGTTCTAAAAACATAAGGGTTTAACGAGAATTAAAGTTAACATCTGGTAGTAAACCACAGTAACAAGAACCTCCATGAGGGAAAGGGCTGCAAGAGAGTCACCTAAGACTATGGGTTGCTCATGACTGCCAGGATTGAAAGAAGATTGGATTATACTTTTACATCTCTATCCAGAGCAGGATAAAAGCAGGCAGTAGAGGAAGCAAACCTGCTTTGCTTGGTTCCATGATCAAGTTTGAAAACAAATTTTTTAATGTAGGTGAGGAAAAGATCAATTAATTTCCATTGCCCTTTCCCTTATGCTCTGAAAGAAGTTACTAGAACAGGTAGCAACAAATACTAGGCCATAGCTGCACACTATCAAGCCCAGTGCTGCTATGTCATGCTTCCTTTGCAGGCAGATGCAAAGAGGAAAAGATGTGGAGGTACCTGTTATGATGGTGCCAAAATAAAGTTTAGCAATAACCATGTCCACACAGAAGCTGAAAATACCTTCGTCTTTAAAGCCAAAACAAGTAACACCACTCATAGTCCATGCTACATATACTAGTGTTCCCAGACAAAGGGACTACTTGGGGCTTAATTATTGTAGGGAATGTTAGCTTGGGACCCATGGGTGGGAGTCTCTATGTGGGAGACACTGCCCCAGCAGCGCAGGGTAATGAGAATAGTGAAAGCCATGCCTGACACAATTTTCTTTTTTCTGGTTCTGACAGCAAGAAACCAGGATTATCTGGCAGCATGAACTCCAGTTGCCAAAGCACTATATATGATACATAGGTTTTTATAACAAAATGTAAGTTACCCCAAAACTAGTGACATAAAGCTTTTATAAAACACAGGACAGTTTTCATTGCAATCTGATAACTCAAACCTGAGCCTGCTGACACCCAGATACCCCTGCCTCTGACCAAAGCTTTGCCCAAAAGAATCTCCATTCATTCACTAAGGTGATGCTGTAGCAGAAGCCTAATCAGATTTTGGGAGCAAATGAAAGGAACTGCACGAATTTCTAAGCTGAAATATAGAAAAATTCGTTTCAGTGAGGTTCTCCAGTAGAAGTTACCACTCATCAGGGGAGCAGCAAGAGAGTGAATGGTTCATTACATCCTTAACACAAGAAAGTCTGTAAGTTCTACACACATGAGGAAATTACATTATTTTTGTTCCCCAAGGCCAGTATTTTATCGTGTTTAATAAAAGTTGAGTGCCACAACATTCATAGAAAGATTTTAAGCTGATCTTTCAGCCTCAATAACCTAAGAGTTAAATTTTCTATAATTTTTATTTAAACTACTTAAACATATGTGGGATAAAGTTGAAGTGAAGCACTTAGCGTGCCTTAAATGAATAGAAGTCAGCAAGGTATGTTCACGTCTTAATTTATCTTAGAGCTGCCTCCACAAAACAACTAATCTCCTGATGAAGTACACTTCATCTATTTGCGTGCTGGTTTTGGCTCTGGTAAGAGTTAATTTTCTTTGGAGTAGCTGGTATGGAGCTATGTTTTGGATTTGTGCTGGAAACAGTGTTGATAACACAAGGATGATGTTGTTATTGTTGAGAAGTGCTCACACAGAGCCAAGGCCTCTTCCGCTTCTCACCCCACTCCACCAGTGAGGAGGCTGGAGGTGCACACGGAGCTGGGAGGGGACACAGATGGGACAGCTGACCCTACTGACCAAACGGACATTCCATACCCTATGGCATCATGCTCAGCATATAAAGCTGAGGAGGGAAGGAGCAGAAAGAGGGGAAAATGTTCAGAATGATGGTGTTTGTCTTCCCAAGTCACTGTAATGTGTGATGGAGCTCTGCTTTTCTGGAGATGGCTGAACACCTGCCTGCCCATGGGAAACAGTGAATGAATTCCTTGTTTGGTTTTGCTTGTGTGTGCAGCTTTTACTTTACCTATTAAACTGTATTTATCTCAACCCATGAGTTTTCTCATTTTTACTTTTCCAATCCTCTCCCCCATCCCACTGGGGGGAGCGAGTGAGCAGCTGCCTGGTGATTAGTTGCTGGGTAGGGTTAAACTATGACAACTTGAAAGCTTGTAAGGATCAAAACTCAGAACATAAATTAATCAATTGTCAGGTTCTCCCCTCCTCAGTGCTATTATTAAATCCAAGCCTTTTGTCACGACCTATATTTGCTATTCTTCTCCCCTAAATCAGCACTTTTTGGTTTTGTTTGTTGCTTCTTTGCACGGGGTTATCCCTATGTCAACAGATTTAATTTATACAAACATATAATCTCCAGGGAAAGCAGTCCTTACCAAACTCGCTGCAAAACCCAGCCTAGAGATGGCAGCATTCCCCACAGCATCACCTACGCCACCACCTTGAACTGCAGCGCTGTAACAAATCCAGGAAACACGGCTCTCCCATTGTTTTCAAACTTACCTCTAAGTTGTTATATTAGCACAAGGGGTAGAGCCCAGAACCAGTAAAAAATGAAAATATTAAAAATATCAAGCTGGGTAAGGAAAGACTTGGACTTTAGCTCCCCTGCAATAATAAGTTTTGAAAATATATAGTGAGTGGATTGAAAACCATCTTCATAGTCCTTTTGGACTCAAATATTTCTCCCACAACAAAACAATAAATAAAACAAAAGTATTAAATCAAAACTTTTTGCACAGATCAATACACAGGCAAGTAGGGAAACAAAAGATTTATTTTGTAGTCTTTAGATACTTGAAGTTTCAATCACCGTGCTATGGAAAAGAATGCTGTGCACAAAGAGTCATACCATCCACCAATTAATTTATCATGTTTTTGAATTCTATCACTGACAAATGACTGACATCTCAGAACAGTTTCTGCGTGTTCTAAAAATTGCCTGTAACAAAAACATTCTTCCAGTTCCAGAGATGTAGCAATTTTGCTACTTTACTTGGAAGTGCAAAATAGAAAGTACTGAATTTGATTTGGAAAATTAATTTTAAGCTACATCAGTACCAAAGCAGCAGAGCATTTAATGGCATAATCAAGCACGTGTATCAACAGTTTGGGCAATAAGTCTCTTCTTTCGGCAACAAGAAAATTTCACTGGTCCTGCTTCAAGTCTTTGCCCACAAGCATTGAAGTGACTGGGTGCATAGAGGGTCTATGCTCCAGAAATGTCTTGACAGCCAGATCTCGACTCTTGTCAAAACTGTAAAGGTCCCTGTAAAAGAAGGAGGAGGGAGGGGAAGCACCATTACAAAAATCTAGAAAAATAGTACACCAGGGATTTCCTCAAGGTTTTACTTTTCCCTTGAAAGCCTTGCCTTAAGGTGCATACTGGGATTAAGCTTTCTTCTATGAAAAAGTCAGCAAGTGGAAAGCGACTCAGAAGATAAGCGTGGTCACAGTATTCCGAGAATTCTCTCTTATATCACTTAAAGGTGTGCCATAAATGCATTTCTATTATACATTCCATTATACTAGAAATGCCAACAGCATGAGCTCCTACAACTTGGAGATTACTTTTACCTGAACAAGGGTCGAGTAAACTTCATCCTGCCCTGATCTGTTGCCATTTTTAGAGCCAGAGGAATAGCTTCTTCCCACTTGGACCTGATACAGAGACGCAGCCATCTGGAGATGGGGGGGCAAAGAAAAAATTCACACTTTTATTTTCATTTGTGGTGGTTGGTTATATTACGACTCTGTTCCCATAAACACTCTGGGCACTGCTCTGTCATCACGGGAGTGAGATTCTAGCTAAATTCAACATAAAATATTTAGTGTTTGACTAGCATAGTACAAAGGTGAAGTTTTCCATAAAACAGGAAAAAATTGCAGCCAAGTTTCTCCAAAATGGTCCGATTATTTTCTGAAGCTATGTAATTTTTTATATTACAATAGTGTCTAGTTGTATCACTCAGAATTAGAGCTGAACTATACAGCCCTTGTCATATTTGACCAAGTGATTATAGAAAACCCCGAAAAAAAAACAGCAAAAAATCCAAACAAAATATCACAAGCTACTGGCATGTGCTTGTTTTGTTTAAAAAAAGAGAAGAAATTCATCTTGTTACAGGAAGTTGGAACTATATGTTTAAAATACTTAGTTTTTTAAATAAGAAACCAAGAACTCCCCCCAGTTAAGGCAGAACAGTGGTAACTATTTTAAATGTATCCAAGTAGGTAACAGTAGCAAAATATGGAATACTTCAAGATACCTTTTGAGATTACTTATATTCCGATGGGGTACCTTTTTCCAACAAGTGACATGTGTAAACACAATTTGTAAATATAAAATAGAAGAAATTAGGGTGGCATGAGAATCAATTTAGCCAGAAGTACTTACTGCTTGTTTAGAAATTTCCCCTTTGACATTTACTTTTTTTAATGAGACAAATTTTTTATAATAGTAAGCAATAAAATGTGACAAAAAAAATTTCAAGTTGTGTTGAAAAAAAACATTGGTACATCAGCAGAAAAACTGACTAGGTTAAGTCCTGAAGACCAGGTGCTGACTAAATATTGGAAAGATTGTTCACTATTGTTTTATTCAAGACCACCCCCAAAATAAGTTACCAGGTTGTCAGGTTCCTTTGCTAGCATGACAGATTAAAATAAGGCACAGCTAATCCACTGTCCACTTTGAGTTCTTCTACCAGACTGTATTTGCCCAATTCACAGTAACAGAACACGACTCTGGTAAGCATGTTTGCACATGTACTTTTAAAAAAAAAGCCACAACAACAACAAAAAACCCAAATCCAAAGCCTGCACCAGTTCTGTACAAAGGATGTCTAAGACCATTTATGAAGCAGGACAATTCGTTTTATGAAAGCATTTAATATTAGAAAAGTGCCCACACTAGAACCAACCTGAATCTTATTTCAGAATTGTTTATAGCATTGAAGTCATATGCTTCCTGCATGCGTTTGACATGTGACAATGGAAGAGGTGCCTGAAAAAGAAATTGCACAGTCAGAATAAGCCATAGGAACACTTCAAGCCAGATACTTCAAAAATAAACAGGGTAATCAAGAAGACTGATGCTACAAAGAAACTGAAATCTTACAAATATTTTATTTGTTCCTTTCACCTTTCCACAGTATTAGGGAACAGGCAAGGAATAAATGTCAGCTAACTCCCACATCCAGTACTATCAAAACAATCAAAACAAAGTATTTGCATTCCATTTGATTTATAGCTTATTTGCTATAACATCAAATACAGACAAATTCAAGCATCATCTCATAGTTTTCTTTTTACCTTTCAATCCAAAATACTCTATATGTTGCTTGTTAACTGAAGAGCCAGACATAAATCAGGGAGGCAAGGTTGAAGGTTTTAATAACCATGTATGGTGAGAGCAGATTAAGTTAGCAAAACTTAAAAGAACAACTTAATTCCAAAGCACAGTAGGGTTTCTGTGTCTGCTTTTGTGATACCAGAATCAAGTCACCCCAGGTGCACATTTACCTCCAGAAGCAACAGTGCCAGGAACTCAATTAACTGATGAGATGACATTTCCTTCAGGTCTGCTGAGCTGAATGAGCCCAAATCACTGTCTTTTGCCTAAAAGAGAATAGTTACTTAATTTTTAATAGGTATTTAAAAAGTACAATAGGGTGTAATTTTCTGTTTTGGCATCCGCACTTACTGTTGAGGTATTTCACATAAAGAAGATATTGATTTGTATCTGTGCAGGATGTTACAATAAGGGGAAGGGAGGGATTTAAGCTGCTGTCTGATGTTTGTATTCTTCACTTATTTTCTCTCCACTGATCTTTTTATCTCCACTGTCTTTCTGTCAGTTAGGTGAAAAATCAAATACTTTTTTTTTTATAAAAAGTACCATTAAGAAGAAAGTTAAAAGATAACATACAAGTACAGTGAAAAGCCACAGAGCTAACAAAAGGAAGGTATGCTGAATTCTCTATTAGTTGTATGTTGTTTATGGTTAAAATTAGGAGAAAATTATGTGGTATTAGTTACTTATTACAACTTATGTATTTCAGCTTTTGATGGGAAATGCATAACTTCACTATAACGTAGTAGGACTATTGCTGATACAATATAATCAGTGATGCAGAGATATCTTGGCATTTGTTTTTAAATCAAGTCATAATATCAGGGTTTCAAAAAGAATATTCTCAGTTCAGTTACTACATATGTTTAACAAGAAGCTGGCTGTGTGCCTTGTTAAAATACGTACCACACTTCAGCAACATAAGTCATAGCTAATCCACAAACTTTGATGAAAAGCTAGTCTAGGAAATGCAGAATCCTTGGTAGCCCAACTATCACCATAAATACACGCTCTCTCAGCAAACAATAGATTTCAGAAAAGAAGGGCTCACTTTGTACAACAAAGTTTTACAAGATACAGACACCTCAGCATTCTTTAACTACTCACTTCAATCCATCTTTGGCTCAAGGCAACGCAAGCATTTGCTAGTGTCATATCATATCTGTCAAATATTAAAAACAAAGGATCACACTTCAGAAACAGAAAAAGCACCTGTAATATTTTTTACAAGAATAATTAGAAATTATTCTCAAGTGGCTCCACATTTGTTCATTGTATGCTCCAACTCAATACTGCAACACAATTTACAAAAGATATCACTCCCTTGATCCCACAGACTCCTAAAACGATTAATGCTCAGCATATATGCTCATACATATATTATAGCTTAAAGCTGAAAAGAGAAGACTGTTGTAACAATGTGCCAGAAAAAACAATCTTTCCTGGCAACTTTCAAAGCAAAATGAATTTCCACCGGAATAAAAGACTGAAAATGTTAACGGTGATGTTTTTTTCTCCTACATAGTAGTAGGGCATTCTCTAATAAAATGTTTGTAAGAAGACTTTAACCCTGTTTACAAACTGTTTCATGACTGTTTGGAAAAATCATATGCAATCTGAAGAAGGAAAAGATGAACTTCAGAAGAATGTAGCTTACGTAGGCTTCACTGGTGGCATTCCTGGAGCATGAAACCATGAGTTCCAATCAACTTTATCAAGAACATCTACCTACAAAGCAACACAAAATCTTATTAAGTTTTAAATGTGAATTAATGGTTTCGTTGTTCTTTTCTGTTTGGTTGCATTTGTTTTTTGAGAAAAGCATACCCTATGAAATCTAGTTTTAACCTTTTTTTCTTTTTATTAACATCGCTCCATTTACCCTGGAGAATCCTATACAGATTACTTCAAAACAAAATATTCCCTTCTATGGAAAGAAAAAAAAAAAAGGCATCATAATGCAAACCAATCTTTACAAAATGCCAGATTACATAATACTAAGATCTTGAAATAAAGAAAAGAAAAATAAAGAACTGGTCTTTAAAGATGATAAATCATGAGTTATACTGTAATTTCACATTAAAAGGTTTCAAGCAATTAGTTTTAAATACTACTCAACCTTATCCTTGAAGTAGGAGTACAAGAACTTCTTCCAATCCTCTGTTACTATGCTCTTATAAGCAAACTGCTGAACGTAAGCCTTCAAGAAGCCCATGAAGACATCTAACAGTTAAAAAACAAATTGTTTCAGTGTTTGAAATTAAAATGGAAAACAATAAAATATAAGGTCTGACTAACACTTACCTGGTCCTCCAAGAAGTTGTTCAAGGTAAAAAAGCAAAGCAAAGCCTTTCTCATACGGAACAGATGAATAGGCAACATCAGGATCTACTTCATCCAGATTAAGGACAAGGTTAGTTACAGGATTTTTATCTCCAAGAGTATTTATCTGTGTCAAAAATACAAGAAAAGATATTCATCTAGGAAAACTAGCACTCTTTCAAATCACTACTAATTCTCTCTATAAAGTATAAACCATCCAAAACTAAGACAGCCTCATTTCAAAGCATTCTTTTGCATTCTTTTTCCTGAAGTTCTGAATCTGCACAAAACATAGTTTACTAAAATTTTTCTCGTTTATCAGTGCCTGATCGTGTAACAAACAGAAAGATGTTATCATCAATCACCGTGTGCTCCAGCTGTCATAACCACAAGCACCTATTAAACTATCCATATTTATCCCTTTATTAATAAACTATTTAACCACCTGATTTAAATGGTTGATATGAAATAAAAAATATAAGGAGGAAATATTCATAGTAAACCAGGTACACTGCATCACCAAAGAGAATGAGAGGGTCGGAAATATCACAGACTGAAATCTGAAAACTAAGGTTTGACCATGCTACTTAAACACAAAACTAAACAACCCTTTTAGACACAGAAAAAAAAAATCAGTTACTTCCATGAGGCATTGGAAATTTGGATGGTCACGCATGCATATAATTTTGACAAGCTTTTAGCTGCCTACCAGTACGGCAACAGGTAACACTGCAATTTAGCCTTACCCAAAATAAGCAGGGGAGTCTCTAAAGATGTTAATCCTTACAGGACAGCTTAAAATAGTTTAAAAAGCTTTATCTAATCTGTGTATATTAAGCTATTACCTTGGGAAGCAATCATACACCTTGGAATCAAAGCTGTTCATCATCTAATAAGAAAGTATTAGGAAAGCTGACTCAATTAATTTTATTTGTGGGAAACACATGAAAACAGCTTTTTTAATTTAGATATAGGCTTAAGTATAAAGTTGTGATAACTTTAAAAATATTTACCGTATTCTGCAGTTCTCTCCAGCCTCCCAGGGCTTGAAAGTGCCTGAACTGCTCACCAAACAACCGACCACCAATCCTGCGTTCCAAATATACAGTATGACCCTCATTCAGCCTGGAAATACATTGATAAAGTCAGCACCATAGGATGGCAAAACGAATTTGGTTGGTCTCTTTACAGATTAAATTTAAAATATGATATGCATTGCACTGAACATCATACTTACCAAAAATGCTCCCATGTTTTGTTGGTTACCAAGTTTCCTGTCCAGCTATGAGAAATTTCATGAGCAATAACCTAAAACACAGAAAACAGATCTAAAATTTAGACTCCTCTGAAAAAGGAACATCAAATCCCAACAGAAAGAATAAAATCCTGATGGGATCTTATTTACTACATTACATTCCAAAAGTCAGCCACCATTCATAGTTCTGTAGACCTATCCATATAAATTTCAAGTAGAGGACTAACTCCCCTAACAAACCTTCTACAGAAATAACTTTGAATGCCCAGCCTGCAAGCCATAGAGCCACACTGATCAACAAAAATCCTCTGGTAGCTTGGTGTAGGTAACTCATTTATGAAATCACATTTCAGAATACAGAATACCAAGTGATGGGCTAGTACTACTTTCCCACCTAAGCAACTTCTGCAGTGCTGTGATTTTCCAAAATATCAAACAGGAAGTCACCCCTGGAAGGCTAATGATGCACAACACATTAAAAAGTATCCATATTTCTGTATTCTTGGTATAAGAAAATCTTTTTTTTTCTTTAGCAGTATATCAGTCTAGTAGAAAGACATATGAAATAAAAAAAATACTCAGAGCTCTCAACTTTCCAAAAAAAAAAAAATTACTCAAATTGTACTCATTACTTTCACTTTATAGTAAATTGTACATAATATGAGTTCTAGTTCATAGATACACGTATAGAGGAAGACGTTCCCTAGAAACAATTTCAATTAGGCCAATTCAGTTGTTGTTTTTAAACATATCTATACACAGGTGTTGTGGTTTAACAGGACAGGAAAAGAGCTACAGAGCAGCCAACCTCAGTCACCCCCTATACATACAGGCACCATCTGTTCATTATACAAAATACATACATCTCTGGTTTTCTAGAATTTACTTAGAATGAAAAACAAGAACCTATTTTGGACTTACATTTGACAGAGATCGATCACCTGCCTAGAAAAGAAAAGAAAAAGATAGGTTAGTTGTCAGTTCAAGTAAACCTCAAAATCGACCACTTAATGCAGTTTCTAGTACGATCCCTAACTCCAAAGGAGGTAGGAACAGGTCTGTCTAAGAAGATTAATCCAATTTGTACGTTACTATCCACCACTTGATGGGTAAAAGTCAACTTATCCTTAGGCCTTGCTTATCACTGTTATACTTACCAATAATGTTGGAGTTACAAAAGTGAGACAAGGATTCTCCATACCACCATAAGGAAAAGAAGGTGGCAAGACTAACAAATCATACTGTCCCCATACATAAGGTCCTGCTAAATCTTCTGCTGTTTTCAGCATAGCTTCAGCCTGAAACAAGAATCCACATTAGTTTCTAAGATGAATTCTGACTACAAACACTGAACAAACAATAAGCAATGGATCCCATATTTCATCCTCTGTCACCTTGGTGAGTCCCACATGCAAAAAGAGTACAAGACTGTATCAATATGTATTTGCAGTAATAATTTTGTGCTGCAAACATTTTTGGGAGTGGGAGGTAGAGAAAGAAGAGCTACAGATGAACAAAACAGTTAAACTCAGTTTGTTCCTTTTCCATACTATGTGAAATAGTTTACAAAACTTTTGTTGTTGTTTTTGATTACCCACCTCAGAAAACTCATAGGCTGATTTATCCACTAGCTCCTTTTCAGCCCACACCAGTGTCCTTGGGCCAATCTTTCTGTTGAAAGTAAAAATAAATGCCAATAAGACACTATGAACCAGAAATAATTCTATGGGAAACCAACATAGAAAGCATATGTTTAACTTTGCTCTTGAGTAACCCATGTTGCAGAAGAAACTTATTAGTCTTTATCTGTTATTCCTCTCCACTGCTAAAGTAAATCCTTAGAAAACAAAACAAACAACACACATCCACTGTTCAGCGCAAAAGAATAGGATTTTTACTTACAGATTTTTAAATGCTGAAAAGCCCTAATATAAATGCATTATTATGGCCCAGATTAACACAGCCTTGTGCAGATGAGAAATGAAGCTGAAGCTATACTTATCTGCCTTTTGTACATGACAAGGCTTATCTGTTACCCGAGAAAGATCTATTTCCTGTGCTAAATTGTAAACCCTTAAGAGCTTTTTCAGTTCCAAACACTTCAGGCGATTTCTCTACCTTACAGCAAAAGTAAAAGGATTATGCAAGAGCAAATCAATATACATGCAGTTTGATACAAACAGGCTAACTGAACCTTTAAGACCTTTCAAAACTAGAAAAAAGACCAAGAAACAATTTTTTAAAAAAGTTAACTCTGAAGATTTATTACAGTTATTAATATTTATACTGTGCAGATTCACTCACCTGCTTTCTAAAGCTCCAACCACTAAAGCAAACAAGTAGCAAGGTATGGGAACCTAGTGAAGAACATGAGAAAAAAAAAGAAATCTTATTTGTAATGTGAGTTACCAAGACCACTGATTCAGAGAAAAACAAAGATATGTAAATAAAGAAGTTTTCCTCTACAGCTTCCTGCCTTAAAGGCAGGCATTGTTTTTTTAAAGGCACTCTCCAAATGATATTCCATAGGATGTACTTGCTTCAAAGATGCTTCATGCAAAAGCCACAAAACTGTAAGTATGATCTCTGTTTGAAAAAATACGAATATAAAAATGCTGCTGGTTTGCTTCCTGTTCAAAAGAAAGTCAGTTTTCCATATTCATTTCAGTTAAATTAAATTTTGTAGAAGGAGAAGTTAAGAGACACTGTTCAGATAAAGGGCAGCTTTATCACACAGAAGGATGCAGGAAGAGTGTTAATGAAGTAAACAAGAATATTTATGGATATAAAAAATTCAGGAAAAATCAAAATGTATGTATTTGATTTCCATGTTTTTAATCAAAACAAACTCTGAGTATTTGTTATTTTTACGAAAAAACTTCAAACTGGAGTATCTTTATAGAGAAATGTTTTCTCTGAGTGCTCTGGAAAGAAAAGGGCATAATAGAGCCATCCCTGTAAGAGTTCCACTTTATCAGATTAACACTGTTAAATAAGTAAGTAATACTTTACATCATAATTAGTTGGAGACCACATTTCAGAAAATTTTATTCCACCATTATCTCCAAACTATTTAAATATCATTTATTAAAATACCCATATCATCATGTGTGTTTTAATTTTACCTATTAATCCATAGAACATATTCTTGAAAAGAACAAAGTCCACTGACTTATGTAATAGACAAGTTATTAAAAAATTGTCAATATATCCCTATATTTTGATGTCCAATTTGCTATTTCGACATTTTGAAATTCAAATGTCAATGGCTCTTGGGTGGTAAACTCATTTTTACAGAGGCTGGTCCGCACTACACTTCTTACCAGCCTGTCCACACAAGAGCAAAAAAAAAGCAGTTCTATGTAAGCTCAGCACACTTACATATCCAAAAGCTTGATGCATTTGCCTCTTTTATCTCATGAAACACATTTGTCTTTTTTCATTTATATATTTTGCGCTTAATGCAATTTTTTGGTAAAAGGAAAACATGTCTTTTCTAAACAATAATGGTTTTCTATATTAGAAAGCGTCACGCAATTTCAATTTGACTAAATTGTACGGGTTCACCAAACTTATCAACAATGTATTTCTAGATAACATACAGCTCTGGATAACACACAACATAGAAACCTTAAGTACTAGATTGTGAGCGGCAAATGTTTTGGCTCCACAGAGAAGGCAAAACACTGCATTTTGATGAGCTCTCAGATAAGGTAACTATTTTTTCCCTCTCTGCCCTCTTGCCTCCCTCAGGTTTCACAGAGCAACCAAATGAAACCCAAGAGCTGCTGCAGTTCAGAGTAGGCTCCCCTCCTCTCCTCCAGTCACACAATTCCATCCCTCCTTGCAGTCATTAAGTCTCTCAATAGCCCAGATCTTCTGTAAAAACAATTTATATTTCAAACTTATGTTAATTTTATCTGCTTGTTCAGCAAAACGAACTAGAATCACCAAGAGATCCCATAAGCATCAGAACTGTAATCCAAAAACCTGTGAGAAGAAAAATGCTAGAAGAGTAAATTGAGACTGCCGCTTTATGAGCAGTGGAATCATTAAACTAGCTGCACCACTTAATAGCATTTCATCCAGAGAACAGTAACATTTAATTCCCTGAAGATACTTTCCACAGAAGCCAAAGTTTTCACATTAAAAAAAATATACAGGATCTCTGCTGTCAGAATTTGCCTAACTTCAAGCTAAAAATTGGTTCCAATGCTGAGCTTCACTGCTAAGATCTTGGTGAGCTTAAAATTTGCTTAAAATTCGTTCTCTAAAACTTACTCTCATGTTATTTGCATCTGCATTATTTTCCAAGAAGCAGTGCAGACAGAAAGGATTTTGACAGGACTAGCTTTGAGTACACCAAATGTTTTCAATACTTGAATTTTGCTTTTCTGGGAATGCCAAAAAAAGACCAGTAAACACCACCAGCACTTACTGGCTGTCTTCTCAGAACAAAATCTGAGGTATCTGAAATAGGAGAAATCTGGAGATCCATAATACCTCCTGGTATATACCCACCATGAGTAGTCACATGATTTCCTGATGACATCAAAACCATCTCTGAAGTGATTGTGAACTGTATGAGTCAGGAATAAGACCGTGGGCATCCATTTACTCTCCTGGAGCACTTACATTCTGACTGAAACAGTATATCTTCCGACTGCTGTCCTCTGGGTCAGGCATCTCTCCATCACGATTAGCGCTCATGAGAGCCACCAGCTCTTTTGGAACGGATATCTGAAAGGTCACCCAACTATAAGCAATGCAGGCAGCACATAGGATTACACGACAGACTAGAAGCAGTGGTAACAAAGTGATAACAAAGAGTAGCCCAGATTGTTCTGTGGTTAAGTCATCTCCGTCAAGTAGAATATAATGTATGTGGAAAATTTTGTCTTGAAGATCGGTAATATTTAATTAAGCTGAAGGATTACCTCCACCAGAAGTTAAAAGTCTCACTTTCTTCAGACAACTGAATTATAATGTCATATTGCACATCTTGCTGTTTGATTCCTTAAAACAATCAAACTATCAAACTGCAAAGATCCCCTAACTACATAGCAAAAGATATACTTAAAGGAATACATAAGAGTAATTTCAAGAATTTTCATGCTACAGCACTCTTTGTTGTCTTACTTCTTGCCATTCTTAATTTTAGGACTTATTTCTTTCTAACTACTGTATTTCTTTCTTTTGGAAATAGATACGTGTGAATGAAAAGACTTGATATAATATATATATATCAGAAAACATAAAAGCTAGAGAAGTACCACAGGAAAGATAAAAAGTTCTTGACTCTTACATTAAGCTAAAAATCAACATTCTCTGTTTTTATTTTGGGCCACATGCTGGCAGCTACAAAAAAATCCCCCCAAAATGAGTGAATATAAATTCTCCCATTGTTGCAGTTGTCTTTAGTTAAGATACATATTAACTTAGGTTCATCTACCTCTGCATAGTAGGTTAGTTTCACGGCAGGTGTGTCTTGGCATGGAAAGATGGCTCTGCAGTGGGTAGCCTAGAGAGGGAGAAAAAAGTTATAACAGCCTTTCTAATGCAGAGGACTAGAAATAAATCAACTAATGTGTTATTGTGGAAATCCACACAGCTCTTCCAGAGAATTCATTATCCACAAACCAATACTTCTATCACTTACAGCTGACAGTAGTTTTCATAGTTAAGGCTTTTGTAAAAGAAATAATGGTAGGTAAGACTGATCAGCAGCCACATATATTGGTTACAAAGTAGTGTATGTTCTTCAACAACTGGAGAGCGTAAAGCACTTACAGAATTATTAAACTGCAAACATGTAAAAAATCTCATCAGTATCCTGGCATTAAGTGTTTCCCTTTAGGACCTTTGACATGCACAATTAGAAGTTATGGGCTACTGTACCTTCCCTTAGCAGACTTCCTCTCCAGCTCTGTAGAAACTGAGGAAAATAATAGTGGTATGTAAACAAGCTTAAAAAAAAAAAAAAGTACTCAACCTGACACTGGCTGAAGAGAAATGGGTGTTTCTTTCCAGAAGTTTGCTCTGGAGTAAACCACTGGAGAGCTGAAGACTTTGGAGAGCTTTCAAAAGAGATTTCAACAATTGCTTCTTGTCCCCTGTGTAATAAAGAACATAGACTGTTTTGACACAAATCCTGATCACACTGAAATACCTCTGCAAAGACTTCTGGAAAATAGGTCTGCAGCACTGTCTCAAAAGCATCAAAAATGAGAACAAGTAGCATACTAAGCACAACTTTTCCCTTCAAAGTATGATAGTAAAAATTAGATAGCTTATTTCAATTTTTATGTCAAAACACTTCTATTATTGTTTTTACTAACCATAAACTTTTCCTTTCCTCTCTTCAAGGAGAACATGGACTTTTTCTTTGAACTATTTGGGCCAACTACATATATATAGTTCTATCACAACTATCTAACACTGCACATATACATATAAAAAATGCCCAAACAAAAAAGTGCAAAACCTTACATAGGAAAACACAGAATGTGTATTCTGTAAATAAAAAAAATTTAGATTCTGTTACTGATGTTAATGTTCTGTAAGTATGATTCTTAAGCAGAAAAAAAAGTCTGCAAATTTTCAGTAATTACTGAAAATCCCTATTAACAGTAGGGTTAAGAAGAAAAATAAAAAAATGTTCAAATTTTTTTCAGGGTTTCAGAATTCGTGTAAAGTGGAAACTAACGGTTCTGTGAAAGACAGGCATCAACTTGCTCACAAGAGAACACACACAAACCTGACACATTCATACTCTTATTTATTAAAACCATATTTTAACCACACACCAAAAGCACACAGAAGTACTTGCTTCTATTCTCAGAAAGTTCCAGGTTACACATGCAACTTTCTGGAATAAACAATCCAACCATAAATCAGAACAAACTTCAGCTAATCAGAGGAGCTGGACATCAGATAAGCTGACCAGGTACACATATCTGGTTTATAACCAGCATTCCAAAGTACATATTCAAAAAGAAAAGAGAAAATACTTCACATTACCATAAAGACATATTGCTTTCTGAACAGTCAGACTGTCAGCTGTAACTCCTACCCTTTCTTATCGCTCTTTTATTGATACTTACATGGGGGACTATATCTCACACAAAATTATACATTCTTACGATCACAACTCATAACTCTAACTCCCCTTTTTTTCTTACAAGGAAATTTAGCACTAAAAAGAAAAAAAAAAGGCATCTGAAAGTCACACAAAAGAAACAGACCTATGTTTTTGTGTGGACTGTTTGCTCAAGTATGTAATTTGTACAGTTTCATATTAGATCGTAAGTGCTTCCCAGAAGGGACAGCTATTGTACAACATTCCTTTCTCTTTCACATTACATGTGTTTCTAAATTGCATTAATTCAAAGTATAACATGAATAAAAAAATTAGAGACCAGACAGTTTTTAGAGGTAGTAACTAGTTCTGAAGCCCAAAAAGTAAGAAGCAACTTAGTATGTAACTGTATTCAAACAAGGGAACTTTCTCATACAGTCACAGCTTTGGCACCATAGAGGGGTAAGATACTATGGAGTTACAATATATAAAGCAAACTACCAAAAAGCATCTTGTAATTTGGCAACAACCTTTAAATTCATGGAATTTAAGAGGTAGATTATGGTTAGTTAATTCTCGATCATGCTGAGAAAACTCAAGTACCAGTTTTCAGGGACTTAGTGCAGTCAACACATTAAAACTTTTATTATTTGAAAACATACTTCTATCTAATCATAGTGGTAACCCAAAGTTCTACAGAAATGCAGAGTCAACCCTTATGTAAAAGAATGGCAAACAGGGGCTGTAACTCCGTAGGCACTACACTGTAGCAATTCTGAAAAGACAGAATTCAGGTAGTTGAAGCAGAAATAATATTACTGATGAGAAGCACTGGAAAAATTTTGATACATTACACGTTATTTTGCTACTCAGTTTAGCAAGTAATTTTATACATGATATATGATCTGGGAGTAGGTAAAAAGACTCCCAAAGTTTTGGCTAACGAAAATCAAATATCAAATTAATCTACAAGATCATATCAAATGAATGCAACACCCTAATTTAAGTCCCTTTGCAAGCTTTACAGAACAACCCTACAGGCAGACAAGCAGCTTATACAGTGCATTTTGGAAACTACCTAAAGGAACAGACAAAAGTGTATACCTTCTTAGTTCCTTAGGAAATGTGATTTCCAGGGGGGTCCCCTTGAAACTGTGCTTTTCCCCAAAAGCAAATTGTGCGTCCTGTCCATTTACAGTCACTCTAAATACCTGTACATCTCTTGTATCCAAGACCTGCGATGAAGAAAACATTACATACCCGTTAAATAGTGTAATAATAAATGCAATATTTATGAAATCTTAAACACAAGTCTCTCCAAAGGAACAAGTATTTACTAAGTAAAACCAGAAAAACTGCCTAACTGTGTTGACCACTGGGAACAAGCATTTTAAGAGAGCAGCACTGAACTGGGAAAACTGGAGGGGAAAGAGGAAAAAAACCAACTTCTGATCATGGAAGCAGAAACAGGAGTTTACCAAGTGAACTACGAAGGTAGCGGGCTTCACAGTACTGCAATGAAGTGTAAAACGATATAAAAGCCTCTGCCAAGGCTTTCATCGTGGAACAAGCCACTGTAAATCCAGGCTTTCACTCAACAGAAGATGATCTAAATAGTGCAACACTCCCATTTGTAGCTCGAGTGAAGTGTTACTTTTTATTACTTACAGGATTAGGCTTTTTTCTTAAGAAAATAAGTGCCCGCCGCATAAGAATTTTACGGAGTCAGCATGAGAAGAAGGCCATAAACCTCAAACTTCACATACAGAGGAGCTAATGAAGTTCATACTCTTATTTGCAAAAATAACCGAGAAAGCAGCTGGCATAACGAAACACACAGGTGAAAAAGCCCTAATCGTAGTTTTCCACTGATTTATTCCCATCTTTTTGGCAACACCCTATTCGCCGTTTCAACGAGAAAAGACACATTTCTGCTCTTCCTTTGCCCACCGCGCCGGCTCTGGGGGCCAGGCGGGAACCGGGGGCTGCGAGGCGCTGTCAGCCGCCGAGCCCGGGGGTCCGGGGAGGGCCAAGCGGCGGGAGGGAAGGAAGGAAAGAGGGAAGGACCGGGACGCCGGCCGTGGGAGGGGAAGGACGTGGGAGACAGACGAGGGAAGGCGGCACCGGCGCGGGCTGCGCGGGGGTCTCCCCGCACCCCCTGAGCCCCCCCCGCCTCCCGCCGTTACCAGGCAGCGCAGCGCCTCGCGCTCGGCGCGCGCGGTGAGAGCGGCCGTGCCCCGCAGCGCCCGCGCGCCGAAGTCCGCGCGGCAGCGCAGGTGGAGGTGCCGCGTGAGGCAGCACGCGGGCGACGAGAACGAGCTCGGGTCCGCCATCGCTCGCGCGCCGTCTGCCCGCCCCGCGCGCCCGCGAGCAGCACCGCGGCCGCCCCACCCACCGCGGGGAGGGAGCGGGGGCGGCCAGCGCGGCGGCCCCTGGGAGGTGTAGTGCCGCTCTCTGGGCGCCGGGGGGGAGCATCGCGCCGAGAACTACAGCGACCGTGGTGCAGTGCGGAGGGGGTGGGGCGGGCTCGCCGAGCAGCGTGGTTGGCCCGAAAGGACGGCGTCAGCCGACTGCCGGGCTGCGAGCGACCAACACAATGTGGGCACTGCTGCGAAACAACAACTTGTACAGTTCCTCGTTAGTATAGTGGTGAGTATCCCCGCCTGTCACGCGGGAGACCGGGGTTCGATTCCCCGACGGGGAGGTACATCTCTCTTTTTCTCACTGCATATACCCCCCAGGCAGAAACAGATTTTTGGGAAATCAAAGATGTTCTCGCGCTGGTATTGGAAGAGCACCACATCTCTAAAACAGAAAGAACAGAGCAAAAGTTTTGGGGGCGTGGCTGCCCGCTGCCCCTGCACCAGGCTGGGGTGGCTGCAGGGTCCCGGAAGCTCAGGAAAAGTATTTCCATATTTAAATGGATCAAACAGCTGAACAGGAGGATCAAGCCTTTCAAAAACATTCACCCTTTTTCTTAAACCAAAATGGAAAAAAACGAAACCCAGCCTCACCTGACATAGAAACAACGGGAAGAGGGGCAGGTCAAATGGGCACAGCAGAAGAGGGAATGTGGAAGGCCAGAGGCGTTATGACTGCAGCCCATCATTTTAACTCTCGAAACGAGAACTTTGGTGACCAGAAAGCCCCGAGGCTGCACTGGACCCTGACCCAAGCCTGTACATCCAGCCAGCAGGCCAGTGCCATCTGCTGCACTAGCCAAGAGTACATTGCAGAACAGCTGTGAGGCTCCAGCATCCCTGCTTGCCTTTACTTAATATCACTGAAAATGCTTTCTTAGGCACCCTGTTTTTCATAATCTTTCTGCCAAAAGGTACTATTTATTTATTTATTTATTCACAGTTCAGCACAAGAATACTAAAAGAGACCCCCCTGTCTGTGGGAGGTCAGCAGATACCAAACAGTAAATGTGATCACTCAAAATTTCTCTTTTTCCAAGTCAGGAAAGAGCACTATGGCTGACTGCACATAAAAGAGGAGAGGAATTAGGACCTGAGAGAGGAGGCCAGGACACCCAGCTCCAAGGAGTGCAGCCTGGTGTTCAGAGCAGGAGGTTGGTGGGCCTTGCTCTGACCCTGGGTTTGTGCACTCAGACAGTTTTAATAATACGAATTTGATGCCCTGAGTCAGACACTGAAAGCAAATTGTTCTGTACCATGGGTGACCTTGCATCAGCCACACAAACAGAGCAGCAAGCACTCAAGTGAGGACATACACAAGAAAAATTTTCTCTGTGTAATAAGAGCCAAGAGCCAATTTGACAGCAAAGTCTGGCAACAAAGGGCAATTACTCTTGACAAAAACATTGCTGCAAACCATGGGCATGTAATGGCGAATGCAGAAGCTGACCTTTGCCATCCTTAGAAATTGGTTCCTGTGCACGCACAGCCATGGGAGTGGTGCACCAGGAGCTGTGGGTAGCTGCAGGCACGGGAGGGATGTAAGGCTTGAGGTATAGTGCAAGACCAAAGGTGCTTTCTGTGGGCTCACCAGCTGATGGTAAAGCCCATGGGCCTCTGGAGAGCATCCCACTGCTCTAGCTGTACCTGGATGTAAATCTGAGATGGGAGTGTAAGAAGCATATGAAAAAGAGGAGATGTGACATGGAGCATCATCTGCAGTGACACCCAAGAACTTTGCATAAACTGGCAAGACTAGAGCTACATGCAGACAAGCCCAGATAAACTAAGTCAGGAGGGGAAAGGTGTTTCAGTGGGTCTACTGCTGTGTGTATTAGAAAAAATAACCACCAGATATTTCCTTTCGTGATTTCTGAATTTACTGCCATGCCCACTTCCCTTTCTCAAAATCCACATATACATGTCATCAGAAAACCAAGGAAACTTATTTTGTTTAGTAGGCAGTTTATTTCAAAGCAGAGGTCAGATCATAAAATAAGATGCAAGAACCATTTAGTAGTTCATACGTGTTGGCATCCAGTCAAGCAATTTCAGCTGTCATAAAACAATTAGGGATTAGAAAAGCAATTAATTCAAAACAGAAATATGCTGACAGTGTTTTGTAGTCATAAAAAAAGAGTCTTGCAAGCAATTCCACACCTGCTTATTTGTGGTTCTTGTTTTCAGATTTAGCTTTCATAGTGCACAGGCAACTACCCAAGAGGCAAAGTTTTGCTATAGACATACAGTTTCTAAAGTCCTAGGAAGTCATTCTCATTTGTGCCTGGGCAAAGGTGAAAGGATGAGGAACAAGGAGCTCAGGGCATTGAGCAGGGTTTTACAAGGTCAGCCTTTCTCCACCTACACGGTACTTTGTTCTCATCTAAGTCTCATCCAGGTCAGCTCAACCCAACGTCTTTCCCCTCTCCCACAGTACCAAATCCTTCCCACACACCCCTACGGTGCTGTCACACCACACCTGGCAGTGTGGAGCCAGCACAGCTGGAATACCAGCAAGCCCAGACACAGCTGCCTGCACAACTTCAGACTTCCCTGAGAATTCTGGTGTGGTCCAGGATGGATTCCGCATGGATAAAGTCCACAGGAAGCACAAGGTGAGGGATCACTGTCAGCAGGCTTCCTGCAGTCTTTGCAGAAAGGAAGTTTGAATGAGGGCTAGCACTAATGAAATCTGGAGGAGCAAACACTTCTGTATTGATAGCAGAAATCTGACCCTGATTTCTTCTTCAAATGCCTGTAGAATTATTCGCACACAGCTTTAATCTGCATCTCTTTCGATGATTCTAGTCCTTCCACTTGGCTTGCCATCATGTGCGATTTGTTAACTTATCAAAATCTCAGGAACAGCCAGTATCATGGCCGGGAGAGAAAGCTGTGGCCAAACTAGCAAGATAAGATTAGGTTGGAAAGTAAATTGCCAGTTGCAACCTTGCTGAATGCATAGGGTGATATCAAAGCAATGCGGAGGGGAGGTGTGGGCTGGAGGGTCTGCCTGAGCATGTTAATGGCATTTTGCTAAAGCATCTGTTTTAAGCATGTTCAAGCCCTGGGGACTGTGTAACTCCATATATTCTGTCCTCTGTGTGTTGTATTCATAAGTGCATTTTATATGTGATTAACTCTGCCAAACATTTTAATTAACCTTTACAAAGATTTTTGGAAAGCAAAATATTGCTTGCAAATGTTACAATCTGCTTTATGTCATTAGTAATGATGAAACACAAACTTAGGAGAACTGAGTAGCTTGGAAGTTTTATATTTGTGGTTACTCTAAGGGCAAGGAAAAGAAGAGAGGCCCCCCTTCTCAAACTTAAAACTACAGCAATAAATTCGTGTTTTAAGGCTAGTTAAAAATAAGTTTTCAGCGATTTTTTTAGGCAGTTTCAATGGGGAACTAAAAAAGAGCCAGATACTGAAAATCTGCTAATTGTGGTCTCACTTGGAAGTAAACTAATCAATAAGTAGGGAGATCAGGTAGAGCAGATTAAAAAATGTCACTATAAATGCTCATCAATGGGTAATAGCAGGAATAGACAATGGCAAATTGTTCACAAGCTTTTTTGCAGGTCAAGACATCCAATGTAAGCATGATGAACTGACAATTTAGGAGGATACAAGCCCTTTGCTCCACCTTGATTATTCTATGGAGACTCCTAGCCATAAGACTTTTGGCTCATAAGAGAAGAGGGGAATGTGTTTGTCCCTCAGAAGGTGCTGAAGCAATTTACACCAATAGCTGCTGTATGCTGCTGATCCCTACACATGGTGAAACAGCTGATCATATAAATACAAAAAGCAACTTAAAAGAATTTAATCTTTATTTGAGAAGTTTTAGCTTGTCATCATTAGCATCCACTAACTGTTGGACCCAAGGACCCCAACGAGCTCTGCAGTCTTCTCTCTCCACTGGGGAGTCTGGTTGCCAGCAGCCCTGACCAGCTCTGTGATGGTGCCAGCCTTGGGTCAGCTCCTGGGAAAAGAGCTGCATGAGGATGACAGCTGGACCATGGCTGTCCCCAGTTGCTGCCACCATCCCTGCCTTGCTCTCCATGTGCAGGTGCTGTGGTGCTGTGCCCTTGTTGGTGGCAGCATGGCTCCACTGCCCCTGAGGAGCCCCAGTGCTGCAGCTCCCTGGCACACCAACAGTGGCAGAGAGGGATATGGGTCTGGAAACACGGCGTGCCATCGAGGAGCTGGCAAATGAATCCTTTCTTTGAAAATTTCCTATGTCTTTACACAGGTCTGAGTCTTCAGGTGCTGCACATTACTGCAGCTCCACTTGGGTCAGCGGAACAATACTAATATAAACCAGATGGGATGTGACCTACCCGCCAATTAGAAAATACTCAGGCCACCATCAGGCATTTGATCCCAATCCATGCTGTGGTTTTATGACTCCTCCAGACTAGCCTGGCATCTGTCCACATTAGCTTAAAATAAGGGTAAATTAGATGTCTAATTTTTCTCCAGTAGCTCTTAACATCTTAATACTTCAGCATAATGATTTACAAGGAACTGCTCAGTTTTGTACATGAATGACCATTAGTGGATCCAGTTTCATGGGACATACAGGGTGGAAAATATTTTAAAGCAATATATTATTGGTAGTTTATCCTGCATTTATTTTTTAGCAGCTTGAGAACGTCTATTTCTTTCTTTTCCTGAGCAAGACAGCTCCTCAGTCCCATCTTCCCTGTAAGACCCAACAACCACGTCATACAATTGTATTTCTATCTGTCAGATGGTCTGTTAAATATAATTTGCATCATCCTTCTTTACATCTGGAGGGAGCTTGCTTTGTATTTTTTTTCAGTTTCCCCTTTCTTCTGATTGTTAAAACACTTTTGCACAGGCAGTCTTCCTTTTTTTTAACTTCCATGTTGCTAGACATGCACACAGCTTGCACCACCAGAACAATTAGCCTCAGCTTTTAGGTTATGTTTTTTAGACTGTGTTTAAGGTACTATAGAGACCTGGTCTTCTGGGTCACTCATATTATTTCAAAAGTAAAGCAGACAGAAATCACAATACACATACGAAAATGTTAACTTGCAACTTAACTAACTTTAAAATTGCCACTTGAATGGGCCATATTTGTATTTCTACACAGATGAGACACAAGTCCTTTTTGTCATTTCTAGGTGTGCAGTGTGTTTTCTTCTCCAGAGGATGTTATTTAACTGTACTCAGTGATCTGGCAACATCAGGGTGTCATCATGACGGGCTCAGGTAAAAATAATTCCTGCCTCAAAACCAAAAACCTAGATGATGCACAGTTAAATCCTCTGTTAATCTGATGCTAAATATCTATTACACCCCTTACCCTAGTCAGCATTTTGCTTTTTCTCAGATTTTTTTCTTTGTAAATGTTTTGAAATCCCCTGGATGACAACACTTCCTCTTTTTGGTCCTGTTACTCACATTTAGCAGCAGTGTGTTACAGCATACTCCTCTATCTGAGAACCCTAGAGCACACAAAACTTACTATATAGACAGAATTGTTGTATATGCTTTCTATGTACGTATGGCTATTATTAGCTTCATAATCTTCTCAGTCATCGATTTTTAAAAACATCTGCTTCTGGGTGGTTGGGTCCTTTTTCCATGAGGTACCAAACAAACAAGTTCATACTAACCTTTAAGAATCCAAGAATTAACATTGAAACAAAAGAGATAGTATATATGTTTCACAGAAAGCATGTTTTTAAGCACTGCATTTGAATAGGGTGCAGATGCTCATCTTCTGGCAGAATAAAGAATAAACTCCATGATTACAAAAGGAATGTTTGTTTCCGTTGTTTAATATCTAAAGGTTTTCAAGATGAGATTTCATGTTTGTTTCCATAGGATTCAGCTTTGAGAGGTTTTTCACTGGAGGTCAATACAAATTTGCCCCTGGATAAACTCAGGGTATTGTTTTAGGGCTAGGAGTGTTGAGACATACCAGTTGTTGATAATTTTCTTAGTAATTTTACTAGTGGCTCGTTAAGTGCTGTGTTTTGTCTTTAGTATGAGAAGCATATTGATAACACCCTGATGTTTTGGTTATTGCTAAGTAATGTTTATCCTAAGTGTAGGGCTCTTTTGGTTTCCCATGCTCTACTAGTGAGCAGGTGCTCCAGAAGTGCAAAACAGCAGATAAGGAGGCTACAGCTGTCAGCAGAAGCTGCAACTTGACAGGATAAGAATGGTGAATGGCCTCCCTGCATGGACACAGAGAAAGAATCCAATAAGGTGTTAGAAGACCCTAGGCCAAAAATTGCCATTAGACCAAGAAGGGCGTGTGACAAGCTTGTGAGGAGTAGGTGTGTAAGTGATATGGATATAATTGCCCAGGGATTTATTTGCTCAGGGTCCCTCTCTGAAGTCATCCAGCTCAAACCTGGTGCTGTACCACCTTATTAAGTCATTTATTTTATAAATCGGATGGCTGAAACTCTTCTATGAGAAACCTGTGGTTGAGCCTGAAGGAGAAGGAAGTGCACAGGAGAGTGAGTGTGTGTGTGAGCAAGGAGTCAAAAGGGGCATTCATCGGCTGGCTCACTGTGAAGGGGCTCTGGTCCCACCAGTGGAAGTCTCGGGTGGTTGTGCAACTCCTTGAATGGTGCAAGAATGCTGGGGCAGCAACTCCTCATTTAACAGGGGTGCTATTAAATTGCACCTAGATCTGGTGGTGACTTTCACCAACAGATGCAGAGAAAGACATCCATCACCTTCTGCTTCCACACCAGGCCATGGCTTCTGGTCAGTTTAACACACAGTAATTGGGCTGCTTTTAAGCTCTTTGTCAGGCATACATCTGTAGATCAGTTGGTTGGATTTCTCTTAGCTAGCTTTGGGGTTTTTTGCACTTAGATTGGCTTCTTGGAGGGAGATGGTGCAGCGCTTTTGAATATTTGTCCCTCACATCCAAATTCAGAGCAGGAATGCAAACCAGAGCAAGAACACAGGTAGAAACAAAATAATTGTGCAGAAAAATACTATATTACACAAAGACTTCATCAAAAATCAGAAGTCTCATACATCTCAACTACAGATGTCTTTACTCAACAGCGGGAGCAGAGAAGAAATATTTACTAAACAGCAAAGGCTTCTATTACAATTTTGGAAGAAAAACTTAGTCATATGGTTTCCTCTTTTCAGTAAGCATGATAGTATCTATAGTTTTTGACATTGCGGAGGCAATACTTATTTCTTCTGCCTGGTGTACTACAGTCACATCATCTGCAGCATTCTGTGGTTAATGCAGCACCACCCAATGGAAATTTTTGCAAACCACTTGATATTACATTTCTACCCCCTCTTATGCGTAGACTTGGAGTGCCATCTGAAAACTACTCATTAGAGCAATGTTTATATTACTATGCATGCTTATGTAATGTTGCCAGTCTCTCCAAATTTCAAAGACTTTGTGTCTGGCACATAAGCATCTCATATTTTTAAGTCTGGGTTTGCCTCTGTGACTCTTCTGCTAAGTTATGCCTGGCAGCAGCATTGGCTTCAACTTGTAGAGGCTAAGCTGAAAAAATGAGTTATTCTATGCCACTACTTAACACACTCTGCTTTATCACAGTAAGCAATAAAAGAGGTTTACTCAAACAATATCATGGAAGAGAAGAAAAAAAAAAGAGAGAAAAGAAACAAAAGCATTATCAAAAGAATCAAAGAGAAATGATTTCTCCAAAATCACCAAATGATAATGTGAGTCTTCATCACTCCTCAGTGAAGGGCTGTAAGGGTGTGAAGAGGAACTGCTTGTTTGCACTTTGTTGTCCTTTTTATTTCACAAACCCAGGTGTGTCTTTCCTTATCCTCATTTAAGCTACCGGTCAACAGCTGCAACGGCTTGCAATGCTCTTTCTTTAGTTGTCTCTCTATTCCTTTGCCCCAGAGATCTTGGAGCCTTTGCAGGAATACCCACAAAGCCTGCAGTGTTCTGGCCATAAAGGGAAGACTCCCAAAATAGATGTACTAGCACACTTCCCCCTTTGTCTGTAATGGAGATGCCACAAGTCTGAGAACAACTGTAGACGCTTACCACAGGCATAGCCAGCTTTTCACAACACAGGCAGCGATTTCCATACTTCTTGCATAGCTGTTTTTTGTCATGGATATTTCATAAGGCAGAAGTGTCTTCCCATTTCCCCCCAACTTATTGGATAACATGCAGTCGGTTAAACATGCTATCCAGGTGGCAGTCTCTTCACAAAAAACCTATGGAATATCCCATCCATCCAGGTTTCCGCACATGTAGAGTTCTCGGCAGAGGCATCCATCTCCTCTTGGCCCACCATGCATAACCTCAGCCTGATGTTGCTACAGCCCATAGATCAGAGTTGAAAACTTCGGCTGAATGAGAATAACCTTGGGGTACAGGTTATTATTATTATTAACCTTGCTGTTAAGAAATACTGCTTGTAACTGTTGGGACTCCTCTGAGGAGCAGGATCCTCTTGTCCTGAGCATGCACCAGGACACTTGGGCAGATACTGCACAGCCTGGACTGAAGAAATAGCATAGGTGGCTCTCTTTAGCAAAAGCTGATGTCATTTTGGCTCAAATATTCTCACTAAGAGGAAATAATAAGTCTGAAAGACCTCTTTCAGAAAATATGCTCAAATACATTTATTTTGCAAGTGCCTGACCTCTGGCTGAAGTCCCGGGGAGCCCATTTAGCTGTCTGGGATCTGGTTTCAGGCACTTCAGGGTGGCCAAGGGGTCTGTATCCCCTTTGTAGCTCTGGGAATTGGTATGCACCAGGACCAGTGGCAAGACCTTCCTTCACCCATGCCCTCTGTGAGCCAGGAGAGCAGTCAGCAATGAATGATTTGTAGTTTTGCATGCACTCCAGCTCCCCAGACTGGCATCTTTTATCTGTTAGGTGCCTCATTAGCAACAGCTGGGCTGCAGGCAGCACCATGTGGGTCTGGCAGCCACCCTCCAAGGAGCTCACAGACCCACTGAGCATTGGCCATCCCCAACCGAGGTGATTCTCCGAAGCACTGCACAGACCACAGCTGGTCTTGTGCAGGTATAAGAGCTTAAATCTTTCCCAGTATCCCTTCTGTCCTGCTTTTTAGAAAGCAGCATAAAGCCTTCTCAATATCATTCCACCCCCAGAATATAGAAAGCACAATTTCTACTGGGAATAAACAGATTTCTCTTTTCAGTGGTGGGGTTTTTTGTTTGGTTGGTTTTGGTTTGTTCGTGTTTTTTTTTTCCCCGATTCCCCTCATTAACTTACCAGCACCCCCTGGCAGGGAAAATTTTACCAGTCTATGGGCTGCCAGAAGGAGGACAAAAGTCTGCCTAGCCCCTCACAGAAATGAACAAATGAGCAAGCACAGGGAGGGGAGGGGAGGGGAGGGGAGGGGAGGGGAGAGGAGAGGAGCTGGCAGCAAACCTCAAACATGCAAATCCCTGTGCACACAAAGAGATGCTGAAGGTTAAATCACCCACTGGGGACTCATGCCCACCAATGATTGGAAAATGTCACCTGTACCTGTTGGTACAGGTGACATTTTCCAGCCATCAGTCCAGCTCATAGGCAATGCAGTGCTTGCCCTTCTTCCACTGCCAATATCCAGCAGGATTCCCCCCACCTCCCCAGTTTTCCTCCAGTTAATCTCTGGAGTACCCTTGAGTGTCTGAGACAGTCCATTGAGGGAAGTCTTGCTTTTAAATAAATACTTCCCACAAAACCCTAAAAAGGAGGAAGCAATATTGCCAGAAAAATACACAAAGTGATGCAAGAGATTCAGCTGGGTGTATTTACTTCCATTGCTAAAATGTGTAGCTGGACAATAGCCATGGCAGGCTTCATCCCAAGTAATATAACAGGTTGTATATCTCTATGAAGACATTGAAGAAAGTCCAGGGAATGTATTTTTAAACATTTTTTAAAAGAAATTTCTATCAAATCACAAGTGGTCTGGAGAAGATGAACTGGGAATGGTTATTTATTGCTCCTCATAAAGGGAGAGCTAGGAGGCACAGATGAAATTTTTGACAAACAGGAATGAAAAAGAAAGGAGTTTTTCATGCAGATGAGTTAAATGCAGCCATTTAAGCTATGAAATTCATTGTCACAGGATATCATGGACACTGAGACTATAAACATATTCAAAAGAGTTAAACAATTGTGAAGACTAGATCTAACAGTGACTTTAAAACATTTTTAAGTGGATGCAGCTTCCAGCACCTGAAATCTACAAAGTCCAGATTTCCATAACCTAGGAGATTATACCAGGGGGAAAAAATTGCTCCTTACTTCATCTTTCACTGTTCCCTTAAACAGGGAGAAATAGTGAGTGAAGAGGGCCTTTGACTTGCCCTGCTTCTGGAGTCTCTTAATTGACTGTATTCCTAATTAGATATACTGGGTTTGTCCCTGTTTTTATCCCACAAGGTGCTCCTTCAGACTCAGAAGTGTAGTGTCTGGCTGGAAAAACACAGGTCTGCAAAGTGTGGATCTTATTGCAGACACTGACTGGGATTTCAGAGAACATCGTGCACATCTGGGCTCTGTCATGGGCTCTTTGTGTAACTCCTTTTGAAAGCTTTGCTAAATGAGAGTAATTTCCCCTATGTCTATCTTGTGATTTTGACTACAAAGCTTTGTGGGGAAGGCATATGGTCTATAGTCAGGACCTCTGCAACCTCTTTGGATATGACCAATTTGATAAGCAGGAGAACATGGAAAGGAAAGAAACCCCTCTAGCTTCCTCCCCTGATGGGAGGAGGCCATTACCCCCTATTACCATGGGGCCTTCACACTCTGCTACGTCAGCATTGCTCTCCCAACAGTACAGAAGAGGTTGTCACATCTGAGAAATAAGTCTGCGCACCATCAGACTAAAATGAGCTTGTCAGCAGCAGTTAGTATGACAGAGCACCCATCCCTCAGCAAAAATTACAAATATTTTTAATTCACATTGTGACTCACGTTCTCTTCTTCAGTCACTTGTTTATGTTGCTAAGTACATATGAGTTAGAGGAGGAAAACTGAACCTTGATTTTCCAAAGAATTCTTGGGTTTTTAAGCTATTGAATTAATTGGCAAGGCATTGCTGGTTGCAGTCTGACAATTCATGCCCCTGCCCTGGCCACTCTGCTTAGGGATCTAGACCTCTCCCAGTCTTCAGGGAGTGGGGTCAGGCAGTGACAGCAGAAACCAAAAACTTACTGGTTTTGCTTGAGATTTTGTTAGGAAGCCAAGCTTGCACAGACCTAAACTGGTTGATCTAGATATTTTAGCCATTGTTTCCAGTTTATGATGACAGCTTCTGTGTAAAGAGTTATTTAGCTCCATGAAAACTGCAATGAGGATTGCTGGCCAGTTCCATAATGGTGACCAGTTAACAAATCATGGCCATAATTCCCAAAATCTGTTTTGCCAAGCAGATGATACTTGTGTGTCCTAGGAGTAGTGTTGTTCCAGTGGTTAATCTGCTGTGTAGTAGTCTCTTCTCAGGGGGAAGCTGTTGAACATTATGGCACATGAGAGAGAAGAGGGAACACATTTCCAGCTGTGTTTTCCTCATGAAACAAAATCTGCCATGTTAACCCCATCACCATTTTGGGCCCCGCAAACCCAGAGACAGTGGTTTGTCGGACAAGCACGGATGGTATGAAGCAAAGCTGCACCACGTGCAGGTGCAGTGGCAAAGACATCGGCCCAGTTTGTCCCAGCCAAACAAGTCCTTGGCTCATTGTCCACTGACAACAGGCCAAGGAGCAAGGCAAGCAAGGCATTCTGAAGGCCATGTTGAAGCCTTGCTTTGCAGTGTTGAGGCTGAATCTACACAGAAGTTGAACCTCAATATTAAGAGCCTGAAACCAAAACATTCCAGCTATGCCAGGACTTTCGGGATCTGCTCAGTCTCATCCAGTGCCACTCTTGCTGTCTGCTGCAGTAGCTTAGCTTGCTACCCAGGAAAATCCTTTTGTAGGAGTAGACTGGGAACCCTCAAGAAAGAAAGACTGCATCTGCCTTATTAGACAAGAGTTTCTAGATTTACCTCCTCAAAAATCTACTGCTGTGGAGTGGTGACACCTAATGGTAGGGACACAATCCAGGACATGAACACACCAGGGGTGCAAATGAGATAAAAGAACTGTGTCACTCTTCACGAATAGGAAGTCAATGTCAGGATATTTTATCAATTTACACTCCCAACTGTGCATAATTTTGATGCAATATCTCCTTTTCAGCCTTGGCTACCTCAATATAGTGCATTTTTAAGATCTGCTCATGGAGATTGCATTTCAGGCTCTGATATTTTACTAGCCCTTTCCCCTCCTGTGTTATCCTCTGCTCTGCTAACTCTTTTCATTAAATCCTGCAATTTGTAGCTTGTCTCAGAGCAGCTTGTTCAGATTAGACTTGCCTAGGGGCTAGTTTGAATTGCTCACATGACTTCTCATAAGAAACATTACACACATGGTAAATTCATGAGCCAAAGGCGGCTTGTGTGGGGAACACTCTCCATTTCGCTTTGCCCTTTCCAGGTGCTTTTTTCCTTGTCTTTCCACACCTTTCCCACATTCTCCTTTGCCTTCCTCCACTGCCCTTCTATGCCTTTGTATGGAAACAAAGAGAATCTTGATACATCAGTCCAGTCTGAGTCCATAAATATTCAGGATTGGAATATAAAATCCATTTGCAGATAATTGTAATACAATATGCAAACATACCTGAAATGTGGGAAGAGAGCAGAGGGAACCATTCACATATCCACTGCCTTAATAAAAGAAGGATGCATTTTTGCCTCTGGTTCTGGAAAGCACAAAACAAGAATGGTTGTTCCCACTTAAAATTTTGCATTGCTGTCAGTGCAGAGAATAGCAGTTTCCTGCAGCCTTACTCTTAGTATGTGTCTTCCAGAGCTGAGAGTAGTACTTTGATTACTTGGGTACCTTTCCTGCAAAGAGCAGCCCTAGAGGGTCACAAACACCCACTTAGAGATCTGTTACTCTGCTGTGTCAGGAATACAGCCTTCTTCTAATTTGGACTTCTAGCTCTTTGCTGGAAGTTTAGCAGGTGGTCAGTATGCTGGTGCAGGCAGACAGGTTCGTTTGGTTTGGAGTGAGAGCCTATAAAATGAAACCACTCTCAGTGTGCCTGAGAATAGTCACAAGCTACTACACTTCCCATAGCTACTGTGAGATGAAGAAATGATGTTCAGTATAATTAAATGAAAATAAATAACTGGGAAGGCAAGAAAAATCCTACTAGTGCCTTTACTGAGGGGAAAAGTACCTTTATTAAAGGAGGGTAGCTTAAGTTTTTCAAGGAAGATAGTTCAATTTAAGGCTGATACAATTTTAATTAAAAACATACAAACCGTGTTCCCTTGAAATGAGATAAAATTTATTAGTGAATAAGAGTAAACAAAAATTTAATGCAGATAGGCCGGTAGAACACATGCTCTCCTGACATGCTTGGTTGTAAAAGCCAACTGGTACGTTGTGTTGCAATATACTCCAAAATTCCTTTATTATTTATTGTTTATTAGTTATTCTTTATTTGCTACTACACAAAACTATACAGAGAATACCAAATTCTATGCTAATATAAATCATGTTAGAACAAGATCATTTCCATCTCCTGACACCCTGACCAGTCCAGCCTCAACCAAGACTTCCTGATGATAGTCGAATGATGTAGATGTGGTACTTCCTGGCTGTATTTAGTGTTAGATAGTTGAATATTTCATAGAAAAAAGTGATTGAATTTGCAAAGTGGCAGAAAGAATGTTTTAAGAATTTAGGTTTCCAGATTATACACAAAAGCTGTCTGAGAATTCATGAATGCAGTTGGTATCTACGTGGAAAAATGACAGTATTCAATGAGCCATACATCCTGTTCTGAAATATAGGCAAAAATATTCTTAATATTTTTACAGTGCTATTATTAGATGCCCCTTTAATTCATGTTCATGAATATGTGCAAGTTATTTTACTTAGATTTTTATTTACTACATGACTATTGCATAGATTACAGACATACTCCCTGCCACACACACACACACACACACACACTTTCCTCATGGACATCTCTCTGGAGAGACACACAATTAAAATTTCCAATCCAGTACATATTGTTGTGTACATTCAAAAGATTTATGTTCTAGTTACATTTTTATTGATTGTACTGACTTATTTGATGCTGTGTTCTATGTAGAAAAAAAGTATTTTATATTTTGATGTCCTGATGGTGGCAGTAAGAGATTTTACAACAGAGTTTTCAGGAAAGAATGATCCAGAAGTAAACGGCCTCATTATGTCTTCAAGAGGAAAAGCTGTCCAACACATCATAATGTCACTTATTTTGTTCTCTCCATTCAAATGCAACTCAAGTGGTACATTCTCATTTACACAAATCGGATAAATAACCAGAAATCATGAGCTCTTCAAGAAGCACTGATAGAAGTGAGCAACTGCCTCAAACACATACATTTCTCTCCATAAAGTCTTCTTAAGAGGAGAAAGGAAGAAGTGTAAGGGAAGGGGAAAGCTGCAGACAGGGAACCTCTATCCATGCCCTTCAGATGGGACAACACGCCACAGACCAACCATCTCTATGAGCATTTCATTGCCCGTGGCAGAGCATCCATCCTCCTCCTCCTCCTCAGGGGATGGAAGGAGGTTGTATCCATGATGATCAGAGACTGTTGGCTACAGTGGGCAAGCTGTCACCACTCATGTGTAGGAGGCAGGAGCAAACCTACTGTGTTGTAGATAATGCTCTCCCAGTGTTGTCACCTGCTTCACACCTTGCTGCAGACAGGCAGGGTGAAGACAAGCCCTTTTTTACCCTCTCCTCTTGCTGTGTACTCTTGTGCTTGTCTCCTCTTGCTGTGTACTCTGTTCTCTGGCACTGTACCTAACTTTGCTCACTTGATCCCCTGTCCATCAGGGTCATGAGGTGGCTGGAACAACCAAAGCCTGGGCTGGGTCAGCCCCAATGCACAGACTAGGCATTCCCAGCATCACCAGTCCCACTCAGAGATGGAAGAGGAGACACACTGGGTCCTTCACCACCCAGAAGGGGCAGGGTAACTGAGCTGTGCTGATGACCATGGCAGTGTGAGGAGCATAGGTAGCAAGGGGCACCACAGCTGGCCTTGTTTGGGGGGGGAGGCACTGGGGTCTTGACATGCCACAAGCAGACTCAAATACTGTCTTGGTTCTGCAGACCTATGGTGCCAATGTGTCCATGACACAAGACAAAAGAGAAAAAAATTCAGGGAAGAACACAAGCATGCCACAAAGGAACAAATGGGTAGATGCACAGTCCCTGCCTCTGCTGCCCTCTTCTGCATTAGGCTTGCAACTGACACAAAACAGGCTAAACTTGGAGTGATTAATGAGAGACTTAAGCAGCTCAACAAGCCTCACAAATTTTTTGTCCTCAAAAATTAAACAACAGTAATTAAAAGTGGTGATAGGGCTTTAAGAGAGATTAAAGATAAAAGAAAAAAAATCTCTTTCCACTTAACTGCCTTAAAAATTATATTAAAGGAAATGAATGCCTGGCAGTGGAGCAGAATGGATATATTCACTACCCATGTCGAAGAGGTAGACTCTGATGCAGAGATCCTTGGGAAGAGAAGTTGTAAATGCTGATAGCCTGATCCTTATCTTGAACTGCCCTGGTGTAAAGGAGGAACCACTCCACAGGAAGCTCAGGAAGTTAAACCCTCTGAACTCTAAAACTGATTTGCACAAGACCTGAATCATCCTGTCTTGTGGCCAGTACAGAATACTGAGCTGAGTTTGATGAAAGTTGATGTGTCTCTTGTTAAAAAAGTGACCTCACACAAAACTGAGATGCTACTGAAAATTAAAAAAAAAAAAAAGTAAAACCTTAATAACTGGGAACATGCACCAGCTGTTGTTTCACGGACTGAAATCATAAACCTATATTAAGGCTATCAGAAAAAGAATTTGGAGCATTAAAAATTTATGAAACCTTTTGAGTCCCTAGAAAGATCATTACTAGGCAACATATTGCTGTAGTTCCCATCACAAGGCACTGAGACCGTACAAACCCAGCTTCATAGCAGCCCAGCTCTCTCCATTCTCACAGTGCGGAAGAGGGAGCCTTCTGAGCACTTCAGTGCCATAAAGTGCCTTTGTGCAAGAAGATCTTTGCCTCTGCAAGAAGCATCGAGTCAGCAGAGGCCTGCTGAGGCACACGGAGTGGGAGCACTGAGGTGTCCAGTTATCAGCGTTCCTCGGGTTGAACTGTAGGCAGCCTGGTTATTTCTCACACTTGCTAGTCAGTGTAGCTTTGACCTTTCCCTTAATGCGAGTTAGCACTTTCCCCCTCTATTTAGCAGGTTGAATCTGACTCAAAATGCCTCACAGAAATATTTCAAATTAACAGGTTTCATAAAAATTGTTTGACTCTAAAATGGTTTAGTATTTCAGAGCCTCAGCTACTGACTTCATTCAGTGTGACTATCCTCTTTATGATGCATGCAGCTTTCTCATTTACTGCTGGGTGGTTTTGTTGCAAAAACACTCAAGGGGCTCAAAGTGTCCTCAAGGCTTTGCCTTTCTCTTTCAGCCATAACACTGAATGTGACGCCTTCTCTGCAATAGCTTCTGTGGTTTTGAATAGGGAAAATAATACACTGACTCTCAGAGGTATTAAGGGGCTCTGATACTTCTATTTATTAATTGCTTTCAGTTTTCAAGAGAAGGTGCTGTAAATGCAAAATATTAATAGTTATTACTCAACGTAAATAAAAGAGAATTTTTATTTGTCAGGTCTCAGAATAAGTGGGTCAGTCATGTCAAATATGTGCTGTGTTAATAATAGCTGAGTGAAAGGAAAACCAAGACCTAAGCTGTTAGGATTGCTATCAAATCTATACACAAATGTATTGACAGAGGCCAGCATTAGGGCTAAGGCTCTCCTAAAAGTCAGGTGGGATTTACTAGGCTATTGCTCTCTCAACAAGATATATCACCAAAAGGCTGGTTTATTTCTATATCCTTATATCTATTGCCTAATGTTGTGTTGGTTGTTTAAACATTTGTGTGCATTCAGGAGCAGCAATTTCATCTCTCTAACAGAAAAACATTGCAGCTGGCAGTGGCTCTGGGCCAATAATACACAGGATGTTAGAGCAGCCCTGTGTTCAGTGTTTCTCTGCTCCAGCAATCTGGATTATGTTTTTGTGAATTTATTTGATCATAGTGCTCATGAAAATTACAAATTAATATCAGTAAGTAGAAGCTAACATGGTGTCAGTGTATCTTGAGTAGTCTTTGTCACAGCTCTTCTCAGCTCAGTCCTGACCTGCTGCACTCCTTCCTTTCTCCAGGTTACACTCCTTTCAAGTCTGATGCTGGTGGTGCACCACAGAAACTGCAGATGCTAAGACAACTGAAGAACTACACACTTTGTAATTTAAGGCTAGCAAACCCAGTCAAGTTCCTTATAATGAGAGGAATATGAAATAACAATACTTCAGCATTGTAGTAACTGGCCAACAACCAAGAATTTCATTAAAGCCTTGAGCATTTAAGAATACAATTAGCTACATACCTACTTTGCAATGCATTCCTGTGTTAGTTTAACTCTCTTCATTCACACAGCTCTGTTGATTGTTTATACTTCAGGCGAATAGGATTGTAAGAATTGGTTCTTAGATGAAGGGTGGGCTAGTGATTGAAGACTGATACAAGGTGGCAAAGTGACCCTGTTTAAGACTGCAGTACTAATTACACACACACACGCACGCACATATCATAGCAATCTTTAGTTTTCAACCACTTTAAAAAGTGACTCATTTCTGCACTGGGAAAAATATTAGTCCTCATCATGGATTTTGGCAATACTGAAAGAAAAAAAAAAACAACAAAAATTTAACGTCACACAGTATGCTATACACACTGTGCATTCACTAAGATGACATCCTAAATATGCCTCAGGAGGCATGCAGTGAAGCCATTTACACGAGCAAATCATTCCCTCACAGTGTTTAAGTCCAAATGACACTCATGTAACTATCCTAAGGAAAACAGTCATTTGTCTGCTGAAGAGCTGTCCAGTAGGTTAGAGCAAGAGAGATCAACAGAATCAGCTTTCTCCTGCGTTCTCATCATGAGAGCTTGCAGGAAATTAAGTGGAATTTGATGTAAACTGTAACATCATACTGCCATTTAATTGCATGGTAATATGACATATAAAGCACTCCCCCAAAGCTGAACCTGCTAGTTCATTTGATTAATTGAACGTTTAGCGCTTCCTCCCCTCTCTCCCTACCCTCTGTTCTCTCCTCTCCAAAGGAAAAATTGATCATTCATTATTGGCTCCTGCTACAGGATAATTCTCTCTCCTTTCCAATGCCAGTGTCCAAGTGTTCTTAGCTATTACAAAAAAAAAAAAAAAACCAAACCAAAAACATACAAAAAAAACCCCCCAAACGAACAAAAAGAGGATATTTTTATTGGAAATCACAAGCTGAAAAATGTAATGCTTGCAGAGACCAGTACACTACAAATTTTAACATTAGCTTCCATTCCTGTGACAAGCTAAACAAATCTATCATATCTGAGAACCCCAGAGTTGTAGCTCAGGCTCGCCTTCACTCAGCAGGTACAGTACCAGTGAGCTTAATGGACAGGACAGTTGGCTTAATCACATCCACCTTTCCAGCACTTGGGGAGGAAGGCAGTCTGCCAGCATGCTCCCAGTTTGGGGTTGTTGCTACCTTCTCTTGCCTCAGTGCAAGTCAACTCAGCAGTGTGCCTGGGCGGCAGTACTGTCCTGTTCCCTTCTGTGCACTCCTGCTGGCGTCCCTCCAGCCTGTTCTACCCTCCATCATGGGTGCCAAGCTTTGCTGCTTCATCAGGAACAGCTTTAAATGCTTCAACCCACTCCTGAGAAGTCAGCATCTAGATAGGTCTTCTACTAGGACTGGAAATTTGAAAATGAAAATTTTAGCAAAGTCTGGCTCACAATATTTTTTATTAGAAGATTAGACAAGCTAGGAAGAATGAGGATTCATACAGATAGATTTCTGCAGACACTTTCCTCTTAGAAATTATGCCCAAATAAATTTTAAGGTTTATCTCAGATTTCCAGATGTTTGATAGCTCTAATTGATTGTACACCAATATTTCAGAGCTGGGACTATTAGAAGATTTGACCATATTATTAGATTTTGACCTCACTATTAGAAGATCGCCCTTTAACTCTTGTAAGGGTGGTCATATGGGAATCAAGTGGAAAACAGAAAGCATTGCAAAAATTAATTCAGCACCATAATAGTTATCTGAAAATTGTTTAAGAACATAAGCCCTCTAAGCAATGTCTACCACTTTTGTAGCTCAAAATGCTCAGCTAGCAGTAGGCATCTGACCCTGGAGTTGCAAACAAAATATTTCTAAAGTATGATCTGGGATTTTTCCTCAAATTTCTGCCTGCATGGCATTAGAAGTCTCATAAAGTGGCAGAAAGTAGAGGACCCCATGCAGAGGAACCATGGAGTGCTTGTTCCAGGTGACAAGATGGGATAGTTGTGCAAGCTTCACAAAGCATGACACACAAGCTGTATGATTTCATGTGAGAGCACTGGTCCAGTTAGCAAGTAAAGACAGGCTGGTTTGTGAAAAAGACATTGCCATGTTGCTCCAGTGGCAGCTCAAAGTGTGAACAGCAGCATTGTTTCTTCTTTTCCTTGAAAGACCACAACATGTCCTTGCTGAAATGTAAAAATCTGTTGTAATTTAGTTTTGGCCTCTCTTGGGAGCCTTGAAGCAAGACAAATAAGACTACTCTGTCCACACAAGGCAGAGCAAAAACATGCAGATGACAAGTTGGAAGCTTTTCTTCTTGACCTTGGGGAGGAAGCACCAAGCTCCTTTTAGCTTTGCACTGGTTTTCAGTTTTCACAATAGATCATTCACATCACAAAGTCCTCCTGTGGGAACCCCATCAAGCAGCGCCTCATTCCCTGTGGCTCTGGAGATGGGAGAGGAAGCTGTCACCAGTGTCATTGCAGAGGCTGCTGATGGGAGAGCCTGTGACACCAGGTCCAGGAAAGCCTCCCCATGATATGGCAAGAGGAATAGCAGCCTCAGGAAAAAAAGACTGTCTGTCCTCCTCCTTCCCTCACTCATAGGACTAAGCTTTGGAATATGTAATGAGAAATTATGGTATATGCCCAAATGCTAGTAAAGGAATGCTGAGTTGAATAAATTAAATTTGCCTTTGGTTTCCACCTGCAAACCCTGCAGTTGTTCCTGCCTCTTATGTAGCAAGGAGGATGATTTAGTCTAGTCCTGGAGATTTCCTCCTACTGGTAATAACATTGCTGCTCCAAGAGGATGCAAATGTTAAAGCCAGGTGCTGTCACGGACAGAAAGGAATGGCCTGTTCAAGAAGGACTTTCCTATCTGGATACCTGGAGTTGGACTTTGCATATGTTGGTGACTGGTTTGGTGTGGCTGTACTCAGCAATGAGAGAACTGAGCAAGTCAACTTTGTGCTGAAGGAAGTTTTTTCCCAGCGTACAAGTACACCTACAACAAATTGCAGCTACTGGATGAATTGTTAATGCTAAAGATGTTCTGACACTGTGTCCAGAAGTCCAGCTTGCAGATTATTACAGGGTTGCAATTTTCTCAGCAGCTACAAAATGAAGATGAAATTTTAGCTGTCTTGAACATGGGATTATTCAGAAGCATCTGGGAGTCTAAATCAAGATGGCATCAAGTGATGACAGGTATTAGACAGGTATCAAGAATTGGGAGATGAGGCTGAATTTTTATGCTGCATATTCCAGAAAGATTCGGTGATTGCCACCACTCATGCATTGCGTTCAGTCTAAGGTAGCCAAATCCTGCCATTTGTCCTCACCCTAGAGCCTCTTGAAGAAGACCTGTACACCCTGGAGACTTCCTGCAGGGTGGGGCTGGATGGAGGTGACCTGGAAGAGGCCATTGACCAGCATTACAAGTGCTGCATCTGCACCATGCTCTGGCTCACAGAAATCCAGCAGTGAGCAAGATGTGCTGGAGCCTGGATTTGGCTACTGGTAGGCCTCTTGATGGCAAAGCCCTTTCACAGGTAATTGCAAATCAGAAAAGCGAGAGAATTTAGTTGTCTCTGAAGGAGACAGCATTCAATGCTGTCATTCTGTCTAGGTCCCTTTTTCTGTGCAAATTGTGCATTTTTTTTCCAATGGGCAGAGATGATATCTAATTTTGAGTGGCCTATTGCCATCTTTGTTAGCTTGTTGGAATAAAATTTAGACTTCTAGAAGGTAATAGGTAATAAATATCATTATCTTTTTCACAGGAATAAAGTACTTAAAAGTAAGAGGAAGATATACAGAGATTAAACCAAAGGAATGAATGACTGGAAGCAAAAAAATATTAAAAAAACAGTATGTACCAATGCTCAGATGTGTTGGCTCATTTGTCAGAACCAGTGGTTCTCTGATATGAAAATGTCACATTGAAGGGTTTGTAAATCACTTTTTAAAGGGTCTGTTTCTTCCCTGTTATGGTGAACAGAACACAATGTAAACATCACCTCATGTCAAAAGATTAAAATACATGGTCACTTGAAGAGCTCATCATTTCTTTGTATCGTCATCATAGGAGCAATAAAAAGAAGAGAGATACGAGTACAGGTGGATAGAAAAGAAAATGGTTTACACATGTCAAAAAAAGACTGACAAACAATGGGCAAATGCTGAGAAGTGATCAGACCGACAGCTGAGGAGAACTGTCTTCCCACCTGAGATGAAGATCCCACCACAGAGCCAGTGGAGATGCCAACATGGCTGCTACCCTTGACAAATTACCTTAGTGACTCCAGAAATAAAGTTTCAGCTTCCTTCAGCTGACTCACCTACCAGGAGACCACACTGCTGCAGGCACTCACACACACAATTATGATGTGTGTAACAGGAAAAAATGCTTGTTGAAAAGAGCTCTTGCTGAATTTGACACTTCAGCTGGGGCATTTCTTCTGCTGCTGTAAGGAGATGAATTCCTTGTATGCTAGGTTATTATTTTTAATGTTCTTCGGGAGGTGAATTATTCAATATTAGGAAATATAAACTACTGATCAGGTTTGCAGGTTTGAGTCCTCTTCATAGTGATAATATTCTTTGAAATATGCTGTAGGGAGGTGCTCACCCATCGAATGCTGTGTCTAATCTAAAATGGTCTATGCTAACACTTCCTGTAGCTTGAAAACAAAATGAGGAGGGGAAAAAAAACAAGACCAAGGGGAGAAACAAGAAAGAAGGAGAAAACCATAGGAGAGATTTGGTTGTATCGCTAATGAACATTTGAATTGCTATTTTTCCTGATCACTTTTTGAGAAAAAAAAAAAATCTTGCTTATTTTTAATATGTCTTCTTGTCTCAGAAACCTATGCTGAGGATTCAGATAGCTGTTCTGCAGGGCAAATGTTCTATAAAATACAAATGATGATGTCCATGTGGCAGCAGAAGTTAAGCCCAAACCTATTAAAATCAATAAAAAACTCCTGGTGTTTTCGATGGGCTTTGAATCAGCACAAAGTGATGCAGAACTATGGGGCCTCTGCTCCTGGTCCAGGTCTACCACAGGATTCCAAAGTGACCTCACCAACTAATTCACGCTTTATGCCTCAGTTTCCCTGCTTTCTTGAGTGTGCTAAAGTTGCTGCCCAAAGGTATAATCAGGCTTAATGGCTCATAAGGTGATTGAAAGATATTAGAAAGTGCTATGGGACTGAAGGTTTTCCTGCTACCCAGCAAACATTTCCTTTTATGAGTGTTTAAGATATGAGGAGCTGGTGAACACAAGTGTTAATTACAGGTTCCCATGGATTAGGTTTTCTCTTGTGGGTCTACTTTGAACTTCATTCCCATGTTTATTTAGCTGTGAGTATGTGTGTGCATGGCCCTGCATGTAGCAAAGGGCCAGAAGGGCCAAGCCCCTCCCTGAGGAAGCTCTGACAGAGGATCTGTGCAAATGTGCTTCCTCTTCCTTTCACTCCCCAACCTTAAGGTCAGAGGATCTGGAAAATCCTCCTCCACCCTGTGACTTGATCTGATGATTGTAAGAGAACTGCGGTTCCCTGTGCCTTCCGCTCCCCACCCTTCCCTCTCACAGCCCAGTAACCCTTTAAAGCCTTCTCCAGATTGATGCCTAGTGATCCTGAGCACTGGAGAGGGATGTGGGGGAGTTGGCTGCTTGTGTTTTCACTGGCTGAGTGGCTCTGGGTTATCCAGGTGGAAGGCTGTTTCTGTGACCCTCATGGGCCGAGGGCAACATGTGAAAATTATGTCTTAAAGTTTTTCAAGGGCATTGCTTCCTGTTCTCAGTCAGATGAGACAAGCCTGGAAAATGCATCCATTATTAACTCAATTGGGAAGAGTTAACTGCTTTTTTATTTACTTCTTTTTTTCATTCTAAATCTCAGATTTTTGGATTCAGGTTTGCCAAGTCAGGAATTCCTGCCTTTGGCTTCCAGCTCCTCTGTGGCATGAGGGACTCCCACAGTGGCTAGTGTTGGTGGCTGGCACAGACAGGAGCATCAGGGCTGCAAGTTTCAGGCCTCCTATTTTGGGTGGAACACTCCCATCAAGGTACTTTCCCACAGTTGCTGGCACTGCCCTTAAGCAGCTGCTTTGAGGACTATTAGAAAAGCCTTCAGGGGCCCCTGGGTGGAAATCACAGGAAAAGGAACAGCTGGCTGGAGCTGTGACTCCATGCCCACAACATTTGCCCAAGATGGATGCCACACAAAACCATGAGCAACCTCTTCCGAGCACCCCTCAGCTCCAACAAAGCAGCACACTTTTACACCATCTGCCTCTCTGCCAGCAGCATTTCAGCCCAGGGAAGGTGAAAGCCATGGTGCCCCATGCTATACCACCCCTACTTTTGGGAAACCTTGTGCCTTCTTTGGGATGGAGACTTCTTACAAAAAAAAAGCCAAAATAACAATGGCAATTGGAGTTGTTTTCATAAGTCTTCTGGCTCCTGAGCCTCTTAGTCATGGTGGGCTTCTCTCTAGCCGTGTCAAAGCCAGAAAGTGACTTTTTGCGTCCAGTGGAAGGTACCATTTGCACCAAGAAGAGCTGAGGTGCTGAGGCAGGCACGCCAGCTGCACGCAGACAGTGAAAGGGTGAGACCGGGCCACCCGCCACCTGCACTGCATTTCAAGGTGGAGACTGTCTCCCTCAAGGAGTAGCCATAGGCTTGCTGAGGAGAGCAAGACTGACCCACAGCCCAGTGTGCCCCTTCCTGCCACCCAAAGCCGAGTGCTCTTGGGTGCCATGAGGGCTTTGGATGGCAAATACCCCAGCACTTGGCCTTGCCTGACGTTTTTAATGTAGCACCCAGATTCCCAACAGCTGGAAGGCAGTAGCCACAGCAGACCCAGTCCACCACAACCCATTTGGGCCTTCTCACCCTCTTCTCTGGATGAGTGGGCTCACGTCCCTGCCTGTCTGCAGGAAGCGGCCTCGTGGCAGTGGTGATCACAGGCTGCCAGTTTAGGTCACAGGTTCACCTCTGTCGGGCAGCCAGCTGGGGTGGCTCTTCTTGCATGCCTGCCCTTCTGGGAGCTGGGGATGCTGGAAGGGACACTGGAGATGGGATGGCTTGGCGTGTCTCTGATGACAGCCTTTGCAGCTCCTTGGTTCATTTCAGCAAGTGAAGGACCTGTCCCCTCTAGGATGGGACAAGGAAGGTGGTGGTGTCTCACCTGCTGCTCCTACTTGTGGGTGGACAGTCTAACCTGCACCTTCCAGAGATGCTAAATGCACTCCCAAACTCTAACAATACACACACAAACCTAATTATTTTGTATTATTGTAAATGATTTTTAGGGAATCATTTGTTAGCATTTGTGGCTTTTGTACACAGTCTGACATTTCTGGTGCCTTGCATAGACTTCATCTCCTTAAAAAGAGCCAAAGGTGCTCCCCAAAGGGCAAATTCAGTGTGTTTCTCCATTTCTCTGTTCAGTCTAGACCAAGCAAACATTTTAGGTTCTATCAGTGTTTGTGGTCTGCAATTAAAAAAGCTGAGATGGATACAGGTTAGTCTAGTTCTTCTGTAGAGTGATTTATTACGGACAGGCAGGCCAGGGGCAACTGATTAAGTACTTTCTAATATTAGCAATGACCCAGGTGAATTACAGAGATGCCCATGTAGTTATGCCTCTTTGAAAGGGCTTTTAGTAAACATATACATGAATAAAGCATCTTTAGTTTAAAGAATGCAAAGTGTCTTGGGTCTTATTCCTCTCCATTTACTCTTCTATAGTGAAGTGAAAGGTGAAACTATACTGGGCTTCAGCTTGGGGAAAACCACAGGTGCTTATGTCCTGCAACTAACATTTCTGGGTGCCTACATTTGTAGAGGTAATCACAAAATGAGTTATGTGATGGCCACAGACCTGACTATAAATATATTCACAAATATCACCTTTCCTGAAGCGCCTGTCACAATGTAGTTGTGACCTGGTTAGGGTTCCTGTGATGTCTTGAAGTGAAATGGTAAATAAAATAGTGATAATGATGTTTTCTCCTTTCCTTTTACACAGTGTTATTGCTGGGGTGTTTTGGTTTAGTGGGTCTAATCAGCAAACTTCCAGAGTTGCTACTGAATGAAAAGGATTTGGAAGAGAGCATGGTTTGTCATTTGTGAATCCCATCTACTTTAAAACAGGGCATGGGTTTCTTGAAATTTTGTAAGAAACATAACTGTGTTTTTTACAATAGTAATGAATTCTGTGCAGTGCAAAAGGTCATATAAAAAGCAGTAGGAGGACAGGATGCTGGGATAAAACACTGAGCAGATTTACTTCCTAAATTAACATATTTTCTCTTTTTATTTTTTTTTCTACTCTCCCTGGGACTTTGTGGAATAACAGCATTTTGTGCTAGACAAAGGAAATGAAAGAGCATTAAGTGCAGGTATACTGCAAATGTGGTAGGCAAAATACTGGGACATTTCTGAAGAAAAAGAACAAATGAACCCAACAAGGAATGCGGATTGAAGTGGAAACATGCAATTCAGCTTATCAGGAACTTTACATTTTATCTATTGGTAGATGCATTGGGAAGATATTAAGGTATATGTAAAAGTTGTCAAATATGGTTAATAACAATGAAGTAATTTAATTTATGAGAAACTCATGCATCTATCCATGCAAATACAAAGTAGGGTTAGTATGCCTGGTTATAGCTTTCCTGATTCTGAAGAGACTGGACCAAATTCTTCTCTACCACAGTTTCATCACAGTCTTCAGACATTTATTAAGCTCATATTTGCCTGGTATATGTGCCTGAAAATGTGAGCTCCAATAGCACTTCAATCCAACAGAGTATGAAAGTTTGGTTTAGTAAATGGAAGGGTTATAAATTCAAATGTCCAAAATGCGTGCAAGAAGTTTTAAAGACTAGTTTTGCGCACTGCAGCAGCTAATGGTTTGCTTGTACAAGGTGTTTGACATCTATCTATGGCAAGGCATAAATTATGACATAGACTTTGGAAATCTTGCAAAGTTCACGAGAAATGTCCATGCACATTTGTCACTTTGCTTTACTAGCTAGGCCCTTCTGCCTGATCCAAGGTCTCAGGAGGACTCTGCATTCAGCTGCCCCAGGCCCAGAGGATCACTGGGACAGGCTGGCAGTAAGACATCTGCTTGGTTGTAGGAGTAACTTATCTCACCATCCAGCAGTACTTTTAGGCTGATGCAAGAGGGTTAGTGCCATTCCTTGCCTTTCTCTGTCCTTCCACATGCCAAGAAGATGCAAAGAGTGCAGTCCTGGCATCCCTGCCCACTCATCTCTTTGTCTCCTTCTCCATGGGAGTGTTTCTAATTTCTTGCTTTGCTGACACACTTGCTGGGTACACCCATTCACCCTCAGGTTCCTGAGGGATAAAAGGAAGATCAAGTTACCTGTTTTCTATTTCTGGCAAGAGTTTCAGAGCCCTTTCCTGTCCTGAGTCCCCAGGATCCTGAAGGACTCTCCAAGGATAAGCTCTTGCAGAAAAGAGGAAGTAAAGATTCCCATAACAGCAGCATTCCTTCCTCTATCTCTCTGAATCTCTCTGCATGCAAGCTCTGGATTTTCATCTGCAAAATGGAAAAAGATAAGCTTTTCCCCATTTTTGTTTCCCACAGGCACTGAAAGAAGTGGGCTAGGAGGTATAAAGAGGATAAATATAAATATTTAAGGAAATAAAGATTAAAAAAAAAATAAAATAAAAAGCTGCAAGCCACAGAAGACTACAGGGAAAAAAAGGGAAAAAAGTATTAAATGACAAAGAGTAAAGATGAGGAAGGTATGAAAAATTAATCATAAGCCCAAGTATTTGCATAGCTGAGGCTTCCACTTCCACAGTAATGTGTACTTCCTAGACTGACAAAACTGTGCAGGAGCATTTTGTCTTCAGAAAAACTAATTTCACACATAACCTGTTGAAAGGATCACAGAAACTCAGTCTTCTACTAAATGTGCTGGAAAAGCTATAACCAAGTTACAGTTCTAGGGGACAAGGAGAAAAAGCCAATACAGCATGGTGCACTACAGCATGCTTCCACATTCTGCCTGAGATTGCCCCCCAAATACCTCCTACAGGGATAATTTAGAACTTTTGAGGTCTATGACCAGTGCATACAAATTGTATCCTCCTTTGCTTTTTCTTTATCACCTTCCTCCCAACCTTCCTCTTAGTTCTTTGGGTCAAAAGGGCATCACTTCCTGTCTGCTTCCTAAAACCTTCGTCTTTTTTATTTTGAAACAAGAATGAGCTGAAAACTAATTTTATTTTGCAGACAACTGGGTATGAAAACATTTAAAATAAATAGGAACAGAATCTGAGGGCTTTTATAAAGAAAAAAAAATTCAAGCAAAGTGGTTCTCTCAGAACACTTGCAAAAAAAGACACAGATGTAAAAAAATCTGTATGAGAATATAAAATAAAATCCAGACCTATAAATCCTATTTTTTTTGTAAAGCCAGATATTTTGATATATCCTCAAAATATGGAAACAATAGACTTGGAAAAGTGAAAAATAAAGTGCAAATACAGCATCGTAGTCCTGAAAAAACCCAATGGAAAGAACAAAGTGAATGAGGATTTGCAGAAGCCAAAAAAGTGCTGACAGGACTTGAAGAGAGCAAATAAAATGATCCTACCTAGGAAAAGGTAGTCTCTGCATCGTAACTGGAAAAAAAAATTAGAGAAATAACACTTTGAAAGATGATCTGTTATCTTTATCAAGAATTTCCTTGCTAAATTCTGACCCTAAAGCCACAATAAATGTAAAGAGTAAATAATAGTAAATAATTTCTGCGGCCGGTCATCAAGCTACATAAAAGGATGTTTGTTTATTTTCTATAAATCAGCGAGTAAGGCCACTTTGAAGTTTCCAGACAGTAACACTACATACACTCCCTTGCAGTGTGTGTGTTGTGAAAGATTTAAAAAAACGTAAAAGTGAACTGCTAAACATAAAATTCATCCCAATGAATTATTTAAGTTAATCAATTTAACATAAACAGCATAAACTGGGGGTTTTTTCTCACTATTTTGAGGAAGAACAATTCTTATTCTCTCTAGCAAATTAATCCTCATTCTTGGTGAATTTTGATGTTCAAAATACAGGTTCTCTCAAAAATCCCAAGTATGTATGTGAGAGAATACAGGGGTTTGGTTGTTACTTGATTTTCTTCTTCATCATTTTAAGACAGGTAAGATGTTATGCATGCAGGTACGGACTTTAATTCTTCAATGCGTTTGGTTTGCAATACGTAAAATGTCAACTGTCAAAATATCAGAAAGAAAATGTGACAACAGTTTTCATTTTATTTGCAGAAATTTCATCAGTGCCATTGACCAAAAATTAAAAAAAAAAAAAAGTGTTTTAATTAGGAATCAAAGCAAGGTCTTCATGAAACTTCTTAAGCAATCATGACAGCCAAACCCAAACACTTCTAAACTTTTTTCAGTTCATATCTTACAGACCAATAATTTTTAGCAACGCCTAATGTTGCTAAGGTTGGACCAAGTAATGCACTGTAATCTCATATAGTTGCACAATCAGTACAGAGCAACCCTGTACATAAGCATCAGCTAGTGAACACATAGAATATCCGTTGGGTGTATAAGCCCAGAAACTGCTACATTTGAGGGTATAACTCCTGATTTAGGGTATTTGTATATATAGTGTTAAATATAGCTGAACACAGTTTCAATCCTCTCCTCTCCTCGAATGTGCCATTTGCTTTACAGCTCTTCAGAGCAGATATTTTTCATGCTGCATTCAAGGAAGCTGGAGATACTTAATGAAATGTCTTTTATTTCCTTTTCGTCTTTGATATTTTTCTCTTCTAAATCCTGGAAGAATTCCATCCTCAGCTCACAGACAGATGACTCCTTGTCATCTCAAGATGGATGAATCGGTGTAAGACTTGCTTGAAGTCACTTAAATAGCAAATACCTGTTACAGAGTGACAGTGTGATTGATACCTTACCCGCAGAGTTTGCCTACCCCTTTCAAGGCAATTTCATTGAAAAAAACAGATAATGCCAGAAGCCCTAGCTTAAACAACCAGGGCTCTACCTTCTCAAATATATATTTTCCAGACAGATGACCTCCATTTTTCTCCAGATCCAAGAAGACTGACAATGCAAATCGCTGCACGATAATATTCCCCAAAAGATATATAAAACGTGTGCACTGTTCAGCAAAGATCTTAAAACAGCTAAGTTCTCCATTCCTGAAGCAAAGGAGCATTATCAATAGCTGGTCATCACTTCCCAGAACCCTTGCCATGAGACCCAGAACATCTCAGTTCCCTGTTTCTTGCCACTCAACAGTTATGCAGAACTTTGAAGAGAGGTGATAAAACAACAAGCATCTTGGAAAAAAGACACTATCTCTATTTCCTTATAGTTCATGGAAATTAAACAATTTTGTGAGAAGAAAAACTCATTGAAAAGGACCAAAATGGAATAATTCCAGATTTGCCTTGTGCCCAGATGTCTCTAAACTGGCAGACCTACCTTAAAAGACACTGGCAAAGCTGCAGTGAGGAAAGACAGAGGTGATTCTTGCTGGGAGAAAGACAGGCATCATAGAAGTTGCTGTTTCCTCTACTATACTACACATCCTTGAGGGCATCTGTTTTTAGATGATTAAATTAATCTTCTGCCTGTGACTCATTTTTGTTTCTTCAGAAACATAAACTCCCTTTACAGCTGCTCTGCTCAACTAGGGAAAATATTAGGCCCCAAAGGAAGGTTTTTGCTATGGGAGAGAAATGGAGACTGTGGAACTTGAAGAGGCAGATGCAGCCCTGCACTAAATATGACTTAGACCCTTGATATAATGATGTAGCAGTTGAGTGTATGGGGGTCTTGCAGACCCATGCTAATTGGGGAAGCACAGGGAAGAGGAAGGAAACCCTATCAGCATCATGGTAAATGCCCAGCTTGGTTACCTCCCACAGGAGACAAAAGCCATGATTCTGACTTCACTGTTTTCAGAATTATACAGAGCACTCATCTTTTTTATGTATTTTTACTTCAATAAAATCCTCATAGAAACACATACATTATCTTTTTTTAATTTAATCAAATTATGAAACAGTTTTTCTGGGGTGAAGAAATAATTGTTTGGAATCACTTATAATCAGGTTTAAACAAACAAACAAATCTGTAAATGCAGGCTCTGAAATAGCTGTTAAACATTCAAGGGCTGTTCTTTACCTTCAGTAAAAAGTCTTTCACTAGAGCTGTCCACTTCCACAGAGCCCAGGTTCCCCTGTGACACTACCAAGCAATAACTTTGTGATAAAAATCTGCTAACACAAATCACTTAAAACCAACCACTTATGCATCTCATAAGTACCCTTTTACTAATTCTAGTTTGCATACACAAAGGTTTCCACTTGTCCTAAAGGAAGCAATGAGTTTACAGCCTTATGCATACAGGTAAGTGGGGAAATTAGTTCAGAAAAACTGGTTCACCATTTCTGCCTGGCTGCGCAACAGGAAAACCCTCTGGAGACTGAAACAAGCTGTTCACTGAGCTACTTGTTTATATTTTTTTTTCCCCCTCTATAGAACTCAGCTGAAACTGTCTTATCTAATATAGTTGATCCGAAGTGTAACTAATAAATTAGGGTAAAATACACATTTCTATGAGTCTTCACCTTGTATTTAGTAAAAGTTTTTCTTGTTAAGATCTCATGTGTAATTTTACAGTGATGCCCTCAAGGAAAGAAGACTCCTGCAGCCTCTAGGGGAAGGTATTGAACAGTTTGCACTGCATTTGAGGTTAATCCAGAGAGCAGAACAGAGTTATCTGAACTTTCTGAAATGTGGTTTCATGAGGCTCTGATAGGTAAACCAAGATTATCAAAACAACCAGAAGGACCAAAGGAGAAAGATACAATGAGGGAGAAGCAGATTAAAGACTGTAGAGTGATCTATGTTTAACTGGCATAACACTGGTCCCCAAGACAGTTCAGTCTTTCTTAATAGCCTCTTGTGTGGGTTGGACAAGAAGAGAGGAATTTGTACCTCTGTGGAGTTGTGCAAAACCCCAAATTGTTCCAGAAATCAAGAGACAGCGAAGTCTGGCTTCATATGGCTTTACCTATTTTGACTGGTTTTTTTGGTGTCTAATAAGTGCAAAATCCAATTGACTCTAATCACATGATATAGCTTATCATCATGTGGACTCACTGGTATCTGTGACTTGTTGAGTTCAGTTATACTTCCTCCTGATTGTAGCATTAACAGGGTCTTCTTCCTAAGAGCTAATTTTCACGGGATTTTTATGGAGCTTAAAGTAATGTTATTCTCCACCCACCCTGTAGGTGTGTCTGGGCAATTCCAGACCCGCCTACGGGCTGGGCAGAGAAGTGGTTGAGAACAGTCCTGCGGAGAAGGACTTGGGGGTGATGGCTGATGAAAAACTCACCATGAGCCGTCAGGGTGTGCTCGCAGCCCAGAAGGCCAACCAAATCCTGGGCTGCATCCAAAGGAACATGGACAGCAGGTCGAGGGAGGTGAATCTCCCCCTCTACTCTGCTCTTGTGAGACCCTGCCTGGAGTACTGCATCCAGCTCTGGTGCCCCTAACATAAGGACATGGAATTGTTGGAGTAAGTCCAGAGGAGGTCCGTGAAGTTGATAAGGGGACTGGAGCATCACCCCTATGAAGACAGGCTGAGAAAGTTGGGGCTGTTCAGTCTGGAAAAGAGAAGGTTGCATAGCAACCTTCCAGTATCTGAAGGAGGCTCACAGGGAAGCCAGAGAGGGACTCTTTGTGAGGAACTGTAGTGGTAGGACAAGGGGGAATGGCTTCAAACTGAAAGAGTGTAAGTTTAGATTAGATGTTAGGAAAAAATTCTTTACTGTGAGAATGGTGAGGCACTGGAACAGGTTGCCCAGAGAGACTGTCAATGCCACATTGCTAGAAGTGTCCAAGACCAGGTTAGATGGGGCTTTAGGCATCCTGGTCTAGTGGGATGTGTCCCTCTCCATGGCAGGGGGTCTGGAAATACCTAATCTTTAAGGTCCCTTCCAAACCAAATCATTTTGTGATTCTATGATTCTAATGTTGGTTGGACGACTGAGACCATTTGTCAGCTTGGCTGAAATGGGAAGCCTGGGTTACCTGCTATCAGGGACAACTGACAGATATCATGAAAACACATCAAAATGTGCAAATCTACAGTCACAGGTTCTCTCACTTGCGCTTGCAGTGCGTGATCTCAAAAGAGTCATGTTTCTAAAAAATGTATTCAAGCTATTTCTGTCTCTTTGGGATTAGAAAGCCAATATTTATTTCTGAAACACCAACAAGGCTCTGAAATTGTTCATAATTATCCTAATGAAAATTCAAAGTAACACCAATGATTTCAGTAGTGTTCTGTTAATTTAGACATGAGGGAGCCTGAGTAGAACAGGAATTGGAATCAAATCCATTAACCACAAAAGCAGGATGTTCTAACACAATCATAAATGTTTGCTATATGCAAAACTATAGTTCCCACTGCTAACTGTAATCTTGTGAATTGCTTAGAAAAAAACCCCACTTGCTAATCTACAGTGTCATTGTACCAATTTTAAACACGGGGTTTTTTTAGGGACCATTCCTTGCTACATGTTAGCCTTGTGCTAATTACTTATTATCAAAGATATAATTTTTATAGAAATAAAATCCAGGCAAGAACATTATAATACAAATAAGTATGATAAATAAAATAAATGTTAAATTGATGTATACTTCAGTTTGGTAATCAGCGAGGGCACAAATTTTGAATCATGAATTTTGCTGGCTACATCCTTATTTTGTTCTTCATGCTAATTATTTCCTACAAGTCAAATTTATTCTGTTTGATTTTTCTATTTAACACAGAAAAAAAGGTAACTAAGACAACAAAATATATACATTACCAGAAAAGGTGGAGAGAAAATAAAAGACTGATAACTGTAGGAAACTTAACTCAGCAGATCTCATCCATGCAGAAGTAGGAGTTTTGTTCTATATTATTTTAAAGGTAAATTTTAAAACATCTACTTACTCTTTGCTATGTATTTCAACAAATTGTCTGAAACCTTTCCATATTTTTAAAAGTTTCTGCCTTTTTGCATTATTTTTAGCTTGGCAGCCCTGTGGATCATTTATAATTTTACGTACATGAACTTCAGTTACAATGAATAATCAGTTTGTTTTCAGATCTTCCCCGTCTACTAGACCACAGAAAATTCTCTTCCATTGTAAGCACCATCATGCCTTTTTGTTATTGCTAGGCAAGCACCTCTAAATGATCCAAACAAGAAACATACATATGTACACCTGCATTTATATGTATGGAGGGTTATAAAACAGGCTTCCAACATACAGAGGAACAGTACAATGGTAAAAGCCTACGCTGATTGCTCAAGAACACAGTCCATTAACATTAAGAAGATTTTAAAGTCCTGTTCCTTTATTTTATTGTAAGTATTGACTTTTAGAATTAATTAAGACTGGAACTCAGATCAAAGGCCTTTACTAATTTCCTTATTTATTACTTGGAGTTAAGAAATTCCCTGTACAATTCCCACAAGGATGCAGACAGAGTCTGGACAGACAGACAAGTGAAAAGTGGGAGCTAATGAATATTGCTCCAGTGTCAGACAGGTAAAGCACTCCCCCCTTCCTGTTAATTCAGTCAAAACAATGAAGAGAAAAACCCAACCCAGTCTTGTCTTGTTTGGCTTAGACATGAACCCTTGATAAGACTCTGGAAAACAAGAAACTTTGTAATAGGTTTTAGCTACCTTTGGCTGACAAAATCATATGTCATAAAAATGTAAAAATAACGGTACACTTATGCAACCAATGTACATTCAACTTGATATGAACACTGAGATAAAGAATAATATAACATTTTTACTTGAATATTACATACTTTACATTTCTCTACAGAAAGGATATCCCAGCAGGAAGGAGAAAGGTGGAGCACAATCCCTGTAGCATTTCTTGTTCTGCATTGTACAAAACTTTGTAGGGACACAGGAAGAGGATACGGAAGTTTCTACAGGAAAACAGAGAAAAGTTCAAACATAAACAGCATCCAAAAATTTACCAACACTTTATAACATTTCCTTTTTCTCTTTAAATGTTTAAAGCAAGTTACATTACAACATAGTTTACTACATATTTCTATGTGTATGTATTTTTACAATTACTCTTGCAATAATATCTCAAAGTAATTTTTAACATGAATTGTGCAAGCTATATTAAAGCAATGTATGCAATAATCTATTTGGTACAGCATCCTCCTTTTAACAGAATTAGCAAGTGTTGGACTAACAAGTTTATACTACTCTTTATATAGGACTTTGAAGAAACTTGGTATTTAACCGAAGTCCCCCTGAAGACCATTTCCACAACAGACCCTTGACTGGAACCCACCAAAAAGAAACTTGACATAACCTCAACCCCTTTTATACAAGGATGTAAGATCTTGCTTCAGCAAAGCTTAAGAATGTGCTTGAATCTGGTGTTGCAGGCAGCTGAAACAAGCATGAGAGGGTTATATCTGAAGACCTGTCCTCTCACCTGGAGCAGCCACGCTCCACTGGATGGTGCCAATGGTGGGATACATCTGTGTTAGCTGTTACCATAGATTTGTCTGTAAAGGAAACTTCCCTATCCAACCATCCAGGAGTCGTTCTGGCAGTCACACTCGCACCATCTGAGCTGAAACCAAGGCACCTTCGGAACTACACACCCCACACTCACACAGTCAGACCAGGTTTCCTTACCAGCTCGACCAGGTTTCCCATAGACGTCCCAATACCTAAAATAATTTAATCGAGGATCAATAACTAAATAAGAAAATAACAGCTTGAGCTCTTGCCTCCAAGGAAGGACTCCAAAAAAAGGAACCCCATGGCTTTTATTCCCTTACAGTCTAAATGCGGGAAAATCCGGGGGTCATTGGCTCCTGCCGTATCTCTGAGTGTCTGGTCCCCTGGCTGGCGCCACAGATCCCCAGGCCCTTTGTCATTCAAAGGGTCGGCAGTCCTTGCCACCCAGAGCTCAGTCTGCAGCTCCCACTGCAGCTAGCAACTCCCACAGAGCTACCTGCATTAAATGCATTCCTTGACACGTAATTGCTTGAATATATTTTGTGTTAAGCACAACATAAAAGCCCATGGTTAGCTCTTAAGAATTTGTTTAGTAAGTATGGACTTGGGCTTGTGTTATGGCCTTTTGCTAAGTCTGGCTGTAAAGGAGCCTACAGTTTGTATCAAAAACACTTTCCGTGTAAATGTGGCATCTCTTTATAAAATCAGTCAGGAACATGAAACAGCCAAGGCAATATTCATACAACCGTAGTTTTGGCTGCGCCTCATCAATTCTCTTATAACTGCAACTACTACTAGTATGTGATGAAAGGGTATCAGATGGGCTAATGGGTATCAGCTTTTCAACGTGATATTTGAGGTACAGGCAGGACAACAGTCATGATCTAATATATAGCAAGCCAGTAAATGAAAGATGTATGAACTGGGAATTTTTGGAGGAACAAGATGAAGTTTGCATTGCAAGCCTACATTACTTGAGTTTGTAGAAGGACCAAAATGTTGTCATTTTTAAATTACTTAGACATGAGCATGTCTACACTGAAAACCTGCCATACTTGCAATTCAAATGTATAGTAAATAAAATCTGAATAAAATCTCCTTATAGACATCTGAAAAGTGATTCCACATTTCAGCTGTACAGAAGGCAGAATATGAATCAAAGATGTCTTCCAACTCTAAGCATCTAATTAGGGGGACTGGGTTAGCTGGAGACACTTCCCAGAATCCCTGTGTAGTCAGCAGGGAGAAGGGAGCACCTCCAGATCATTTATAACAAGGTCTTAACTTGCATGCCTTGAGTTGTTTTCTGAAATCTCTTTTCATTAAAATTCAAGCAAAATGATTGCACATGCACATGTAAGATAAAGGTATTAAGATACATTCATTTTTAAACTTTTTTGTGTAATGTGACTTAAAAAAAGGATTTTCTAGCAAGCAGAAGGCAGGTACAATTATGCTAATAGCAGTCATTTCCAATAAGAAACACATAATCTGTGTACTCTATGGTTTGCACCAATGACGGGTTAAGAGCTTAGTTTTGACTTCAGAAAACCAAAGATATTTTGAAGATTTGCTTTTCCAAAGTGTCTTTTATATGACATTTATAATTATGGCTATGAAGTATAAGAACAGGAGGGGCTTTAAGAAAACATCTATTATTTTATTAGAAAATGCACATCACCAAGAACATGCATAATTAACTTTGAAATACAAACACAAAAATACAATAATTGGAACATCCTAATCAAATACACAGTAATTAGAAGAGAAAAAATATTGTCATTTGCACCTATCTGAAAATTGCTAAGTAGAGCTGTGTCCCAAAGTGTATGTCATACTGGGAAACATAAAAACTATAAGGTCACATGTTGAAGATAAAATCTGTGCTATTTCATTCATCATTTAAAAATCTTAGAATTAGTGTAGGCTGAAGAGAAGTGGCAGTGAGTTGTGCTCCATTTGACCAAAAGCATTTGAGAAGAGTAAAAACAGTTTAAGAGTGTTCAGATGCTATGGTGATATTTGGCAGTAGAATTACCCTGGATCCATTCTATTTAGAGATTAGATTAGGCTAAAATAGACAGATGGGAGACACGGGCAAAAAAAAAAAAAAAAGACCAATAAAATATAACTTAAGTTCTAGCTCAGGCCTTTAAGTAATTAGCCTGGAAAAGAAATTGCAGTAGAACAGATTGGAAGATTTAAGAGAAGCCTGGTGACCTCTGAAATAGTTAATCTTTGCAGTTAGATTAGACCTCATGATTATTCAATGGTTCTTGGAATCCTCTTTCCCTGTTTTCACGGCTTGCTGGTTTAGGTGCTCTAGACTCCTTCAACCCACAGTGACACAACATTCCTTAAATGACAAAAAATCATAGGCAATCACACTGCACACAGGATGTAATTCCTTATAAATCTTTCACTAAGAAGGCAAACCTAATGAAAGTGTACGCGCAATGATGCTTTTACTTGAAACATGTTGGGTCATGTGCTTTCTTCCACAACACACAGGGAAAGCAAAACATTCAGGAAAGCAAAATGTGCCAGAGGAAGAGGAGTGTAAAAGCAGTCATTTCCCCCAAACACTCCTTCCTGATAAAGCACCACAGCCTTCCGGGGGTGCATAGGGGAGAAAAGGAAAACCTTGGGGTCTCTGAAACATCATTCTCTTAAGACTGAGGGCAGATTTTTAACTGCAACCCAGCAGTAATCCTCATCACAGACTGTCACGAGGGACTAGAACATGTTCCCCGAGGGGAAAAAAAGGTCCCAGGAAAAATAGAAGAGCCTGCCTCTTCCTTGCCAGTGTCCTACCATCTGCACACTATACATGTTTCATGGTGTGAAGAAACACTTAGCCCTTCTGACTGTAACAGGAAACATTTTAGGTTAAAATTTGCAGAATTTCTTTGTTCTAGAAAATGTGGCATGACGTTTTGAACCTTTTGATGATGACATGCAACTGTTTTCCCCACTAATCTGAACCAACTTTGACCAAGAGGTTTCTCAAGAGCAAACACAGTTCTGTTGATGTCTTGCCATCACCTCTTCTAAACCTCACAATTTTACTCTAGATAGCTCAGCAAAAAGCTCAGGAAGAAATCTTGCTTGTGGGAAACACTGTGCAGTGTGGTCCCTTGAGGTTTAGAGTCAGTGTTACATCCTGAAGGTAGTGCTGTACAGTATTGTACACTGCACTTTTCTTGCCAGTGAAGCTGCCTGTGTGATGAGATACTGAGTACCTGACCACTTTTTGAGTGGTATGGATCCCCAAGGACTTTTTGCAATAATTAGGTTGCTTGGCTCTAAAGCCCGTGCTTCTCCAGCAACAGGAAAGTGTGAAAGAGAAAAGCCAAACCTGCTAGAGGAACATTCATCAGTATTGATGCAACATTTGCGAGATATTTAAATAACATGTCAGGAAGGGCAGCCAAGAATCCTACACAAATTAGGCTGTCATTCCAACTCAGGTAATTATTTTCTATTTACCCAGTTTCCAATATTCCCTAGAAATCCTACTGTAACCTGTTAGGTGGTTATTCAAGGTAAAATTTCTAGAAAGTAAGAGAGAAGAATGGTTACAAGTGATTCTTCCACAGAACCTACTGTGTTAGTTGTCATAAAGGCAGACACAAATCTGAAGCCTCTTCGCTGCAGAGACCGTAATTTAGAAACAAATAAAAAATGTTTAGAGAGGAGGAAACAATGTATACGTTCATTAAATATATTCACAATTAAAATGTTAAATGAAACAAGTTATTTCCAACTGCTTTCAACTTTGTTCTTGATAATTACACATGATTATAAGCATCTATGTGCATTTAAGGAAAATTGTATACTGCAAAGTGACAGTGCAATTATATAATTTAATTTAATAATTTAATTACAGAGGGTCTCAAGGCTCAGAGTGAAATTACACTAAAACCTAGACCAACATTGATATGAGTCTCAGCCTGAAGAGCTTTAAACAGAGATCTGGAGGAGAGCAAATCTACCTTTATTTCTCTGTTTCCTCCTTTTAGATTGTTAAATTACAGCAGCACATGAGATTTATGAACAGTTTAAAAATGCAGTAGAAACAATCTGAAGAGACAGACAAAGCCTGGTTTCTTAATTGATGTAATCTAATAAAAATGAGGCAGAATTATAGTCACTATTCTTAGGAATGCTTTGGGGCAATTTTTTCAGCAAAAGGAGAGGTTTATAAATACAGGCTCTTCTACAAACTGCACTGTCCATAGGTAAACAGGACACAGAGACATCCTGGGTGAGTGTTTGTTGAAGGATTGCCTGAACCCACCAGATGATAACTTCCAGCAGCAGTAACCTGATTTACTGGTCGAAGGGGAGCTGTCTTAGTTACATTTAGTCCTTTATGAGTGCAACAGCTGTTGTCTGGACCAACTCTGAGCAAGGAACAACAATTTCCAAAGCTAAACCCTCAGATCTTCACAGCTTGAAGACAGAACTAAGGCTTTACAGTTAACAGTTGCAATTATTATATGTGCTGACGAATCGATGTGAATTGAGACAGAGAAGTTGACTACTGACTCTACTAAAAACATAACTACCATTTTTATGACCATGTCAACAAAGAGGTTTTTCTGAGTGGAATTGTTTTTGCAGAAGAAAAAAGCTCCTACACAATAAAAAAATGCAATTTTCCTCATTCACTGTCTTGTATTTTTGCATCAGATAATTCTTAGGGATAACTATAAGTGTAGATTAATTCAGCCAGGCAGATATCGTAGATGAGAGAGTTTCAGCAATCATTCCATAAAGAACAGTGTTTTTATCAAGACAGTTTCCAAAAATAGTTTCCCAATGACATCCATATTGCTAGGATCAGTAGCCCTGGTCGAAAGTTCCCATTTTCTTCCAGTTCCTGCAGAGCTTTCTGAATTGTTTGTGTTTCCAACACATCCTGGTGGCTTCATTCCATTAAACAAGTTCTGCACTTTTTAATCCAGCTTTCATAGGGTAATATGAAGACACCTCATCCAGTGGTCATCCAACTTCCAGCATGGCAGTTTTATTTAGGTTTTTATCTCACTGTAACAAAAAAAGGGCTGCTGCTGTAAAAACAAAACAAAACAAAAAAGTAAAAAAAAAAAATCTAGTGCTGTAAACCAAGATACAGCACAGGAAATTAAAGAAAAATTTTGTTAATATTTTTAAAGGCATAATGTTATTCACTTTTTTGTAGAAGAAAATAAGTTGTACTGGTTTTGAAAGTTTGTTCTCTCAGATCTCCACATCAATAACTGGTCAAGGCAACTCTGGATTATCTCTGCTTTGCCTCTTGGTCAAGTGAAAGATAAATATAGAAGATGAATGCCCAATTGTCAGTCCAACATTGCATTTTGGTACTGTAAAAGCTTCTCTGACTGTTTTGCTTTTACAAAACTGGGTCTTCAGTTGTAGTTCCCAACCAAAGATTGATTCCTGCATCCCACTGACTTACAGCAAAGACTTCATCCACCGTGCATTTTAATCTAGGAAATGTACTATCTCACATTCAACATTTTATTGCTTCTTTATTTCGGAAACACAAAAAGAGGATTTAGCAGACCTCAGATCTGCATTCTGAAATTCAGAATGACTTCTAAAAGGGAATGATTTAAGAAAAATAACAAAATGACATTATTTGATGTGCTGATAACGTTATTCTCGCTCCCCCATGGCATGTTGGAAGACAAGAAGGAAGAAACTTGAAGGACTTCCACAAGAGACTGAATTTGCTCGTATTCAGCTGTTCAGATGCTATTGACTGCTGCTTAGTGGTCAACTGTGACAATCTCTTTAGCTTCATCAAAACATACTTTTGTTCCCAATGACATTGCAAGCAACAACCCAATAGTGATAAAAAATTATCATCGTTTCTGTGTCATTGCATGTCAAGAACATTCTTAACTGCGGTTATTGTGCTGGGATGATAAATCTCATGACTATTAAAAGAAAAAGTATTGATTTTGAAGTATTATTCATTGAACGTCAGTGATGTACTACGCAGACAGAAGATAATGTCACTCATTCTGAGGATTTCCAAATAAAGTTAGAGAAATAGCACAATGTAGACATATGAGACACAAGAAAAGACAAAACTGATGTAAACTACAAATACTGGAAATGTGTCCCTTTTAGTAAATCCAAACTAACAGTTTAGATCTGTGGTCTGCAGCTTGAGGGTCAAAACCTAAATCCCAATCAGCAAACTACCACTGGTCTGTCTCTTGAGCTATGACGTGGAGCTGGAAGATACAGCTTGGATTTTACTGTATGTGATAGGACAAGGGGTAATGGTTTTAAACTAAAACAGGACAGTTTCAGATTAGATACAAGGAGGATAGTTTTTACAGTGCCAGTGGTGAGGCACTGGCACAGGTTGCCCAGAGTGGTGATAGATGCTCATCCCTGCAAACACTGAAGTTCAGGTTGGACAGGGCTCTGAGCAACCAAATCTAGTTGAAGATGTCTGTGCTTATTGCAAGGGGGTGGGACAGGATGACCTTAAAAGTCCCTTCCAACCCCAACCATTCTATGATTCTATGATTTGAGTGCCTTGTGACTTTTAATGTTATTTCCCTCAATTTAAGGTGTTGGCCATATTGCACTGCTCATGTACTTTGCTATCTATGTGAGGTCCAGCTCGGAAAACGGTCAGTGCATCCAGTGAGCTACTGCACTCCCCCAACCCCTCAGACCCCAATGACTCCAACTAGATGCTCCCCTCCACCGTGACCTCAGCTCCAGCACGGTGGGAAAAGGTGACTGTCTCTCCAGGGGCCAGTGCCTCGTAAGGGGTTCCGAAGCATCCCTCCGGTGTCCACCGGGGAAATGCGGGTCCGTTTTGTCCCAAGCAGCTGGGGCGGCCGGCGGGAAGCTCCTCCCAGGGGTGTAGCACAGGAAGAGGTGGCGGTCGGGGGAGCCGTGGAGCTCCCTGCGAGCCGGCGGAGTTACCGCTGCCCGTGTTACTATGCGTGTGTCTTGTGTTACAGCCATGCTGCACATCGACGGCCAGAGCGAGGGGCGCGGGGAGGAAAAGGCTGTTTACACAGACTGCAAACCGCCCGGGGAATAGTGCGGGAGAGGAAGTGAGCCGGGCCGCTGTCTGACTGCCCCGGCTTCCTGCTCGCTCCCTCACACGGGCAGGCGCTCACACACACACACACACACACACACACACGCACCGGCCCAAGGGACAAAAAAAAGAGAGAGAGAAAAAAGGGGAAAAAAATCAGGATCTCATTACTAGAACAACAGAGCGTCTGCAGAAGACTGTCAGCATGGAGAACCGGGGGATTTTACCCAGCTCCCTCTAAACTACCAGGAGAGAGCGGAAAAGTCCCTCAGCCGCTGGGTAGGTACAAGTGCTGCTGCGCCCGCCCCGGCTCCCGCAAAGTTTCGGGGGGCTGCGGGGAGGGGAAGGGGGAGCCGGCGGCTGCTGCGGGGGCCGGCGCCCCGCTCGCTGGTGGGAGCGCGGCGGGGACACCGCGGGGCACACCGCGGGCTGGAGGTGAGCAGCGCCGGGAGCAGCGCGGGGAGGGGGCTCGGAGCCCCGCTCGGAGCCGGGGAGCCCAGGGGTCCTGCCCCGGGGTCGGGCCCGGCCACAGCGGCGGTAACGGGGCAGGGGGCGGCGGTCGGCGGGGCGGGACGCCGGAGGAGGCTCCCGCCGCCTCGGGGGCCCCCCGCCCCAGTGGAAAGTTGCCCCGGGGGCCCTGCCGCCCCCCGGGAGCTGCGGGTGAAGGTGAGAGGACGGAGCGTATGGGGGGCGGGGAGGGGGGGCGCGGGAGAAGGGCCCGGGGTGTGAGGAGGGGCAGGGCCGGGAGGGGGGCGCCGCGGGTCTGGGGGAGCCCCGGGAGTCCGCGCCGCCCCGCAGCCCCTCGGCGGTGCCGGGTCATACCGTGCCCCCCTCCCCGGCCGTGCCCGGCCGGCGGTGCCGCGGGACTGCCCCGTCCCGGCAGCTCCCCGGTAACGGCGCTGGGGCGGCGGGGGCCGCCAGGGTGCCTGTCACGGCGGCGGGGGCGCCGCGGGGTCCCCGGCGGCGCTGCGAGGCCGAGCGGGGCCGGGGAGGGCGTGGGGGGAGGGAAGGGAAGGCCCCTGCAGAAACTGCAGAAGGGGCTTTAAAAAGGGAAAAAAAAAAAAAGTGTCGGGAGAGTTTCTGGCTTGTCTGGAAACAGCAAGACTAATTGCCATGCGCTTCCGGTTTGAAACTGGCAGCAGACAACATCTTGAAAATGAGTCACTGCAGCTCACAAAGAAACTCTGTGGTTTTCTCCCTCTCAGGTTTATGTATTTGCTCCTTTTTACAGTTTCCTTTGTAGTCTTCTGCCTTCTCCCCGGCCCTTCCCCCCTCGGCTTTCCTTAGCCACCTCCTGCCCCTAGACCCCCTTGGCCGACGTGGATAGTTTCCACGACCAACTGAAAAGAAAAAAAAAAAAAAACAAAAAAATGTTTGTGAGGGAAGGAAAAAATAGAGACAGAGAGAAAGGGAGAGAAAGTGGAGAGTTGTTGTTGGATCTGGCTTTACTGAAGGTTAGAGGGACTCTGATGCTGCAGGGGGAAAAAGTTCCCTGAATTTTCCACTGGCTGCAGGAAGAGAGCCCATTTAGTCATGGCTAAGTAATGTCTGCACACACACCAACTAATCTCATTAGGAGTTTCCGTTCCCTAACACAGGAGGGTTTTGTGAAGCCCTGTCAGCCTTTCTAACGTTGCAGTTGAAAGGGAGACAAGTTACATCTTTATTTACTTACGTTTGTAGTGCTAAGACAATTTTATACAATGCAGCATCTTTTCGGTCATGAGGACTCCAACTTCAAAAGTCAATGGTTACATTTAATTTCTAGCAGAAAGTCGTGGTTTATCTCGTATTTTGTTCATATAGACTTTTCAATTATTTTGGATTAATGTAATTTATCCATAAATATTTCCATGGGGTGAAGCACATAAATGGGGTATGCAGAAGGCTGTGTTATGAGAAACATGTTCTATCCATCTGTGACAGTTGTATGTAACTGCAAGATTAAAAGACTTTTGAGCCAAGATACTGAGGTGATGGGCATATTTGAAAAGCGTATTCACTCACATAGCCTTCCTGTGTTGGTGCTTTACATGTCTAATTTTCAAGTGATTTTGTACGTACCACTTTTAATTTAGTGGTTTGTGTAATTATTTCATGATGATTTATTTTCACAGCCGTCATGAAAGAAGTCCATGTTCAGAATTAGAAAGATTTTTGCCATGCCCCACCAAACTTTTTGCAGAAAAAAAAAAAGCCTGGAGCAAACAAAGAAAATGGATTCTTGCTTGCAAGTGGGTTTTAGCTAAAGGAAATGTCAATAAATGTGAATAAAATGGCATGTAACAGGAAATAACACTTAGCTACTTAATTGAATTATCATGTGATAGCATTAAACTAGCAAATATTATGCAAAGAAGTAGTACTTGCAGTATACCAGGTGTTTACTTTTGAGGATCTTCAGTGTTTCCTGTACTTCCTATGTCCAAGTGGCACAGAAAAGTTCTTCATTAACATCACTTTACAGAGGACTTTTATTAGTGGATTAGTGACACAATCTCCAGACACACATGCCTCTTGATTTTCTAGCCAGGCAGTGAAGAATTTTTAGAATAGTGTACAAACCAGAAAATGCCTGATCTGTTTCAATCAAATGCAGTTATCATGAAGCAAGAGAATTTTTTCAGTTTTGTAGGTTTATTTCTTTTGTAAAATTCTAAATTTTAGAGAAAGAGGTGCATTACTGGGCATAATGATCAAAAGTCTTTTGAATATATTATAGAACAATTAGTGTGATGTACAATAATAAACCTCTTACTGAAGAGTGTTTCCTAGCTCTTATTATCTCTCTTCGAAATATCAATATTTAATTGTCCACTTACTGCATTAAATATTGCTGGAATTTCAGTGTGCCATCTACATGAAGCACACACACACATACATACGTACATATATATATATGTAGTCTATCCACACAAGTTTCATATTTTATGTTCACTCAATTTAAGTCTAAAACATCTTGATGTCCTATAGAAAAACAAATGTAGTAATAGTATTATGGTTGTGTGTTCTGTAAATTTGAAAGACTGAATGAGAAGTAATCTGTAGATGTGTTAAAAAAAACAACAACGGTTCTGTTTGAAATAGAAAAAAAAATCCAAATATCATATAATGCATAATAGTTTCCACTCAAATAATAAAAAAGTATTAAAGGTGTTTTTACTGTAAGTATGATTTTATTCTTTACTTCTTTTAATTTACAAAGCATAAAAGTGTATGAGAAGAATATATATTGTCTGTTAAGTGTTCAGATACTATCATCTTTGCTTACATCTTGATTTTTCAAATCACCTCTGCGAGTTGTCCTAAAAAGAAAAAAATCTTCAGGTTTATATCCTTTCTGATATCGCTGACTCTACCTGGATGCAACATCTGAAATAAGCAACACGGTCTCAGGGAAGAAACTCAGCTACAGCTTTCCTTGTAACTGTTTATAATACTATGCACATGGACACTTTAATATGTAGAAACAAAAATGTATTTTGTTTTATTCATTAGCAGTTCTCACTGCTTACTGATTCACAGTGGTTCTTTGCTCCTGTTACTTAATGTTACTTTATTAAACTTCAATCATGAAAAGAAATCAAATGTTTCACTCCAAAGACTGAGGTATTCCCTCTTTGCTGTGCAGAAAGTCCAATTATGTAAATTTTATCTACTCGTTGTAATGCCCTTCTTGGGTTGAAGGCATTCTTATGACAGAGGTATCCTTAGAGGCAGGTGTTATTAATCAAGTGATCACAAATACTGACCAAAAACTGGTTCTGAAGGACTCAGCACAGAATGAAAGTCAATTTGCAGGTTCACCAAGGTGCCTGGAGCTTGTTGCTTGCTCTGAGGCTCATATGTTTAAGTGTGGGAAGGTTGGTATACATAAAATGGACAGAGAGGTCCATCAGCTGTATAGAAAATACAAATCTTAGCCTTGGAAATGCAATGACATGACAACATGTTACTTCAGAAGAAAGAAATAGGTGCCAAAATAAACAGACGTTGGGCTACTAAGGATAAAGGAGCACAGGATAAGAGTGGAAGCACCAACACACGGTTATTTGTGATGCATGTGTTTATGAAAAAGTATTTTAGCTAATGTGTCTTGGTGACACCATGTAAACTTTGTAAGCTCACGTAGTTACCATTATCTCCGTGAGTGGTTCTCTGTCACAGTGCTAAATAATCTAAGAGAGCGAAGAACTGATAAATTAGCTACTACTTCTCATAAAGGCATGGCAGGTTGGACTCACTTGTGCAGTTGAGGTGATTTATCAGTCCCTGGTTTTCTTCTGGTGGAGGTGGGTCCAATGCGCAGCATGCTGTTGCTGGAGTCAATTTTGGAGCTGTGACACTGATTATAGGACAGTTAGCCTGGGCCAGTTTCAAAGAGTACTGTTGGTTTTGAGCTGCTGTCTATCTCTAGTAGCCCCACCCAATGGTTCATGCCACAGGCTGTCACTGACGGGCCTGTGAAAGTCCTGTTGCGCTGTATATCCCGGGATTGATTCACCGTGGCTTTCTCAGTGTTTCCCACAATAGGGAATCTCATAGTCTTGAATCATTAGGCAGATGTTTACTTTGTCTGTGGCTTGTTAAATGAATCAACGAGTATCTGGAGGCTGTTGAGAGCTCTTGAAAGACAGAATATGTCTGTTCTCATGTTGAAGTATTTTGTTGAATAATGAATGATTAAAGATTTAGTCACGATTTTGAGGGGAATGTCAAGGTGTAGGCACAGGAAGTCCAGCTCATCACACCACAAAATACAAGGCTGCATGGATGGAAACAAAGCAGATGAAGCACAAAGTAGCTCTCATCTGTGCACTTCACAAGAAGAAATTCATCTTTGTCCTTAAAACTTACTTTAAGTCATTGTGGTTTTATATGTCAGTAATTTTATCAGAATTCAGGTTCTTAAGGGTTTGCTGTTAAGAGTGGATTTTAATTCAAAAGCTCTTTGAAGGACACATGCTGCTTTTATAAATGCAAGAACTAAAGAAAACACCTGCCATAAGCATTAATATGAAAATATTACAGAGGCACTACCTGCCACTTAATAAGTGTATAGTCTTTCTGCATTTCTAATATTGTATGAATACTGTGGCAGTTTTTTGCAGTACTAAAAAAATACACTGGAGCTGTTGATCTACTTAGTCAATGTAATTCATGGGCAGTGTCTCATATTGTGCTGAACAACTAAATATTTAAGTAATATTTTATATTGCAGTTAAGAACATCAGAGGCCAAATTTTGCCATGGCCTAGGCAGGTAATGAAATGATACATTTTTTACTCTTATGGAGTTACAGTTTCCAGCACCTTGATTTTGGGCTGCTTAAGTGGCATTGCTGTGTTTACCAAGAGTAGCAGGGTTTGTCCTTTTTGTATCTGTGGATCCATAATTATTTCTGAGCAGTTGTGCCTACTGTTGTAGTGCTGTGGTGCTTCTGCCTTGCCTTCAGGAGAAAGGTCCATTGACCCCTGTGGGCATGGACATGTGTTGAAAACTGCTCACCTGTGTGATGACACCGATAAACTTTTTTTAAGATAAATACCAATCAAAATCAATGTAAAGAAAGGTTTCTGAAGACTATAACATGATCTGTCTACATCTGAGCAGTTAGATACAGCTCAGGATCTTCAGGAGAAGAATTTCTGTAGGAAGCTACACACTTTGTTTTGATCTTTTAAAGCACTTAGGCATGTATTTACTTTTGAGTGTGTCAGCACTTCTGTTAATGCACTGAGACCAACTGCATGCTCAATGTAACTAAGGCATTGGAGTAGCTTTTGCTTGCTCTTGCAAGGGTCCTCCTAGTCTTCCATAGCTTTACTTTACATTTTGCAGTATCAGGATATACTGTCTGAACAATACTACCAATTCTGTGGCTTCTCCCAGACCCATTTCAGGAGTCATTTCACACATCTGTGTCTCTGCTTGCCAATTTACTACTCATTATATGAAGACTCAGAATATAACTTGAATGATCTTTGCAAATACTAGTTTACTACATATTAATGTTTTTTGGCTCTCATGCAAAAACCCTGTCTTAGTTTTTTGAGCTTTAAAGTATACAATTTTCTTACCTTTTGAATCCTAACTTGAAGATCATTTGAACTACTGTGAGAGGAAAACTTGCGTCTTACACACTGTCTTTTAGTTTTAGCTGTCATTAAATTATGTAATGAATCATTTGTAATTTTTATGATTCTTAACAATCATTCTAAATAAGTAAAAACTTTCTAGGCACTAACCTAAGAATTAAGTCCCATTAATACAATTTTACAAGATGGGTCTTTTTCTGAAAACATTAATGAACCAGCAAAGATGTTGTGTAAGACACGCTTCCACAGTTGTACAAAAGAGAGTAGACTGGGATTATATACTTCATCTAAAGAATCTAAATGTTTTTAATCAAATGTCCTCCTGTAAGTTTCCCATCCTCATTTTGCAACACAGCTGATAGTTCATCTGGAAAACAGATTTCTATTCTGCAGCCATTTATCTCTAATGTGGTGACAGCACCTCTTTACTGTATATCTGTATATTTCTTCTTTTTGTTGTTGTTGTTGTTTGTTTTTTTGGATGAAAATTGATCAAACGGATTTCAGTTTAAGCTTTTTGAAAAGGATGCTAATGACTGCTTTTGTTTTTAAATGTTTATATTGTGGTAATGTTTGAGAGGCCCTTGCTGTATCAAGTCACAATACAGCACAAAAAGTTTATAGACTAAAGTACCACCATTATCTCTTCCCAGCAATTAACAGTAATTCATGAGAAGAAACAATCTTTAAAAAGCATTTAGAAAGTTAGAACAAATTCCTATTGCAGCTCAGTTAGCGAAATCTGGAGAAAGTTGACTACCTTCAGAGAATTTCTTCCATGCTACACTAACATAGCTGAGATGGGAATGTATGTTCAGATTTTAGATAGAGACCTCTGTGAAGTCCAGTGACTCAGAGCAGACTCAGAGCAACTGGCATGTGTGGTTAGTTTGGCAAACTGTGAGTGTAGAATAGGGCTGGTATAGAAAGGATGTTTAGGAAGGACACTGGGGAGTATCCAAAGCAAGGCAATGCTGGTGAAGGGACTCGAGCACAGGCCCTATGAGGAGAGGCTGAGGGAGCTGGGGCTGTTTAGCCTGGAGAAGAGGAGGCTCAGGGGAGACCTCATCACTCTCTACAACTACCTGAAAGGAGGTTGTAGCCAGATGGGGGTTGGTCTCTTCTCCCAGGCAACCAGCAGTAGGACAAGAGGGCACCATCTTAAGCTCTGCCAGGGGAGGTTTAGGTTAGACATTAGAAAGAAATTCTTTACAGAGTGATCAGACATTGGAATGGGCTGCCCAGGGAGGTGGTGGAATCACAGTCCCTGGAGGTATTTAAGAAGAGACTGCATGTGGCACTTAATGCCATGGTCTAGTTGACAGGTGGCCTTGGGTCATGGGCTGGACTTGATGATCTTAGAGGTCTTTTCCAACCTGATTGATTCTGTGATTCTGTAATCAGAATGACTGCAGCACTCCTTCAGTACTGCTGCTTCAGTGCTGAAATTCTGTGATGAAAACTATTCCAAACAGAGCAGTATCAAGGCTAGATTGATTCCCTGGAAGTAGGGTGCAATAATACTGACTGTGCAGTCTCATCCAAGTTGAGGAGAGGGAGCATTTTGTATACAGCAAAGTTTTCTGTAATCTTTGAAATAGTGTCCCATTTGTCTCTCATCCATAGTTTGCAGCAGCATATTTAAGCACACAGGACACAGACAGTACAGGAGAGTAGCAGCCAGATCTTCTGTTGGCTGAAATCTCATGTATTCTATGGTACATTTTGTTGGATATTCCCATATTTAATGAACGATGTTAGGGGAAATGTGTAGGTGTGACCTGCAGGTTCTTGCTGGTGTAGTAGGCAAGTGAATAATGTCTGAAGGTAAGAATCTTTTAATTGGATTTTCGTTTAGCCAGTGCATGATAAACACACATATCAGAACTTTGATTAGCGCTGAGAAAGAAGAATAGCAGACCTTTGAGATTTTTACATGTAACAGTGATTCTTAATTTAGGTTTTTACTATGAGATAATAGCAGCATTTAAAGTGAAAAATACAGACCTTGACTAGTGCTGTGATTAGTTGCTCATTTTTTAGGACTAAAGAACTTACACTCTGGCTCGTGCTCCAAGAACTACTGCAATAGCACTAATGTTTTGTGAACAAACTGTCCAGGTAAAATGACTCTATATATGTAGGTTACCATCCGCTGAACTGTGTTACACCATTTTCGGTGTAATGCTATGACTGACTCCTTGCAACATGGCAATATACAGGTAAGCCGGTATGTTATTTAGTAGTTTAATGGCTCATTTTGCTAATCCAGCAAATTCCGAAAATTCAGCAATGTACATCGTAAGGAAAGCTCTGACTGCCAGTCTAAGCTGTGATGATCTTGCTGTGCTTCAGGTCTCATGAAAATTGCCAGCCCCCTTGGTTTGTCTGAACAGAACTCCGAAGACTCTTTCCTGTCCTTTTGGCCAGGTTCCTTTCTGCTCACAGTATAAAAAAGGGCCTTTGTGTTTATCTGAGTTTTGGTCTAGGAAAAATCAGTGGCAAGGGGAAGATTAGTTTAAACATTTGAATATGAAATTCAAATTTCATATTAAAGCAACATTTGAGACAGCAGATAGTATTAATACACCATTTAAAATATTAGGGCCACTAGCATAAGTTACAAAGCATTCAGTCTGCTGTCACAAAATTGAAAATTTTAATATTTCAATTAAAGAAGGGAGTTCATATAAGGAAAAAGCATTTACATTTGAGAGTAATCATCACTTGATATGTCAAGTAAACTTTCAGAATGGCCACTGTTCCTGGAGGTTGTAACCTCTGCCCTCTTTAGCTCTGGGACCGTCAGAAATTTTATACAAGACAGTCAAGTAGTCATGACCTGTGTCCTATTGATGCCGACAAAAATGTAAGAGAAAGTCATATGGGAAAAATAAACATATAAGGCTGGCTTTGAAAGCAGGAGTCCCTTGGATTGCAGCATAGCGTGTTGCCAGCATGCCACAGATGTGCGCCACATGAGCAGACAGAAAGCAGTGCGAAGAGTCTGCATTCATTTTATGTCTGTCCCAAGGTGAACAGTTGGAGCCATTACGGATTTCTGTAGTTTTGTTTACAGCTCACTTTAGAAATAATTGAGCAGGTTATTTTTAAGCCTTTCACAGGGAAGCAAGTAGCCATATTCCCTCCTGCTAAGGGCTGTCACTCCAGTGGGATTAAAACTGTTTCTTGAAGTGCATCCTTACAGAGAATGTGAGTATACTCGTGTTTTAAAGGCAGTGATCACACCTCTGCTTGGCAGGCAACCAGTCCTTTGTTGTATTAATTTAAAGGTTGCAGAACTTTCTTCCTTTGGACATCTGCCTCCTGCTTTCTTTGACTTAATTAAAACAATTAAAAACTGCAGACATTTTATTACCAAATGTACCTACTGAAAGCATTACTGGACATGTGTGTGAAGGCTTTCTTTTCTGCAGTGGAACTTGATGTAATTCCTTAATATTTTGCTAGATCTTGCTGCTGTCTCTTTTATGTTGCTCTTAACCATGGGAGGCTGTTTATTTTTTTAAATGTGCTGGGCCATAACAGTGGGTATTCTTGCTTGAGAAGGAGACCTTGTAGATTTTTACTGTAAATAATCTTTTAAATTAGAATTTAAAGTTAAGAGAAGACTAATATGCAGGAGTGGCAGAGTAGGCATACCTCACGTGGCTCTTTTAAGTACATTGGCTGGCAAAATCCTCTCTGCTTTTTTGGCACATCCTTAAACCAGTCCAGCTTTGTGTGGCAATATTACTGTAATTTTGCAGTAAATTGGAACTTTTTTGCTGGGGCACCCCTGTAGCTTTTTCTAATGTTTCCACTGGGTGGTGCTGCAGGAATTCCTTTTTTTTTTTTTTTTCCACTTGAATCTGCATTTCCCAGAAAGACGCCTCTAAAATATAATAGGAGGAAGTCCTGATTTAGAAAGTTTTTGCAGTTTCAACACAATGGAAGGACTTGGAGGATGCTCTGACAGGAAATGTCCTGGTTGCTGGATGTGGAAAAATTACCGGCATTCTGTATCATACATATAGTCGGTTCTCTGAAGTGTCCTGGGTATGGGTTACACCACTAGTTTGATTTACTACCTTTACCAGAGAAAGTTCTGCATCAAATGAAATGAGGTATATTTACACATTTAGTTGTGAGCTTATTTTTTCAACCTCAATTAAATTAGCAGTAAGATCTCCTTTGATGCGTATTTGAAAACTTTGAGTAAACAAATGGATATTTGTTTTTCCTCCTTTCTGGCAGAATCACTAAGTCTTCACCAACCACATCCTATTTATCACCCTTGAAGCATCTCTGTTGAGAAATAAAGTGTTAGGACTGACTCAGCCTTTTGCCTTGTTCATTCAAATGTTTCTGAGCAAACACTTGGGCAGATTTGGCAATTGTCTTTAACCTCTCATGATATATTCACTGTTATACGGATGAATTTTCAGTGAAAAATGTTATGGCTGACAGATTTTTTGATTATTTTAGGAAAGTTTCTTTTCTTGATTGCTACTCTTTTGCTTCTGTAATTAAATGCAAAACCAACGTGCTTCAATTTTTTATGGAAAGAAAAATTGTCCTAGAGGATTTATAAGCTGTTCAACTTTTCATACAGACTGTAGAACTATGTTTAGAATGTATATAGAGACTACCTTATTCCATATAAACTGTTTGATATTTGTTATTATGGAACGGAATTGTTTTGGTGATTTCCAACATGAGTTTTTTAAAAAACTCACATAACTGTTTATTTTCTAAGTATTAATATAATTTTACGTGCATTTAGTTAAGCAAAAATCTCTATTTCTAGTACTGAGAAATGATGGTTAAAAAAAATAATGTCAGAACAGTCACATTCTTGCACATGTTATTGCAGTAGTCCTCTCAAGGGTTAAAATGAACCTGAGACACTTAGAAAAATAAAACCAGAGCTGCTATTACAAACTGGGACAGATGTAGGAGGCCAGGTTTCCTGTGGCCCATTTTCCAGTTTCCTGGCTGCAACCTGCAGAAATAAAGGAAGCTGAATGCTAACGTGAATGAGAAATTTAACAATGCCGCGCGTCACGCTGCCCAGAGAAACGTGCTGGACAGAATTAGGATACAAAACCAGTACATGGACTTTCAAAAAGTATACACACGTTTTCCAGAGTAGTTGAAGTGGTAAAAAGAGGTGTCTGTTACTGAGAAATGCTGTGTGCTTGCAAAAGCACACGTGCTTGTAAAGGAAATGTACGTGAAGGTGTGTGCCTGCTGTGATGGGGCATACAAAAAGGAGCTGAGTCTTTTGCAGCTGCTTTGGCTACAGAAGGAATCAGCAGTTTCTTCATATGCTAAGGGAAATAAATTTCCCTGCCCTGACTCAGCCTCTTAATCCCTTTCATGTACGTGTCTGATCACCATCTCTCTGTGACTACCTATAGGGCATAATGCTGGCTAACACCTTTTATGTCTTCTTGATTTAATTGATCTCCAGCGGGTTTTTTTTTTCAGCTGCTGAGTTCCTCAGACAGTTTGTCCCACTCAGCTGTCCCTCCTCTGCTCCAAGTCCCATGACGTGGTTTGTAGCTCAGACTTCCAGATGCTGTTCCTCTGCAGACCCTCTAAAGCAAAAGGGGCTGTTTTTGATCTTAATGCCTGACGGATTCCTAGTTTTAGCCCTCAGAACTTGTTCATGTTGATTATCTGGGATCAGCAGTACACCTCTTTATTTTAGAAAGGCTATGGGGGAGCTAGCATAGAGTGGGAGAAAGAATCCAAGTAGGAAACCTGGACTTTGTGTGAGAACAGAACTATATTACAGATGTAACGTAGTTGTATGGAAGCTAAGGACCTCTGCAGAAGTCGTGAATGCTACAGAGCTGCTTTCCAGCTTTTTGCCCTTTTCATCTAGCTTTTCTTGAGCAAGAGTCCTACAAAACTTAATGCCTCAAAGACTATCCTGCTTATCTCACAGTTCATGCCATAAATCTTTCTTAATACTGAGCTTTTTATTTAGCTAGATTTGTCTCTGAGCCTCCTGGTTTTCCACTGCCTGGATTTAAGGTGGCCTGCTTATTTGCTTTATTTTGCACAGCAGGTTAATGACTGTATTTTTGGACCTTAATGCCACTTCACTGACTGACATTTTTTCATATGTAATTTCATATGTATTGTCTTGGTAAAAACAAAAATTATAGCGGCTCATCAGCACATGCATTCTTGTGTCTTAACTATTTCTAGTGTAACTTATGTAATGTTTTCATAATGTTTGTTCATGTTGGGAGAGGGCAGTCTCCATGCACTAAAGGGAGAGACAGTGTTTGGCATGTAAGCCCCTTGCTGAAATGAGGAATTTGGGTACCCCCTTTACAGGAGCATCCTCTCAGATGGAACACTTGCTATGGATGTCTCTGTCCTTTTCTGTTATCCTCTTCAGGAGGAGCTTGTGGTGTTAACTTGGCTGCCGCTCCAAGTTTAGGCATTTTTGTTAGTACCTCAGTTTGGTTGAAATAAATAGGAGCAGTATTATCAGCACAAATATCCTGCATTGCCTCCTTCTGGCATCAGTCCTGGACTTAAAATTTGGGGTGTGGAGAGCATGTAGTATCACACTGATCATGCAGTTGATAGGCTTTATGGGGGGAAGCACACTGGAAGGAATGTAAATTGTTAATGCAGATGGTGTTAGTGTACTGTCACAGCCGCATGAGAAATGGATTTTCAGAAAACTCAGTCCTGAAATATTGTTTTGCTGTCTAACACAGCATTTCCAAATGTAATTCCTTCTAACTGTGCCTGTGATTATTTGCATCAGTGGTGGATCAATGGAACTGATCAAAAAGTAAAATTACGAGGCTATCTAGGTCAGGTCAAATTTTGTTTCATGGCTTAGAAAACATCTTAGGCTGTCAAAGGCATTGTGTAAGTATTTTAAAAAATGGTAAGATTGCAAAATCAGATGTGTCAAAGTTAAAATGGATTAAAAAATTGACTTTTTTGTCTACATGAATTTTGATTAGGCTTTCCATGACACAGAATATATGTTTCTACCATAGGTTGCCTTTGCCATTCTGTACCGTTGATGGGTGTCACTATCTAAATAAGGGCTTATATAAAACTATTTTTCTTCTAATCCATGTAATTCAGTGTGTGGTTCCATGTATTATTTATTGCCCTGCCTTCAATCTTGTACTGAGCACAGAAGTAACAGGAATTATTATTATTATTACCATTTAGTATTAATAAAGAGTTGAATGAAATGTGGTCACTGTAGGAAGTGACCACATCCTAACACCCCTTTCTGTCAAACTAAGGCAAGACACTGAATTCCCTTTGAGTCAGTAAAAATTTAAAAGAATTAGAGAATACATAAATGAAACTCAGTGTTTTCTGAAGATTTCCAACTCCTCTCAGTCATAATGTATAATGACTTTTAATACAGGTACCAGATTTTTGGTTAAATTTCATGTCTTCTAATACATCTGTCATGTGATTCCTTTGCTCCACCACTCAAATGAGGCACAAGTTAAGCCTTAGTACACTGTGTGGCCATGCTGTCCTCCCAAGAGGATAGTTAATATGTTGTGGAACCCAAAAGGGTGCCTGTAGAGAAAGACAGGTTAATATTTTTATTGACCTGACTGGAAATGAAATGTTTTGCGTCAGTAAAAAAATCCTGTCACCGCAGAATCTTAGATTTTTTCTGTTGTCACAGGAAGAATGGGAATTGGTCATAGACAGAATGGGAGCTTCAGGCAAAGTTTATGAGAGAAGCCCTCCTGCTGAGTCACAGGGTGCAGAAAGGACCCCTTTGCTTTCTAAACTCCTCAGAGTCTAGGTATGGCTGGATCCAGTCTCAGCCCCAGACTTTGTCAACAGTTTATTTCTAGAGGATCATATAGGTGTAATTAAACCTTTATACTAGATATAGTTATAGAAAAATAAATTATATATTATGTTACTAGTTAGGCAAAAAGATCTTAAATCAGGATTATTTACTACACAGTATAGAAGCTATAACTACTAGTATAGTGCACTATTTTGAAGCAATATTGAAGCGATTATATTAAAGCTGGCAAAAACCAATTATTAAGTTACTCACTCATACCAACAATTGTGGGCAATTCTCTTTTGCTCTGCCTCAAGGAGTAACCTTGAGGGGCATCCCCACTCAAGAGACACACACTCCAAGAAGGAAAACCCTACTCTTAAAAGGTATGACTGGACTTTTATAGTACAAAGTGATCAGATGTCTCCAGGCCAGCCGTGTCATCTCAGCAGCTTTAGGTAAGTTGTCTGGTTTCAGCATTATTCAACACCAAAAGCAGCATGAAGCACCCCTCTCCATTCACCACTAACAGATTTGCAAACAGGGCATTGTTCTATTTGTTTTACCCCATTCCAGGCAGAGCATCCTGCTATAACTATTCCCCTGCAAATCACATTTTACAGAATGGAAATGAGATGCAAAGATTAACACCAGTTTACAGAATTTAAGGAATTTGAGGTTTTACTTCACCATATATGGTTAACACAAGGCTTGTGTTAAATTTGCAGCTGTGAATATTCAGTGCAACTCAGACCTGAACACCTCAAGTTTGGTGCTTAGAAGAGAAGGACCATACAATTAATAATCAGCTGAAAATGTAATTAGCATGATTTGCCTCATGTAGGAATCATACATATAGTTGCTATACCAGCAATATGGGAAGCTTTATGCAGGAACTCGGTGGCAGATGGAGGGATGAAGCACAATGCGGCACTGAGCTGTTTTAATCTCATTTCTGTAGGGGCAGACTTAGGTCATACCCAGTAGAAGATTTATGCATATACCAACTAAGCACATCGATGCTGAATTCAGAGGTACACAAGTCCTTTATAAAGCCCATTCAGAGCCATTCACTTGGGAGAGTTGATGGTAAGGCAAGCAGGGTGGTGAGGAGCTGCCTAAATCTAATCCCACCACAGCCATCTGCCCTTGATCCAGCACCTGAAGTGACCCCCAGAGATTATGTGTGCATCTCAGATGGCTGAAGAAATGAACCACTGTGAAAAAGGCGGCAGTAACCTTTTATGTAATAACCTGATGGAAGTCACATCTCCTTACTCACCAGGACGTGATTTGTGGTGTGAGTAGTCCAGTAGGATGCTCTCGCCCAGGCTTGTGCTGTTCATGCATTTTACATTATGCCTATGGCTGAGTCACCTTGAGGCCCATGTTCAGTAGATAAAATCGAATCCCAAACTGTTTACATTTAACAAATGATAAGCATCAAAAAAGAAGGCTCGTAATAGAAAGTGTAGTACAAAGTTATCTGTAGTTACCCTATGAGTGTTCTTAGGCAGAGGTGAACTTAGGCAGAGGATGGAAGAGGCTGCAGCAAAATGCTCTTCCCTTTGAGTTCAGTTCCACCTAAACTCTCTCAAGAGCCACAATTGCTGATCATTTGAAGGAAGGTGTAGTTTAAGATCTGGATGAGAGAGTTGTGTCTCTGAGGCATTATACTGTTTTGGTTAATGATATAGTGCTGAAGTTTGTATTGGTGCTTCTATAATTCTCTTCCATCTTTATTTTCCTCAGCTGAAATTCTACTGGCAGGTCTTTGTAGCATGGAACACCTGTACACAATTTAATGAAATTTTGAAGAAAGATATTTATAAGTTACTAATGATTTTCCAGGGCAAAAAAAGTTCCGTTTGTGATTTCTTGTTTGGAAGTGTGGTATGATACAAGCTGAGATTGTGCAGGGTATCACTGCATAATACATGATATACAGAAACTAGGATTATTTTGAAGGAATATGGTTGTATATAACTACACTTTTTTAGCAAAGTAAATTGCAAAATTTATAAATATTAATTAGAAAGTATATATGATGTGTATCTGTGTATAGGGACACTTTATTATCTGTGAAGTTATAGATAAATCATCTGCGAAAGAGGTTAATACTTGCTCAGATGGTATAGTTTAAAGGAACTTTTAAAGACTGTAAAGTGAGTAATTTTCAGATATATTTAATTCTAGCTATACTTTTTTTTTCTTGCCTTACACTATGCGGAAAAGAATTTGTATGAAATTTGTATAATTTGTATTATATTTGAATAGAATTGCAGTGAAGCAAATGCAAACCTTTGAAAGTGCCAAACCATCCATATAGGCAGTTCTGTTTCAAGGATCCCTAACAGTCCTGGGAGTCCTCTAATGACCCTTGGAGGTGCTGTGTAGTTACTCTGTCATACAGCTGGGCATCAGGAATAGGTGTTTTTGTCCTTGTCATGCAGGCGGGATTCTCAGTTAATTAGGGAACTGAGGATTTTGCAGGGATAGTAAAACCATCATTAATTTTGCAAACCCTTGTTTGGCCAGTGTAGTTAGTAATTATTTGGACCAAAACACAGCTCCAAATCCTGTTTTTCTGTAAAACTATTGACAGCGTTCTTTAGTATCATCAACTTGTTTTACACTAGTGAAGTTTATGTAGTTTATGTTTCTTTATACTAGTGAACCTTATGCACCGTGATTTCCTTTGTGCTGGGGCAGACCTGGAGAAGCAGCTGTTCCTGCAGCCGCCTGCTGTTTTGTTCCCCATGGTAGATAGTTGGAAGTCTTGTGCCCTCTTGTGGTCCTCACATCCAGGGAAGCGTCAGGCAGCAAGCCTGGCATCCTGTCCATGTCATCTGTTAGGGCACAAACAATAATGTATTGGTAAACAAAATAAGCAAAAATCGTGAGCTTGTCTAGATAAAAACAAAAATATCCATTGTTACATGCAGAGAGGTAGGTTAGGTAATAATTAGCCCCATTAGCACCATAGTCAACCCAGCAATACCAGCAATAAATCTGTGCAACATAACATGTCCAAATTAAGAATCAGAAGAAGCCAAGAAAAAATTATTTGATCCAATGTTAACATGCAAAGGTTAGGAGTGTTGAAAGTGGGTGAAAATTTATTTTTTTATTTCTCTAGTTTAAAAGGTCAGTTTTAGCTGCATCTTCATTAAAATGATAAATTGTTATCAGTGATAACGATCCCAGATTTTAAGTTGTGTATATGCCCGTGCTGAGTTTGAATATAGCTAGTCTTCAGTTTATCCTTCTATTGCAGTACCTGAACAAAAGGTTTATTCTAGGAAGGGCTCAGTAGCACAGGCAGTTAGCAGAGAAAAAAAATATTCAAACAACCTTAGACGTGAGACTCAGGCACTGTTAAAAATATTCCTCCAATATAGTTCTCAGTGGTACCTATGATAATAAAAGGTCCCTGTTAGAGAGAGGTTCAGGGTAAATATCACTTATTTTACTGCGCTTAAGGGTACTGAACTTTCAGCATTCCTGACAAATAAAGAATATCTTTTGAGCTATTTGAATTGGCAAACAGAAGCAGCAAGAGTAATTTCAGGCCCTGGAAAAAACAAAATAGGCAAAGGCTATATGATACTGGGAAGACAAGTGTGTGTGGTGGGAGGGGGGAATGAGTGTGGTTTCTGGTCCTCTAATCAAAGGCAACTGCTCTGGTCTTCCCTCGTCTGGCCCTTTTTCACAGTGACATACCTGAACAAGTTCAGTATACTGCCCATGACAGTAAAGAGCAGGTTTTCAGTCCCATTTCAGTGGATAGTTACATCAAGTCTTTCTCCTTCTCCCATATGTTCCTTTGAAGTGTGATTGCATACATTGAATGGAAGACACCAACTGGAGATGACCTTGTACCACATGAACTATGTGGGCAGTGCTTTTCTAAATACTTCCTCTATTTTATGTGTTGCTTCTGAAAATAGCAGTGGGAAAAAATACTGAAAGAGGAGTGGAAGACCTGTAGGTTTTGTGGATGTTTGGTTGTAAATTATATAGTAGCTTCCCTTTTCTCAATTAGCTAGGATGACTCCTACACAGAGCTTATTACTGAAACGAGTGTTGGGTGAACACTTGCTCCCAGATGTTTTTCACACTGTTGCTCTCCTTTGTCCTTTGTAGGTATGGAGAGTGCAATCACACTGTGGCAGTTCCTTTTGCAGTTGCTGCTAGACCAGAAACATGAGCACCTGATTTGCTGGACGTCTAATGATGGCGAATTCAAGCTACTCAAGGCAGAAGAAGTGGCTAAGCTGTGGGGACTCAGAAAAAACAAAACTAATATGAATTATGACAAGCTGAGCCGAGCGCTCAGATACTATTATGACAAGGTAAATTTTGTTATTCTCATGCAAACTAAGAAAATTGAAACACTACCAGTTAATATTTCTCCTCTCGGTGGAAGCTATTCAGAAGTTCCTCTAACTAGTCTTTACAACAGACAACAGTATTGAATGTGATCACAGTGGAGATAAGAGGTTAAAAGATGCACAGGAAAACACTGTACATCCTGTTTCCTGAGGAGGGGAGTTTTGACCTGGGTTTACACTTACTGATGCTTTTATGTGTCTGTGCATTTGGCTGCCCAATATTTTCTGTAGCTTTTGACAACAATAAAATAACTGTTGATAACAGAGAACTGCTTGATTATTAGAGCCTGCATAAGATCTTCTGGAATGGTAGAAAGCAGGAATTCTGCAATGCAGCAGGCAAAACGGCAGCTTTACTAGCAAGTATTGCCTGAGTCAGAAACAAGGAAAAAACCAAACAACCCAACAGCATAGAGGGTGGGGTTGCCTTTTCATGGGACACATTTTTTGGACCATAGAACCTGCTGACCAGTGCTTTAGCTAGTCTTGCCTGAGCTTTTTGGTATATCTTTACTGCAATTGTATTAGCTGGAAATACAGTGCTGAAACACTTCTACAGTTGTGACAGTGCAGTATTTCCTCAGCAGGATTTCATTGTAACTATTCCTCTGGTAATGCTTGGTGTTTCTAGGAGTTTGCAAATATTCTGCTACATTACTTTAGGACAAAATCTGACTTAGCTTCAACACTAGTCTAAATTACATGTTTCTGTCATTTAATTAGCAGCAATATATATGAAAGAGCACTAATGTGATGTCTTACTGGATGAAGGTGCAGAATTAGAGTAGCAAGCAGGGAAAGGTGGCTGGTGAGATGGCGGGTGTCAGAGCAGTGATATGTTTGGGTTTGTTTCTCAAGGTAGTAGTCTCATGCTGAGCTCATCTCAGCTGAAGACTCTACTTGCTGTAGAATGTTAAATTTACTCTCACTTCAGAACTTATCTTCCAGATATCTCAAGTTAAAATAGTGAAACATGCTTTGATAGGGGTTTCTTCATCCAATTTTTCTCCCTTGCTAAATCTAATGGATTTTGGCCCTCCTCCACAGATACATCTGTTGGGGTTTGATAGAACTAGTAAGACCTTAACTAACTGGCAAGCTGTGGGTTTTTTGTGCACTCTTGGAAGCTGGTTACAGGTAGATAGATAGGCATGCACTTAGTGCAGAGCTGTTAGCTATTGGCAGCTCCATTTTCAACTTCTTTATTTAAAACTGTAATCTGAAATAATAACATATGAACATAGTAATCTGGAATTAGTTAGATTGTTCTATTTGCTTCTGAATATCAGACATCATGAGAATGCCCACAATTTAGAAGAGGTCAATAGAGGTTGCTGGTAGCTAGCACCTCTGCAAATAAAATTTCTGCAGTATAGTGGGGTTCATAAGATCACTGCCACTCTCCTTCACTTTGACATTTAGTCCTTGGTCTTATTCTTGAGCATGAAGCAAGGTGATGACAGTACAACAGAGAATGCAAAAATGAGAACAGGGAGTAGCCAGGATATGTATTAGATTGCTGTAACAGATATTGAAAGGGAATCTCTCAGATATGTCAAGATACTAGAAGGAAAAAATTATAGAACACAGGTACACAAATCTTGTAGAACGCAAATCTTGCATATTCACCTTTCTCAATTTTAGACTCCAGTAAATTCAAGGAGTTTCCAAACTGTTTCTCTAGCCTTTTTTGGATGAACATTATATTGCTTTTACTTACCAATATTAATTTTTTCAGGATTAGTTCCCCTTAAATGGATATTTTTTAAAATATATCTAAATTCTAAATTACTAGGTTTTACTATTTCCTATATTCTTGTAGATTAAATATTAAAAAGAAAGACTTTTACAGATTTTGTATACTAAAAAGGAAAACTTTATAGCCATGCTTAGTGGTCTGTTCTCATCTTGATTTTCAGAAAAGGTGGTGATGTGAGATTACGCAGTGAGTAACACCAGTGTTCAGCACAGTTATGGCATGCTTGCTGCCTGCACAAGGCAGAGGAAACTAGATATTGTTTCTGGACTGAGCTCAGAGTACTGTTGTCATGCATTATTTGTAGTGCACTAATTCTTGAAGGGCACAGTTGGGCTGGGTGTTATGCAGTCAAACACAGCAACCAAAATCATGTTGACTGCAAATTAACTATGAACAATTTGATGATCAGACTTTTCATTACTCACAAGGACTCCTTTTTTAGTTTCAGATTTAGAGCTGTTAGTGTTTTGTCCACTAGAAGTCAGATTTTTCCACTTAGCGTGTTTCAAAGGTGGCCTGACTGAGGAGGCACAAAGGGATTCAGCGAGGACAGTGCAGTGGCTGTTCTGAGCAGTTGGTATGATGAATTCTCCTTCACTAAGTGCTAAAAAGGCTTCTGCTCAGCATGGGGAAGCTCACTTCATTATATTGCTCCAACCCCTCTGATTATAAACTTGACTGGGATCAATGGAGACAGAGTGCCTGCTGGTGCATGAACAGCATAGCCAGGCAGAGCCCAAATACGCAGTTACTGATTGAACAGACATTGCTTTAAAACAAAGGACCAGATATTTGTAGCACTTGTCCTTTGAGGTCTCTCTGATCTCTTCGAATTAATGGAATATAATGGCTCCTTACTGGAGATTCCCTTGCTTCTTTTAAGCTTTAACTTTTTCCTTAACCCCTCTTCTGTTTTCAGTTCCCCCCTCCCAGCACACATATACCTTTGTCATCTGTTTTGTCTCTGCTCATGCAGCATCTGCCACAGTGGCTGTACAGTTTCTTCATCAGGGCTGTGGCTGAGGCAATTGCTTGCTGTTCCTACAGCTGCTTTCTTGGATTGTGCACTCTCTTCTGTCTGACAGTTTTATCTAAGTGTGGCACAAGGATTTTGGCCATTTTTCCAGGAGTTCTGCAGCCCAATGGAGGTCCTAGCTCCTAGATGTGTTGTGATCAGGGTTTGAACCCCAAACCAAACCTATGGCTATTGCTATTCAAACTGAAGGAGTAACTCCTTTAGTTGAAAACAATGGGTGCTTCTCACTCTCTGTGTGGATATAGCGTGTTGTGTCCTGTAGGTTCCCAGACAGTAGAAAAAGGTGGATTACTGGGAGAGTGCCAAGGGACAGGGCAACTTCTGTGGGTTTTGAAGTGTGAGAGATACTGGCATAAGATAGTAATGAATCCTAGTAGACTGGCAGCGAGTGAGTGCTCAGCAGTGGGTTCAGTCCTAAACACTTCCTCTGCCTTCAGTTCAGTCTACACTGCATAGCACAGAAGGGAAGAAGTTGTGAAGGGAAGGAAAGGCTCCTTGACATTCTTTTTTCCCCTCTGCAACAAAAGCGGAAGGGCTGGTGAGATGAAAGAGCCTCTCAGATGTCTGTGCTCTTCTCCCCAGGACCATTCACCAATTTGTGGGATAAACCAAGAGCAGTCTAGACTCTGAGGTAGCTTTAAGGAGCCTTCTGAGATCTTTGTTTCCTTCTTAGCTGTTGGCAGTGATGGATATGTTGGCAGCTGGATGTGCTGGAGCAAATGGTTTGCACACTGAGCAAATGGGATAAACGTGTTGCAGACAAGGGAGTGGCAGCAGGAAAGACAGGAGGCAGAACTCTGGACAAGACTTGGTTTGCCTTGTGGAATTATCGACAGGGACTTCTTTACCTATAACCCAAGTGATCTGGCAGCATGTGAGTTTGAGACAAAGGGCAGTGATTTTTTAGAAACGATGGACACAAGCTGTCCATCCAAGGCACATGGGCTGGACCTTTCCTTCTTGACTGCCCTCTCCTCCTACTGCATACAGCTGACACTGAGATAATGCTTCATGGTCTGTCTTTGGAATTATTCACCATGGAGAAATAAAAACTGATTACTGGATAAGTGGGGGTTTATGAGCTCTGCATTTTGCTTGGGGGGAACACTGGCTTGTTAAAATTCATCATCTGATTCATCTGAACTTAAAAGTAAATTAATTCCAGTACTGGAGAAAAATAACACAACTGGGACAAGTTCCTTAGCCTGGCTTTGAAAACAAGCATGACATGCTGTTGAGGCTGATGGCTAGATTTATGCTAAATTCACATAAAAAGCACCCCAGGAAATGTAGAGTATGGCATGTCTTGATTGTAATTTGCTTCCATGATTATGGTTGCTAAAGGTTTGTAGATAATCTGGAGATTCCATTTCCTGTTTCATTTGTTACCCAAATTCTGCCCCCCCCTTATTTCTATTTAATGCATTTCCCCTGTTGCTTCAACAGAACAGCAGAACAGATGACAGATAGTGCTGGCCTCCTGCACTTCCTCTACCTACAGCTTGTGTCCATCACATCACACACTTCTGCTGCTTAGAAATCCCTTTTGATGCTTTTAGGGAACAAAACCTTTCGACGCCATTCCCACACAGAGCACTTTAGTTTGATATGTAGAGTAAAATACTTTTATAAATAGGGTTAGTAAATTTCTTTTTGTTCAAGTTGCCCAGTTACTTTGTTTTTCTGATAGCTATAATGGCAGATATCTTTTGGAAGTCTCTAAGGGCTTCAGGGCTACTAAAAGTCCCCATGAATATTTCAAGATGAGAACACAAGAGGGAACCTAGTGAGTTTTTCCCATGAGGGTTTTTTATTGAGGGAAGGAGGGCAAATCCAGGAAATTACATGCAGATACCGACTTTAATAGGATGTAGCAGTTATGGAAGTCAAGCCCTCAGAAGTTAGGAAATACAAGAATCACAGTTCCCTGGGTAACCTTAATGTTTGCATGAGTTATGCTGCATCTTTAATTACACAGCCACATACTGTTGTGATGAGCAGCTATTCAATAATTTTGCATCCTCTCTGAACAGTATGTGGCCCCAGGCTTTACTCAGTGAGTGCTATTCAGTCTGTTTCAGTTTTAGTTTCAGTTAATGGCTGCCCACTTGTTTAGATGGATTGGCAGTATGATGTATTGTATATAAATAATATGGCTGCTTCATGATGGTGCAGCGAACAGAGCTGCTCGGGTGCCCTCAAGATTCAGGGGTGTCCAGCACATTCGCTCCCCTCCTATAACAGGTCAAACCCAGTATCCTGGTTACTAGTTCCTATTTTTAATGCTCAAGTGTGTGTGGTAGCATGGAAGACTTGTTTTGGGGAAGAGGGTCCTTTTCTTGTCTGCTTACAGAACTTCAGGATATACAGTGATAATGGAAACTATTATTTTGCTTTTGGCAAGGTTTTCTTTTAAGATAACGCAGGGGAAATAGAATCCTGCAAAGAAACAATAGCAGTGTGATGGTGCTAGAGTGCTGGCTATTCCTTTTGTATTGGCACAAGTCAGAGGTGTTACGAGGAAATACTTGAAGGAGCATTAGAAAATACCTTTGTGGAAAACTGGAAGGAGCTTCTTTTGAGAGTGATGTGTGGAAGTCAAGAAAGTGCTTGACTGAAATGGCATAAAGGTGGTTATATTGTGCTGTATGGAGAGATGGGAGTAAAGAGTAAAGAATTTGATACTCAGTAAGAGGTGATGGGTAGAGGAGAAAAACCAAGAACACTTACCTTGAAAAGAGTCATAAAATTGTTCATGTTTGATGTGAGAGGAAAGGGACGTCCAGTGAAAAGCAGTAGAGAGAGCAGAGACCCTGGCCAAAGGTGCCAGCCAGAGAAATGGCCTTTGTCTTCTCTGGTGGTGGGTGAGGAAAGACCAAAATACAGCTAAATGAGAGTCTTGATCTTCCAAAGGTCAGTATAGGTGCCCAGTGTAGTAGCACCTGTGCCTCCATCAAAAATTTCACAAATCCAGCTTCTACACACATGGTATAATAAGCATAACTGCATAATCTGTGATGTTAGCAGAATCTGCCTGCCTGCACATGCTGATATGGGCACACCCCCATCTTTCAGAACAAACCATGCAGCTACAGGTACCTCCTGCCAGCTTATGCACTTCAGACGCTGGAGTTTGAGCAGCCCTCTCTCTGGGTAGGGATCCCAATAGCTGGAAGCAGCCTGGACAGAGTTTTGTGAGGAATTTGTAGCCTAAGTGTCCCTACACGTGTTGCATCCCTCGGTACCCTTGGAGCTAGGGAACTTGCAACACATCCAAGTGGGAGTTATGAGCAGCAGCTACAGCTGTGGTCTTTCTTCTTTCCTGAGCAGGGATGTTTAGTACTTACAGACAAGTTCATCCTACTCTGCCACAAATTTTGAGATCTCAGGCACCCTGATTATATGTCACCTCCTAGGAGGAGAGAAAAGTCCCAATCTGGTCTTCCTGCTCCTGAGACCCCTCATTAGTCTGAACTTCAACTAGAAGGTGGATCTCATTTCTCAGCTCAGTTTCCTGAGTGGCTCCTGCCAGCAAACTTGCTAGCTAAGAGCTTTGAGCCAAGCCACTAACATCCTTCAGTCACTCTGGTAGTATAGTTATGCCTTTGCTCTAAATGGCTCAAACAGGGAATAGAAGTCAGAGCTGATGAAAATAAAACACAAATACATGATAGATTTCAGGAGGGCTTCCAAAAGTAGTAGTGCATATGAATAGCTGACACAAATACCGCCACAGTATAGTCTGGTTTAAGCTGCAGGGTGAACCAGGCCACTGAGCCTTTGGCATCCAGCTCAGCCAGCTGTTCTGTGGAGGACAGGGAGAGACCTATTTGTCCAGGTGGTGATTCAGAGCTCTTGGGTGAGGGTGTCTTTGGAGGGGCTCATGAAGCAAGTGCCTGAAATGCTGGGGTGCGAATAAGCCTGAGCTCCCTAACATGGCTGATGCGCTGGAGCAAACATCGGGCAGGGCTCTACCCAGCTTTCAAAGCACTTTTCAATGGGGTGGCATGGTCATGTTTCCTGTAGTCACTGTTTTGCAGACTGGGGACAGAGGAGAGGAAGTGTAAAGAACAGTCAAGAAGTCAACAGAAGAGGGGTATTCCCTGCTCCCTGCCCTCTCTCTGAGTGTCCAAGAGCGCTGTCTCTTGGTAAGATTTTTTTTTAAGCTGTTGGACTGGAGCCCCTGCTCCTGGCGTGGTTGCCCATTTCTCCTCCCCAGCTGCACGGCCCCAGCCTTCCCCAGCTCCCAGCAGCCCTGGCCGGCAGCCACTAGCACTCATTGCAAGCCTGCTCATGAGGGAATTTACCTAGAAAATTCAAGCAACGACAGAAAAGGGGGCTAAGTGTGCACATATACTGACTCTCCTGCTACCAAGCAAGTGTCTAGTCTTCCTGCAAATGCAGTCCTTCATACAAGGAAGCATTCTTTGCCCTTTCAAACTGAGGGAGGAAAACCCCTTCTTGTCATGGTGCCTGTCAGTGTCTTTTGAGGTTTGAACCATCACAGTTCAGAATGATTCTGACAGATCACTGAGGTGATGGTAGAAATAAGCTGCTTTTTACCTTCACTTCAATTATTTGTCAAAAAAATATAAGAAAGTCAGTGGCATTTCAGAGGCACTTCATTAATTTGTGTCCTTTTTTCTCTTGCACACTGATGGAGATTTCCTCAGGCTACACATTTAAGAGAAGCCTGCAAAGTGCTTGAGGGATCTGCACTTGAATCCTTTTCATCTCCAGCCATCGTTAAGTGGGTCTTTGCTGCAGGCTGGTGGAGTCAGAGACACTGCAACCTTCTTAAAATATAACTACATTTAATAATAACAAAGGAAGTATAAACTCACCAGCCTGTTCAGTTGCTTTTTATAGCAATGTTCCCCCATTTCAAGCCTGCATCAGTGAAAAAGTGCCATCCTTAAATACATTTATTCTTTTTCTGCTGGGAGTCACATTTTCCAAGGAGGATCTCAGTTGCCAGTGCTTGATGTAAAAGTAACTCAAAGCTGCCAGGAGCAGAGGGGAGGTATTATTTTGAATTAAAATACATATATTAGAAAAAGAAAACAAAAATCCAGTTGGGGTGTTTCCTTTCATATGTGAGTAGTTTGGAGGTTTTGCCTTTTTGAAAAAGAATGCAATACTGAGAGTGCACAGAATGTGCACCCATCCAGTGTTTCACCTAATTAGCAGGAAAAAAAAATTCAGGCCAAGCCCAAAGCCATGGGAAGTGAAGCTCATGCAGACTGAGATCCTGTGGGCTAACTATTTGTCCTGAACCTTTGAAGGGGAAAAAAAAGGCATTGCAGCATCTGTCAGGTGGGTAGATATGTGTACAATTCAGCATGGAAGAGGGCAGTTTTGTGCCTTTAGTCTGAGTTTGCTGAATTTAATTCTCCTCCTTGCTACAGATCCCTGTTATTAACTTGGGAAACAACTTTTTCCATTTGTGCCACAGCTCCTGACCTGTGATGCAAAGCCACATCTCAGGGCTCTTTGTAGGATTAATTTTGTATTCAAGAAGGTGCCCTGAATGAAATGCCAGGACAGTCAGGACAGATGAATTACAGAGTGCAGTAGCTCAGCTGAAAGACAGAAGAGGTTCTGATACCCAAGTGCAGATTCTTCTTTCACAAAATCAGCCTTGCTTTTGTGACAAAACAAGGTGTAGTGCAGGCACTACAAGCACCCAGCACTATGTACTGTCCTTATATAAAAAGGGATGATGTTTGTATTCCTTTTTTTTTTCCTCTTTTTTATTTTTTGAAAGGGTTTTTCAGAGGTGACTCAAAGACAAACTCTCCACCAGGGGCTTCGAGAAGAGAGAAATTAGCATGGAAATCTCAGAACATATTGCTTCTTGTGTTCTGCAGCACTTGGCTTAGGGTGGTAAATGAAGTGTTCCAGTCCCTTTCCTAGGCCCAGCCTGGTGCCATAAAGTGCCTCTGCGGAGGAGCTCACATATCCTTGGTGATAGCAAGCATTGTGTTAGAGCAGGCAGCATACCTGGGTTTGCAGGAGGAGAGCTAGGACTGGAAATGAGATCTCAAAGGGAATCAGTTATTTACATAAAGGGGACACTTACAGAAAAAGAAATAGTTGTACAAACCTTTGAGAGGTTTGGGATTTTTTTCAATCATTAATTTCAATAGTCAGTTTAGACTGATGAAAACCTTCTGCCTGCACCAGTGAGCATCACGAGCCTAATGCAAGCCTGGAGATAGTGCCGGGGATACAGCAGGATGCAAATACTTTTCCAGCCCATGCAAGCGCTTGCATTTTTCACAGACCATTGAAAGAAGGTCAGTCACCATCAGTTTAGTTCAATCCTTCTGCATGGTGTAAGGAAGAGAGGGTAAATGACTGGAGCCAGAAGGCTTAAGGTGGTTTTGTCCCTTATGGACATTCCGAGAGTACTTCTTACTCAGGGTGGTTGGTGTCGGTTCCGGGAGGCATAAGTGAAGGAGTTTGCCTTTGCTGTGGAATGCAAATGGTGGCATAGCTCAAGTCTGCAAGGCAGCAGAACTCCTTTTACTGGAAAGAAAATATTCCCAAGCTGCTTCAGAGGAAGCAGAAGTAAAACAGACCACCAGTGGGTTTTTATCACCTAGTGATGGAGATTTTGTTGGACGCATGAGGAGCAGGGGGTGGACTCCCTGGCAGAGCAGAGGTATTGGAATGAGCCAAAGGTGACCAGCATTAAGAGCCCCAAGGAATGACCTGCTTAACTTGATGAGGAAGCAGTGCCCTCCTACCCTTGTGTTTGCTATACTGAGGGCCTCTGAAATGCTGATATTTCTAGCATCTTCTTTTGTATTTGCAGAACATCATCAAGAAAGTGATCGGACAAAAATTTGTATACAAGTTTGTCTCCTTTCCTGAGATTTTAAAAATGGATCCACATGCTGTGGAAATCAGCAGAGAGAGCCTTTTGCTGCAGGACAGCGACTGTAATATGCCTTCTGAGAGCAGGGATCAGCACAAGCACAGCTTGTCAGCACTGAAAAGCACAAGCCGTAATGAATATATCCACTCTGGCCTGTACTCCTCTTTCACTATCAACTCTCTGCAGAACCAGCCAGACCCTTACAAGCCAATCAAAACAGAAAAACTGGAGGAGAAGTCAGAAGGAAACATACCAGTCGAAGAAGTTCGGACTGTTATCAGATTTGTGACAAACAAAACAGACAAACAAGTTACAAGGCCTGTGGTGTCATTGCCTTCTACTTCTGAAACAGCAGCTGCCTCTGCTTTCCTCAGCTCTTCAGTATCAGCTAAAATATCTTCCTTAATGCTACCCAACAGTGCCAGCATTTCATCTCCATCATCATCTTCCTCCAGATCGCCTTCTCTGTCTCCCACCTCACCCCTCCCTACAGAACACAGGAGCTTCTTCCTTGAGTCCAGTTGCCACGACTCAGATTCCCTTGAGCCTCTGAACCTCTCCTCAGGCTCCAAGGCAAAATCTTCATCTCTTCCCCCAAAGGCTAAAAAACCCAAAGGCTTGGAAATTTCTGCCCCACCTATGGTTCTCTCCAGCACCGACATCGGTTCCATCGCCCTCAACAGCCCTGCGCTTCCTTCGGGATCCCTGACTCCAGCTTTCTTCACTGCACAGGTAATACCTGCTTGTCTCCAAGCATTCACTCCAAGTAGCCAAGAGTGTTAGCTCTATTGGCCTGTCATCATCTGATGGGAAAAAAAATCATATGGGAAAGAGAGTGAAACACAGCAGTGGTCTGAACAAGGGGTGGAAAGTAGGTTCCTCCTGGGGTTTGTTCCTACATGAGTGTGGGAAAAGCCATCACAGTTGACAGACTGCCTGAAGCGTAAGGAGATGGGGAGCCGTTAGTGAATTGTTTATCAGTTCAAACCAGCCTCCAGGTCTACAAAACAAACAGGAAAAAGCCACAAAGAAAACCACAGGGGTTTTGTAGATCACAACTTGAGCACGTGCATTATGGGATGCTTGGTTAGATTCCTGTACTAGATGTTGTATCCATTCAAACAGTGTGACCTTTTCGTTAATTTTTGAATACGGAGCAAATGAAGTGGTTTCTAAGACAGGCTCTGAAACCAGTTTCGATTTACAAAGTTGTGCAGATCAACAGAGTACTTGCCAGAGCTGCTTTTCAGCACAGACCTACTAAATAACCAGAAGATTAGTTTGTTCTTTTTAATCACTTATTTGTGGTAATGTCAAGAGCGAGTTCTCATTTTCATGCCAGTCTATGAAAAAAAAATCTAGGAGTTCAGAGCAGAAGAGGAAAATCACATAGATATGACTCAGTGCATTCATTGGTGAGTTTTGTCTTACAGTACCACTGCAAAATTAGACAAAAATACCAAGAGTAAAATTATCCCAATTGAGGAACACTCCTTAAGATCCCCAGCCCTGAAATAAGGATGCAAATACTAGCATTGAATGTAACAAACCAAACGGCAAATAAATACAAAGGTGTGTTACAAGCCATCACTCACTTCAGGCTGTCTAGGAGACACATTGTATGCAGAATCCCATTACCTCATTACCCAACACCTCTCAGGGGTGTTGGAGGTGTTTGGTGCAGGCAGCGTCGTGTGCCCGTGGCAGGAAGGCCTGGCAGAAGCGAGAGTGTCAGCAAGTACTCTCAGCCAGCACAGCACTTGCTCTTATTTTCAGCTGGCTGCAGAGCAAGTTTGTGCAGATCAGGCTCACCTGTAAACCACCAAGATACAAAGTTGTGTCACCAAGAAAGGCTGTCACCTGTAATTTTTGACATCATAAAGCCTTTAAGTGAAGTTACGTTTGGCAGGAAGAACAGAAGTGTGGCAAACCAAAATTGAGGTGATTGACAAACTCATATGACCTCTAACTGTGGTATAACCACAGTTTCTGCCTGTAGGGAGAAAATCTGACAAATCATATCAGATGCCGACCAGACACAACGACAGCATGAATTATTACAAACCCACTTTAATCTACTGCTGTCCCCAAACACAGTATGAACAGAGAATTATTTCCTCATTTTGTAATTATATTTTTAAACATTCAATTTCCCCATTAATCTATGAACTAGTGTACTTACTGCCCTGAAAGATGTAGAAGGGAATTAGGTAGAGGATTGTGGTGCTCCTTCAGCGGGATGGCTGCTTAGGCCATGATGACTGTAACACCATGATGCAAGATAACTAAAGGATAATTTAGACTGGATCTGCTGTTCATCCCATTATCCAAGGAAGAACATGCATCATATCTCAAACATTCTCTGGTTTATCAGATCCTAGTGGGATACACTTGCTGCCATGGGGCAAGTGCAGAACAGGATGTCTGCTCCAGTAGTAAGGTAGGTTCAGAGAAGGTCCTGTGGCCTGAGAGGGTATTTCAGATGGCTTTCTACTGCACCTGCTAGTCCTGAGGAATACTCTAGGGTGAAGCCCTGTGAGCACAATCAGTTTCAGAACAGAAAAATAGGTTTGAGGGTGTCAGAGCATACAGTACCTTACTTTGGTAGAGAAATGTTAGCTTTCCATTCGGTTAGCTTCAAAGAGAGATACTTAGATTTTGTTCAGCACTTGCTTCTTTTGCAGATTATTTATACTTATTACTTTTGTTGTCTCTCCCTTGGCCAATGTGGATATATAATTTTGACTCACACTCTTTCTTCAGGCCTCTGCTTTAGCATTTGTTACATTTACAACATGCCATTTCCTTAGGGACAAAGTAGTGTGCCTGCAGCCAGCTCCGTTTTGTATCCACAGACACCACCCAGGCTCCAGCACATGCCTAATGATCTGGGAAGTAATGTATGTGTGACAGCACTTGTCTGTGATCTAACAGCTAAAAGTGACAAGATTGTACTTACGCACATTGTTTGTCAGAAGTCAGGAGCCATGAGCATCGTCACTTAACATAATCCTCTCTGTGCAATGAATTATTTCTATTTAAACTGTTCCTATACTTAGGTTATAATGACGTTTTTAAGTAGGAACTTCCCAATGGGTTCCACATCTACTACCAGATGTACAGCTGCATGAGGGCAGAAAATGAAGTGACACATCAATTTCCACATGTAATTTAGGGATAGCCTATCCTGTGGTGTTGTTTACACTTATGTTTCCTCTGGTGGTTTTGATGATTGGCTGATGGTGATACTGAGAACAAGCCTGGGAGGCTCTGTGCTCTTGTTGCATTACATATTAAACGGATTTGGAGGCTGGCTTTGGCTGGCTCTTGGCTCTGGCAGAACTTGCAGACACTAGTGCTCTCCTCATCAGAGGACATGAGCTTTTGCTAGCACTGCTGGTAGGCATGTTAGCATGCTTCCAGAGATGAACCGAGGGCAACTAAGTTTCAAATCTCTCTCTCTCTGAAGACCTTCTCTGGTTGTATCTAGGTAGGAATAAACACCTCCAACTTTTTCCTCATTATTTTCAAAAGACCCTCTCAAGAACAGCATTTTCAATTCTGGTTATCTGCAGTTTCTTAGAGCAAAAGTAAAGAACCAAGGCTGCTCACTGGAGCTCTTAGTACTGTGTCCTTAGTTGAATGTTGATGGGTTTTGCTGCTTACATCTCTGGTTTTAAGGTTAGTAGGCTCTTCTGTAAGTAGATCTGAGTATTTATCCTGACCTAATTCAGTGTGTTGTCAGTCTCGTAAATCTCCATCAATAGCTGCCTGCCAATGGAGCACCAGCCTGTAATACAGCACAGGAAAGGGGTTCTTGCTGGTGCTGCTGATTTCCTGCCCCATGAAAGCGCCACAGTCGTGGGAAGAGAACGACTGTAAGGGGGCTGTTCACAGGTGCCTGCTTGTCAAGGTTGTTTTTTCAGCTATCTTGACAAGAGCTGTCACTTGGTGAGATCAAGATGGAAGTCTTCTCCTTTCCAGGCCTCCACCTGCTCTTTGCCCCTTTTGTTGTCATGCAAATATATCCCAACCCTGACTTCACTGGTACTCCTGTGAGCACTACACATGCTGATTTACTGCATCAATACCTTTTGCTTTCCCAGTGATACCACAGGTTTATTACTCCCTGGGACATAACTGTGGTTTCTTCCATGGGATTTGGTGTTTCTGATCCACCTTCTTCAGCACAAGGAAGGTGGCAGTGTCCTTTCCCTGCACACATTTCTCCACAAACCCTGCTTCTTCTGAGATTCCTTAGAGAAACCATCCCTTTGTATTAAACTGCCTTTCAGACACCTGAATCACTGGGAGGGCTTTAATGTTTGCTGTTCCTTGTCTATCCCTTCTGCTAGTGTTAAACTAATTGTTTGACCCTGTTGTGAATTCCAGTGCAAACACGTCACAGCAGGTCTGTATTCCCGTGTGTTTGCACAGAGCCTCAAACACCACAGCTGATCCCTCAGGTGCTGCTATGCAAATAACGTCTGTCATATTTGAAAATCCACATGACCTGTGGTGCTGCCTGTGTGAGCCTGCTCACTGCAGAGTCCTGGTAACGGGGTGTGATGGTCCGTGGTGTGAGCAGCTGTTAAGTGTGACCCCAGTTGCAATTGCCACATGTGGGAGTTTATTTTTCTGTCCTGGTGGGAAGCTAGCAGGTACCAGAATGCATGGTGTGCTGGTTACTATGGGAAGTACTCTCTATCTTCTATCTTCTCTGTACATATTTTAAAGTCTGGAAAAATGGGTGTCCAAGTTCAGCAGAGCACTGAGGCACTTGTCCTACACAGCAAAGCACATGCTTGTTTGCTAAGTGTGTACTCAAATCCATTAAGTGCTTTGGTAAATAGGACTGATTTCGATAATTGGCATCAAGATTACTGGTGAGATTAACTCATTACGCCAAATACTTTTTCAAAACTGTCACATCACTTCCATGTTCTATTTTGGAATGATAGAAGTTACTCTGTATATAATTTGAGTGATTCTTCATTTGAATCAAGATTTGCACGTGCTTTAACTCTACCTCCCCTCCAATTGTGCTTAGAAATGCTGAATGCATTCCTAGCAATTCTTAGACACCATGGCACTGGAATGAGACACCTCTGAGTTGGGAAAAGCTTTGCATTCTTAGTTCTTGCCGTTTTGAGTCTTTTCAGACAATCAGCTGTGCTCTCTGCCATCCCTCTGGGCACCCAGCCCATACCCTTGCCCCTCCCCGTGTCAGCTTGGGCACTGCCACTTTCTTGAAGCCTCTTCCATTATGACAAGGCGCCATCAGGGGAGTAAACTTCAAAGGCTGGCAGTGACTCTTTTGGCTCCACACATGATTGCATTAATACTTGAAAAGCTGCAGTCAGGTCAAGCAATTGCTGCCCTTCAGAAGGTAAAGACTGATTCTGAAAAAGCCTAGGCAGAGTTGGCAGGCATTGGGGCATACATGGTATTATTCTACACAGCTGCATGAGTGTGGTTCACATAAACAATAACTGCTTCTCCTTAAGCAAACAGAAATTAAATCAATTTGCATATGAAGGATTATTAAATGTGTGGGTATCCAGTATTGACGAGACAGGATGCAGGGCTGGACGGGCAGCTGCTGCTGACCATGCTGTATGTGTGAATTAACTGGGAAATAGAGCCAGTAGGTGATGTGTAAGATTGTAGGGGTGGTGACTGCTGGATGGAGCTGTAACTCCTGAGCCATGTGTCATGGGGTCTTTTTTTGTCTTGCAGACCCCCAATGGATTATTGCTGACCCCCAGCCCGCTGCTGTCTAGCATTCATTTCTGGAGCAGCCTCAGTCCTGTTGCTCCTCTGAGTCCTGCCAGGCTGCAGGGACCAAACACTCTCTTCCAGGTAGGTCTTTCCAATGCGCAGGTTTCATTGCTAAAGGTGCACATGTGGAAGAGACATCTCCTTACACCAGTCTGGAGCTTTTCAAACAGATTAAGAAAATAAAGGAGTTAACAGGGACTTTCTTATAGAGGCCTGCCTACTTACCTGTACCTTCTTTAAATCCTTGGCGGCACAGTCAGAACCTACAGGGCAGTGTCCACTGCAGCAAGCACACACATGCTGTGTGAGGGAAACAGAAATAAATGCTGGACCCCAGCAAGAGAAGGTAACTGAGCTCTCAGAACTTCTGGAAGAGAGTGAAAACCAGTCCGGGACCAGCCAGGAGAGGGGTGGAACACAGCTCTGGGAAAACCAAGAGCAGTTTGGGTCTCACACAGTAAGGTGGGTGTAGGTTTATCCTCTTGTCTTAATTAGCTACTTCTCACTCTAGAAAGACATATTTGTATTTACAGTAAGGGCACTCTGAACCTGAAGGCTCCATTTCCAGTTCCTCTGCAAATTATCCATGTGTCCTCAACCAAGGACATACTGCTGAGCATGACCTCTCTGTAACAGCAGAAATGCAGCTTTGTGTCCACTCTGTCATGGGTATTGGCAGAGTAAACATCTCAAAAGTTATTGAGTAAACCATGATGGCCACAGCACTCAGCTGCAGCATCTGCCTGAGGCTTAGGAAGAAGATGGTGGGGATGATATTAGCAGTTCCAGCTGTAGCTGCTGCAAAACAGCCCATTCATTAAATCAGAAGAAATTATGCTGTTCTGCTGATTGGCAAGAAGCACAGGAACCCAGTGGCCATCTGTGCAGCTGAAGAATGCAGGGTCACCCCTGGAATCAACACCTCGACTGCTGTGGAGGGCCAGCACTTACAGAGGAGGAAGATACTGCTAGACAGGGACCCTGTGTTAGTCTCTGAACCTTCAGGGAAACTGACTGCCTGAATCCAAGGCTGGGCTTCAGCTCAAGTGCTCTGCTCAGGTACAGTCTGCACTGGGGGAATAAGCCTTTCTGCCTCCAGTGGGACAGCTGCACATGGAGCTCAGGGCTCCTTATTTGTGTTTCAGATAAGCTCAGTAATTTGTATTGGACCTTAGTTTTGCACACGTGGTTAAATCAACCAGACAGTTCATCTGAGAGAAGTGCCTGCGCCAAGGCCTGGAATGAGCTTGGACAGCTATGGATACACACTGGCCATCTCCTGTGGGAACTGAAAGTGAGGAGTGGCCTTGGCTTTCCCTTCTGAGAGACCCCAAGGGCCTTACAAACGATGTTTGATTCAGTCAAAGGCCACGATGACAAGCTGTAGAGCACAAAGATTTATTTAACAGCAAACTGGAAATGAAAACCACAGCCTGAAGGCCAGCAAACCCCACTGAGAACTGGTGGGTCAGCAGTGTGGGTGTCAAGGCAGAGCTCTCCTCAGACTCCTTGCAAAGGCAGCCCACACTCCATGCAGCTAGGCAGGGAAGAGCTTGTAATCAAGGTCTGTGTTTTAATGAATCTTGGCAGAAGTGAGGGAAACATTTCCTGAAATTTGGTTTGGTTAAAAGAGAGGCATCAGGCAGTCCTGGCCACACCAGGAGCATGGTGCCACCACTCCTCTGCAGCACATGCTGCTGAGCCTGTGCTGCTCTGCCTGATTTTCAACAGAATGGTGGAAGACAGGTATCATTAACTGACATCTTAGTGGAAGAGTAAACTTGTTATGAGCAGATTATGTGCATGTGTAGGGAGTGATTACAGCAGAGTTGGCTGTTGAAGGACTGATCTTCTAAGAGGTAAAAATGCACCAGATGCTTGAAGCTGAGAGCTCTCTTGTTCAGCTCTGCCTCTCTCAAGCTCATGGAGCTGGGCCTTGAGGCCAGATCAGTATTTACCACTGGGATAATTCTCGCCTCATGCTGCAGCAAGTTTATTCCACCTACTTGCTTTACTTTTTCTCAGGTCAGATGTTAAGAACTAGCCAATAAATATCACTGCAGGTAAGTTACAGAACTAGGAATATACAGCTTCTGTATTGAATAAGTATTTTTTGCATGGTATTTCAGAAGTAGCAGATTAATATAAATAATTTATTCTGCTTCACATGCTGAATGATTTGGTGTAGCTGTAGTTTCTTAGTGAATACAGAGAGAAATTGTAATTACTTGAGAGTAATTTTCCCCATGCTTTGTATTCCCAATTGTACTTTTTCTGCCCTAAATTTACATCTCGACTTTCACTTTTGCAAAGGTCTTTCCTGCATAGTGTTAAAGAAGGGCAGACAAAAAGGATGTATTGTAATTAATAGGCTGTAGGCTGAAAAACATTTTTGGAAACAGAATGGATGGCAAAGATTTCTCTACAGTGTTCACTTTCCCAGGGCAATGATAAATGTATTATGTGAATTTTTATGTAAAATATAGCCAATAATAGATTTCTATATCCCCATATATTTACAAATTAGTCATGTTTTGTCCTCTGTTTTGCATTCCTAATGGCTGATGCAGGCATTTGGGATATATATCTTACTGTATAGACATCACAAGCCTTGAAACCATCTGGAGCCAGTTGCTAATGCTAAATCCATGTGCTTCTGGGCTGAATGCTTTGAGATAAAGAGTAATTTTTACCTTTTGGCCTCTTACAGTTTCCAACTCTGCTAAATGGTCACATACCAGTGCCACTCCCCAGTCTGGACAGAGCCTCTTCACCAGTACTGCTTTCTCCAAACGCTCAGAAATCCTGATGATGCCTCATCGCGCCAAGGATGTACTGGTGGATTTAACACTTCATTCCTATGGGCTAGTTTTTCCTGTGTTATGAGAAGGACATTGTGAAACCCTTTATTACTTCGGTTTGCACTTTTCATTACATGGATAATCTACTTTTATTATGTTAGCATTTTTCAACAGTGTTTATATATAAAAGTATATATAAATCTGTTATGCATTAAATGAATTATAATTTTTTTATATCATAGCTCTCAAGTGTTGAACACTTCTGTTGTTGAAGTACTTTTCTTAATGTTTTGCAACAATGTATCTAATAGGGATGTGAAGCTTCTTTTTAATCCCTTTTCCTGCATATTATGCATTGTGCTTGTGTAAACTATAACCGGCTGTGCCTTCTTTTGCATAAAGTCATGTAAATGATTTATATATTTTCTAGTATTAAGATAAAAAGTTGAAAGAAAAAAACTAGTATTGAACAGCCCTATGATAGTATTTCAGTATTTTCTCCATGGATAGGCCATATGATGCAGTGTATTAATGTAACTTTGTATTAAGTGCTTTCAAATTGTATAAAAATAGCCTTATAATTTTTGTTTGCTGAAGAAATGAAAAACGTAATCCATGTTACAGTCAGGAGATGTAGTTAGGAGTAACAAACCACATTTATGCCCAGGTTTTTCTGGCAAGTTGCAACAGGAAAGAACTGGGCTGTGTACGTTCGAGACATTTCCAGCATTTGAGAATACTTCTGTAGAAAAGGAGACATTGCTCAAAATTTATTTGGCCTGTACTTCTTATGAACTGTCAACAGTACAGCTGGAAAGACTGCAGGTAACCTCTGTCCTCCTAGGGAATGAGGATCATTCCTGATAAGAGAATTTCCAGGTGCTTTGTTCAGCCATGCCAAGTGCCTTCTACTACTTACCTGGAAAGATTATTGTAGCTACTCAAGCTCAGAAGGTCACATTTCCCCTTCCCCCAAAGCTGGAAAAGTTACAGGTCTGTCAATTAATGCCTGGTGCTTGCAAAGAGGCAGAGACTGTACATGTGGGATGTTTATGTATAAACAGCTGAATTCTGGATGAAAAAACAGCACTGTGTTACTATATATTTGTAACTTGAACTTTCTGGGTATGTTCTCTGCCTTGAGGTGATGTCTTAGTCATCTAAATGTCAGGTTAGGATTAGGCCAGACTCCCTGGCACCACAGATTCTAATCTTGGCAGGGCTGATGCAAATCTTCATTTTTCTGAGGTGGCTAAATTGGGTTGAATGCAGCTTTACCTTGTAGGTTTTTCAGATGAGACCTTCAAAAACCAAACCAAAATCAGAATCCTGTTTGCGACAGGTCATTAGAGCCTCTACTTTGCTTTCTGGCCAAAAGACCGTTCTTTTTGAAATGTATGCAGTGAGTTGTCTGCTGATTTTCTGCTTGGATGCATTTCAGTGATGATGTGTGTAGTTAATTGTAAAGTGCTTTTGGATCCTTCAACCTGAAAGGTGCTAAATAAACATTTTATTAATGCAGTTCTGATGTTGAAAAGCCATTTTTGGGGCAGAGGTGATCTGACAAAAGACAGCAAGAATTTTCCTCAGGCGCCTGGATTGCACAATCAAAAATGACTCCTCAGTTCCACTTGCAGTAATTAACAAGATAAAAACTTGCTGTATCTCTAAGAAGTACCAGCTGATAAACAGAGCAATTAGATGCAAGACATGAGGAGAACGATGAAATGCTTGGGAAGTCATTTGCTCCATTCAGCAAATGGTGCAGTTTTAAGAGCTCCAAGCTGAACCAGCCCACTGGGTCAAAACCAGAAGATGAACTGACACTAAATTTATGAGTGATGGCAAATTTCATACAAAGGGAAATCAGAATAGGTTGGAAGAAAGGGCAGAATGTAACTGATGGGACTGACTAGGCTAGTGGAGATAAATCACAAGGGCTCACAGATCAAACACTTCTCTTCCAATGCATTCCTCTCAGGTACATGGAATATTTTTCAATAATTAAGCTACAGGGAGGCAAATATTTCACACTCTAGAGCCAACTCTTGCCTCATTTTTAAAGAAGCATACATACCTACTTATATCTATAAGGCATGAGCAGCAAATAGTTCCACCTTGTACCAGCCAGTAGAGCCAATGGGAGAACACAGCATAGAGATGGAGTGTTTCTCACTGTGAGTTCAAAAAGTGAAGGCAGATACTCCTGAAAACTTAAAATCAAATATCACACTGCAAAAAACCCAGATAAACATGAAAGTAGGGAGTATGTGACAGAGAAGAGATTCTTAAAAGAAAAATCATTCGGATTATCATGATTTTATTTCTTCCAAAGTTATACTATTAAGAAGGCAGATTCTTTTCTTTTCAAAAGTCTCAACACACCTACATCTTCCCTCCTACCTTCCTGCCTCTTGAGTGATTGTGGATTTCTTTTAAATATAAGAGGAAACAGCTGTTCTGGGAAAAAAAATCCTATTTCAAAAAATTATTTTAAAGGATCTGGGAGAATCCAGTAAAACTTAATGGAAGACACACAGCAACTGGGAAACAGCGCTGTCTTCTTCTCTATTCTTTGAGAGAATAAAAATAGCAAAAGAACACATCTTTTGCTAATTGACTTTTCAATTAAAAAACCAGGTTATCAAAATGAAATCTGCCTTCTAAACTGGTCAATAACGTGGAATAAAAATTCTTCCAGTTGGGAAGAATTTATACAAATGAAGTCCAGCCTCTCAAGTCTAACACTTACATAAAACACTAGATGGTTATGCCTTACGCTTTGAAGAAAAAACTCTCTTGCTAATCTTGTACTGAATTTTATTAACAGATATCTTTTTAACTGTAGACAAAAATCAAATAAATGTTTTTAAAATAAATACTGTGAAAGTGTCAGTATTTCCAGTGGCATGGAGAGCTCCAAGCCAACAATCCTGGGGAATAAACCGGGAGTTATTCTCTCTTCAGTATTCTTAGTAGCAATCGCAATTTGATCACAATTGAGGGATTTAAGATTTACACTTTATTCATGCTTCAGCAATACACAAAATCTTTCCAATATTATATAGGCTTGGATGCACGATTAGGCTGGTTTTGGCTTACCTGTACAGAAAAGCCAAGTATCCACCAGCAGGGTCACAGCTTCAGAGCAGCTCTGTCAGAGACTGTGCACACCTTCTGCCCTGGCACCAGTAAGTGGCTTCAGTTCTAAAGAAAACTTTCAAGATGGGGAAAACAGTGATGGGTGATAACAAACTATACAAAAAGATTTGACACACATCGATTATGTCAACAAAGAACAATTTGTTTTGTCTGAATAAAACTAGTCTCATCAGACAGGCACTTGCCTATTTGGAAATACCTACCAAAGAAGTAAATAACTGTCAACAAGATGACTGTTTAAAGGGGAGATGGTCCTTTAAAACAGACTGTAGTATGTAAGGGAACAAGTCTCTGCATTAAGAGGCTGTGTGATCTTGTGCCTACAGGAAGAATCTTCAGAAGCCATCATGACATCCAAACAAATTTAGAAAAGGCACAGTAAGTACAGGTAGTCTTTTATGTAAGGGCATCACTGTTCGCTTCTGATCTTGTGACTGACTGTATATCCTGTAGGACAAACACACACAGGTCCTTCAGATCCCTACAGAGTCATCAGAAAACTACAACTTTTGAAATCCCTTTTAGCCCCAAACTGTAACTGCTCTTACCAATTAATGCGTGAGTGCTCTGCCTACACAGATGGAGTGCAAACCTACTTCTTGAGGGCAAAGAGATTGACAGCACTAGTGAGGAGCAGTATAAATTTATTTAAATGAAAAAAGGAGAATGAACCTCAAGCAAGGACTCTGGAACAATCAGCATCATGGCCCGCCTTGGGTGAGTGGTGGTATTTGTAGAAAAGCATCCTAGAATAGAGGGTGTTAGGATATGTTGATTGTTTTTTGTGAAAGATTCCCATCAGCTCACATTCACTCCATGAGATGCACGAATGAATAAATGTAACCTTAATTATTCCTAACATGGCTCCAGGCCAGCTCCCTCCTCCTGCAAATTAAGTAAAAGGATGGGGAAGAAAGGAAAAAACAGTCTTTGAAAAACAAGCTCAGGGTGTGAAAGAGGAGGGGCAGGTGGCAGTGCAGACACAGGGCCTGGAGGGAGGTGTTCTGCCACAGTATGTCAGAGAGGAGACAGGGAAGAGCATTCTCCCTGGTTTGCAATCTGCAGCAATGCTAATTCCATCAGCAAAGAGATCCTACCGCATCAAATGAAGAAACTTTATAGCTCTCTGGGGAAAAATGTGTCTCAAGGCAGGGCATCTGAGCCAAGTACGACTCACATTTCATTAGGAGGACCATAAAAGCAATGTGCTCAGGCAGGTCTGCTTCTTGAATGAGTTTGGAGGATGCAGCCAGGACAATAAATTAAGAAGTTATTTACCGCAACAGCATGTGCACATGTGTGCATTCACAGTTTAAACTGGCTCAAATATTATAGAACTTAAATGAGTTAAGGGATTTTAGAAAACATGTAAAAATTATGGAAAATTGTATGTTTTCCACTGACATCAATCTTCTTCTTTCAGAGAAGCACAGTATTGCCCAGCAAAAATCACATACAAAAGATTAAAAAAACCAATCTAGAATAGCTAAACTCTCATCCCAGTTCTGAAAAACCGAATTTTCACTGTGGCCAAAAAAAGAGTATGATTTTTGTGCAACTGAACTCCACAGATGAAACGGGTGCATGGTAGGAATTACAAAGCCCACATACATGCTTGGTTTTTATACTGTTCATAAGCACCCCACCTGTACAGCCAGAGCTTACAATGTTCCAACTAGCTACACATTTTCATGGTGCTTTCTTTATGTTTTATAATTTATACATGCTGCCAATCTCCTAAATTGGTATGACATGGATGCTGGTGAGATACAAGGTTGTTGCTGAACAACACAAAGACCAAATGGGAGCATTAAACCTCTAACAGACCAAACTCTGGAAAAAATAAAAACAAAAAACTGTATAAAGTTCCTTCCAAAAATTAAGGCATGTCATAGAAATGTTACATTTGTTTTAAAGCCAAAATTTCTTATAGTAAAAAAAGGTACTGAAATGTGCTAAGAATTACTTCAACTCTGCTCATTAGTAACCAGACAAAATCATCGTGTTGTCACAAAGTAAGTTTTGATTTTGCTTCAGTGTCACCATGTGCTATAATAGCTGCACATTTCCATACCCTGATTTGTTTGGATTTCTTTCAAATCTGACCTTAATTCCGAGTATTTCCTGGGTTTATAATACTTAGCTTGGGGATATTTACAACATACCTTTCATATATTTTGTCCGCAATAACTGAATGTATTCTTAACCTTAATTCCATCTTAACATTGCAAAACAGAGACAATGTACCTTTATTACACTGAAAAAACTCATGCACAAACAACAAGCAAGCAGCCCAGAGAACGCTACCTCGCAAGTTTTTCAAATGATTTGCAAATACAAAGTATGTTGATTCTTTAATAATTGTTTATTTTAACTTTTATTGCCCAATTCAGGGATACACTCTGGCTACTTAACGCTGTGGTAAAGCAGCACAAAAATAACACAGCCATGTTGAGATGCACGTTCCTCTAGAGCATTGCTGAGCAGCTGGTTTGCCCTGCCCTGTCCATCTCCCATCCTGTCCTGTCAATCCCCATCCTCCACCCACCCTCTCTCCCCTTCAAACTCCACCTGTGCGTGCACACGCCCACATCGCCACCACCTGCCTCTGTCCTGTCTCTGAGCCCACCTCACTCTGACACGCACCTGCACCCACGTCCTGGCCTTCCTACACTGGGGTAGGTGGGATGCACCAGGTGCCTTCTAAAAAGAACTACTTAAAATCAGCCACAACTTGCAGGCCATTTCTCATAAACCGGTCACTCATCTTCAAGCAAAGGTGGTCATACCAAACACTGAAAGTCACCCATTTTTGGTGACTATCTGCTTGGGTTTTGTCACGCTTGAGGTCTTCTCCCAAAAAGGCCAACACTCCTTACAGTTCTTGGGACAGTGAAACCAAGTCCGTAGTACCTGATTCTGCCAGACAGGAGGCAGAACATGAACTGCACAACAAGGATGTCACAGAGATGCTCAGAAACCTCTGACTTGCTGACTACTGCCCCAAATAGGCAGCTGCCACAGAACTGTCTCTGCTGATGCAGGAATTTCAATTAGAGAATTAAGAAAAACCCCCAAGCTGGCTTGACCACAGATGCCATGCTTTTTAAGAAATACATTCTTTAAAGCTACCTCCTAATGAAGAAAACAGATTCACTTGTAGGTCCTTAGGAAAAATTTCTTTATAAACAGAGTGCTTTAATTTTAAGGAAGATCTTCTCATCTGCATCTGTAACAAAAAAGCTGAGCTCCTACTTAAAATGGAACATCCTTTTGTTAGCTGCAGCAGATCCCTTTCTAAATGTATTAATGCACTTCATTTTACCAGTTAAACCTTTAAGTCCTTTACTCATTAGTGTCACATTATTACTTGTTCTTTTATGATCTATAAAATATTACTGTTCTAGAAATGCTAAATCCCACATTTATCCACAGTGAACATTTACTCTATATCTTCACTACTTCTGTAAAAAAAGGAGATGTTTTTCTGATACGTCTTTCTTCAACACCATCACATCTACAATGTATTTCCTACAAAGTTAATCAGTATAAAATCTAGATCATATCCATAGCAACTATAAAAAAATATATAACAACTATTTCAGGACAAGGTTTTTTATCAGTGCCATGTCTGCCTCTGACACACACATAAAACTCCCACTCGAATCAGCGGGAGACCTATGGATGTGTCCAAGACATGTATTACGCTCCCAGACCTAGGCAAGACTTCTGACACCGTGTGACACGCAGGACTTGCTCACCAACAATGAGACTGTGGGCCATGCTTCTCATAAGATCCTGAACAACCTCAGTCACGGATGAGCCACGTTACTTTCCACTGCCACTACTTCTGCGTTCCATGAATCAAAGAAGCGGCCAGAGTTCAAACTGACGGCTCCCACAACACACGGATCTACCGAAACATTTCCAACAATGCCCCAAGAACCGCAAGTTCACTTAGTCTGTATTTTTAACAACACAGGGCTTTTCTTATTATAAATTTCAAAACAAAACCAAAGAATTCCACATAATATTTATACTTTCAAAAGTACAATATTAATACAGGTCGGTCAGTTAGAAATAACAGCAGTTTGTTAGGTCTACAAGATTTAACGTAAAACCAGTTTACAAATGCTGAAAAGCAGTAGTGGTCCAATAGTCACCATTACACATGAATTTCTCTCTTCCAGAAAATAAAAAAAATCCCAATTCAAATTTACCAGTATCAATGAAATATTAATAAAACACCCCCAAACATGCCACAATCACTATTCACAAATAAAGTTAAAATGAAATATACAAAAATTCACTTAATACTGTTAAATAACAATAAACTACAAGATTTCCTGAACAGAAATGGTAGGACCCCTGAACGTTTTACAGTGAATGTCAGGAAAAATTAAGTTACCTATGACTATTTTCATGATATACCAGCCAAAGATTTACATGAACATTTCAAAATATACCAATAAAGATTTACAGTCTCTTTAAGATGCACTAAACAAATAGGTTCATAAAGGTGAACACAAATGCTTAAAAATACTGTAACCATCACCAAGGTGTACTTATGATACTCATTGAGATGCATAAGCATAGTAGTAATATGTTTACTATCTCTGGAAAACAGATAACATCTAAGATCTGAAAAACTCCCTAAGTTCCCACTGTAAAAGCTCCGTAGCACAGTGAGTTCTTATCAAGTACAAACTTGCATCTTTCCAGTTGATTTCAAGTGAATAATGCACAAATGGCAGAGCAACAAGGTGGGAAAAGTGTGACATTATTCCCATGTTCTTGTAATTAGTTGTCCTGTTCCTCTGTAACGAAAAGTAAGTCAGGGTCCAATGTATATGGATTATCTTTTTACTATCTGTATTTCTAAGTTAAAAATAAGGTAAAAAATTAATTGTTTCTTCAGGCCCCATATGCACAACAATGTGCAAATATTTTATGCTGGAGTAAGCCTGACAAAATTTATCACCCAGCCTCCATGCTTTAATTTATCAATAACTAACATAGGATCTGAGAGCAAATCATAGTTACTGTTCACTTGTTGGAATCAACTTTCACACCATGTGCTTTTCAAAAATATAATATGCATTATAATTTTTCAACTATTTCAACACATACTTCCAATGTTAAATAAGGAATTAAGTGCCAAGAACTTAGAGCATTAAAGATGGCTCACCTATAGCCAAGCAAAGCTAAGTTTACATTCCAGGAAACACTGCAGTTTAAGAAATAGAAAAAAACCCCGCAGCAGTAGAACATGTTATCAAGAGAAACAGATGCATTCACATATTATAAAGCCATTGCAACTTTTTCAGGCATGGAACTGTTGTGTTAACTATACAGACAGTAGTTATTTAGCAGCAATGATTCCGCAATAAATAATGCACTGTGTTTCTCAGTCCTGCACAAAAATTGCAGCTACAGTTACATCAACAGCTGTAACCTACTGGCTCTAGTGGCAGAGGAGACCTTAAAACCAACTGTACAAAAAATTGTCACACTGTGACAACAAATATAAAAACATAATTTGCAGGTTGGAAATAAAAAGACTCCACTGTGAAGAGGACAGTGTAGACAAACTGCGATTCCAAGTCCACCAACAGAAAGCACTGCCTTTGGATCCGAGTCCTTGATCGACAGGATAGTCTTGGGCTTGACTCTGCACTGCCTACTTTAAAAAAGCATGCTCTGCCTTCTGTTCTTCCCATGTCCTACAACAGAACATGGACCATGGTAAGAAAGCTAAGCATTTGCACAAGACAAGTACTAAGTTATTACCTACATCTTCATTCTATTTCAAGAGAATATTCTTTGTGCTTAAATCAGTATCAGCATCTTTGTTTTAACTGCACTTAATGCATTTTTTTTCACTTTGCCACATTCACATCCACACAGTAATGGACTGAATCTCCGAGACACTCTCAGATTAACAGTCCCTCTGCCCATCCCTGGCAAAACTCATCTCTTTCTGTGCCTTTAGCTTGCATGTCTCTACAGGAATCTCAGCAAATCATTCTTGATATTTGAGTACATTCATACAAACTAATTTAACAAAATGTTTTTCAATTACAAATGCCTCTGGCACAGCATTCTTTTAGCAGATACAAGAAAAAAATCAAGCTTTCCATACCTGTCTCTGGGTAAGTGGAATTTCGAAAGCCAGGGTCTTTTTGCAATTGAATCTCTTTTAGACTGAATATTGAAACACCTGGAACGTAACAAAGAAATTCATTCACATCCAAACACTACTATGTTTTAATAAACAAAATTGTATTCTTAATTACATAGTTCAGAATAAAAAAGTTTCTTATTAACAAATATTTAAGTCAATATATATCAGACTTCTTTAATAGAATAGAGTTTTTCTTATGCAACATATTTAGCTTTAATGTACTATCTTAACAATACTCTGCTACTTTACTACTTGTCTTACTTTCAGGCAGAGTGTGTACTCTTGTTCCAAGACTTCTGAAGTATGCGTGTTTCATGGCCTCTTCTGCTGAAATTCTCTTCTTTGATTCATACTATTAATATAAAAAGCATACAAGCGTGTTGGTTTCCATTTAAAATCTCTTTGCATCGAGTGATTTCATCAAAGGGAAAACCAGAGTTCTATTTGCTCAGTATTTCCCATAATGCACTAGGACAAATTTGTTTTCATTACTTATATTGCACGCACAAAAATCTAAGATGTTATCTGAATCAGCAGTGCCAACAAGACTGCTAACATAGTCAAAATAACTTCTGTAAATGGATGTAAGTCAAAAATATACTTTATGTATAGATGTTACAATGCTTAGATGTCTCCTGCTTGGCATACATGCAATTCTGGACAACGATGCAGACACTCAAAATGATGTATACAAATCCTGAACAAAGTCCTGGTTTGGACTGCAAGTACTGTTCTAAAACAATGTGTAAATAGAAGAAGACCTGTTGTAGAATTTAAATCACAAGCTGCAAAGCAGAGTAAGTGCACTCCACCTTAGGTGACAAGGATTTTTAACACTGAGAAGTCACAGTGCTGCATGTACTCAAAGACTTAGGAACTGGCCTTCTATCTTGCTTCTGGCTCATTTTTAATACAGATTAAAAGATTAAGCACACGTACTTCACCTTTAGAATACAGTTTGCAAATAGAAGAGTTACAGCTTAGTAACTCCTTTAGTACTGACTCAGTTCATCGCTATGGAAATATAGCATTTGTATTTAAAAGTTCTGGTTTAACGCTGTATTTCACAAGAGGTTTAGTTTTTTCAGGGTATTGCTAACACAGAAAATTCTATTCTTACAAGCAGTAGTATGAGAAGAAATCAGTTATGGGAGGGAAAAAAAAAGTAAACATCAGGTTTTTAATTCTCACAGTACACTGGCTTCCCAAAACTCATTCTTCTCACATCATCCACTACAGACTCACCTACACATTTCTCTTTGAGACAGATCTACCAGATATTATCGCTTCTAATACATTTTGCAAATATTATATTAAAACTCTAAATGTGCACTTTTATAAAGTAAAGCCACAAAACACATCTTACTTGAAGGAACTTCGCTATCAATTCAATTCCTTCCGTGTCTAGCCTAAAAATAAAAATATTTTTAAAAATTAAAACAGTTATTGAACGATATTTACAAAAGTAAAACCGCTGAGGAACAATTAAATTATAACAAACCTGAAAATTAAATTGAAACATAAAAATGCTTTCACCTACACAACATTTACGTATGTTAAACTGTGTACTTATGAGTACCAGTATGTCAGAACAAGACTATTTGGAAAACACTGGGGATAGACAAATCCTGAGTTTGAATTGTGATTTACTAGGTTGACCTGGATTATTTATTTGATTTTTTTCATTATTTTTTAAAACTTAATACTACTCACTTACTAGGAAACAAAAATGTCAACAAAAAATGCTGTAGTCTATATTATAAAGTTTATTTATATTAACTGTACAGATCCTTCAACTCCCTCATTATAGTTTTAACATTATTTCAAGAAACTGCCCAAGGAAATCTGGCTATTTAAACAAATGGCCTGGACCATAATAATATAACCAGAGGAGAATCTGGGTTATTTAGGAAATGCTGTGTGAATACTCCTACTATAAAGACATTATTAATTGGAGTTTATAGTTCTATAGGTCATTAAGGAGCTGTGGTTCCTAAAATGAAATTAGACAAAGTAATCACATAGTACCAGGATTCTGCTTTACATTAGCATCTGCCCACAATAACACAACTGATGTGCAGTTTTACAGAATTCAGTAGCAGACTGTACTGGGAAATATGTTCCCATTTATGAATATGCAAAGCCACAGGGACGCATATTTTCTATTAATATAACACAAAGTACCTTGGTGCATGGTTGATGAGAGGTTGTGGTTTATACTTAGGAAAGTTGTAGTTTCTAAATTCATCACTGGAAGAAATGCCTGGCCATGTTTCTTGACACGGAGTTCCTGCATTTAAAAGCAGCAACAAATTCAGCTTAAAATGTAAACGAACAAACAACTTTGACATGAATAAGCATTTATCTTGTAATTTAAAAAAGAAAAAATCATTCAGTAAGTCTATATTCTGCAAACTCAGCTGTACACTCAGCTGAATAATTTTCTGTCACTTTGATTACAATGCGATATAAAATATCATTGTTTATAAAGATCTACAGTTGTCATACAAACATAAAGCATCAACGTTACTGCTAAAAGTATTCATTTACCAAGAAGTCTGAAAATTAAGTGCAGTTCATCTTCAACAGTCGAACCAGGAAAAAGAGGCCTTCCTGATGCCATTTCAAAAAATATGCATCCGACACCCCTTTATAAAAACAGGAAAAAGATAAAGCAGAAATAATCCTAAAATTTCAGCTCTTAAAGACTTCTGCAATTTCTCTTCAATTACAACAAATTATTAAATTAGTTGTTAAAAATACTGTTTAGAAAGATGTGAAGCAACAAAAGAGTTGTCAAAGACTGAACAAAACCTGTGTCATAGCTATATTATATCCCCTTCCTTCAGATGTCAAGTTAATCAACTGTATTAAAGTTCATAGTAAAATACCACATTATCATGTCATTAGGAGAATAAGGTTTGTTTTTCCCCCTAACACTGTGGGCCTAATGCTTGCTTACTCCGAGCAATAAAAAGGTACTCTGCATTTTCAGAGAGGAGCAGTAGCGCCTTCCCAGTCTACCATTTTTTTCTCTAAGCATCTAACTCAGTTGTAGCCTACAAAAATTCAAAGGATTTGAGTATATGAGTATTTGAATGTTACTATATAACAGCAGAGTTAACATTTTTTCAACTTCACTCAGAACAAAACTTTAAATTAGACAAAGCTATACGAACCACATGTCAATTTGAGTTGAATACTCTGAAGATCCGAGGAGAACATCAGGTGGTCTGTACCATAATGTGACAACTTCATTGGAATAGGTCTTCGTAGGAACAGACTTCGCTCTTGCCAATCCTTGATAAATAGGGAAATGAAGAGTCATATGCAGCTTGCTGAAATCCTTTTTGCATGACATTGACAAAATATTTTGAAGAACTAAATAAACCTTATTACACTTGCTAAATACCTTTCCTTAATGCTCGTTTAAAGGCCCTAATAAATACATTTCTACAACCTGTGATTCGTCTTTTGGTATTTACGGCAATCTCACGGTCAACATTTTTAAGCACAGAAGATCAGTAAACAGGTCAAATTCTGGGCTAATCCTATACATTTCGTTAAATCAACAAAGCACTAGATCAGTATGACACCTCCCCACTGCTCTATTTCTATTTGAAAATTAAATTGCAAAAAGCAGAAGGCAACAAACGAATAATGAAACAGTGGAAACAGACCAAATCAGCATTGGATCATCAGGGTTCTTCCATTCTAACATTTCAATTTGTCACTAATATCTTCAATAAAATTCAGGTCTATCATGTTAGATGCAATCTTCTGAGCAACTTTCATTCACACACAAGGGGAACAACCAGTGGTATCATAACTTTTGAAGGATCTTCCAGACACGGAAGGTAACAGGAAAATGTGCATGCCCCACCTACTGTAAATCCCAAAGGAACTGGTGTATCAAGTGATGGAGCAACACCTGACAATTTAGCATATGACCCTTTCTTTCTCACCTCATGTCACGGTTACCCTGCTTTAGAGTGACTGTGGAGGGTTAGGAGAAGTAACTTGAGCTTCACCTTAAAGATCTGACTAAGTATCAATTTCAAAGGAAGCTGTTAAGACTACTTTCAAACCACAACTCAAGTGATAGTATTATCCATACAGGTATTACTTTGATTACTGATACCCTGTAAAAGACTAACTTTCATTTTCTCTTTGAGAACACCCAAATTCCCTACAGACCCAATGTACTCATTTCTCCTTCATAAGGAAAAAAGTGTTTATTTTGCTGAGAGATAAAAATATCTATTACAGAATAATTTCAGGCCGTACCAAAGTCTGCAAGCTTCAGTTCTCCTTTCTCATTAATGAGTAGATTTTGAGGCTTCAAATCTCGATGTAACACCTTCCTCCTATGACAGTATGCCAAACCACGAAGAATCTGATATAAAAATAGCTACAAAAGAGAACATTTAGATAAATTAGACAAAGAATGTTAGTCTACAGATTACACAACTGTAACAGCCCTTCTGGGTACTGGAGAGTTAAGTCTCTGTATTGTAAGCAGGACAAAAACACTTCTCAAAAAGTGAGTTACTTTTCCATATGAACACATTCTGAACATCTTCATTATTGTTCAGAGATTTAAAATCCTTTTATGCTAATGCACTGCTTTAGCACTATTACAACAAAGACTTTTAAGAGCAATTTGTTCTGTTTAACTGAAGAGAACCACAGGCCTGTATATTTTTAAAGTAAGCATTTACTACTGCTCTTCCACACACTGATGTTTTTAAAGGTAACTGTCTCTGACTATATACTCAAGTTCCCTTCTGCCATAGAATCTCTTCTGAAAATGCAGCACAGCATCCTTTCTATCCAACTGTGCTAAACTATGTAAAGAATGCTTTGGCATGCTACTGGAAAAATACACTTAGATTTGCAAGCTCACAGAGAGATGGGGAAATGAGGATTACTAAAACAGCCCAACTGCCTCTGGCATTTACATTCATCCCCTCACCTTGACACACACAGGCTTATTTGAGTCCTTTGCAACAGCAAGCCGAGCAAGCAGCTCCAGTTATGCATATTAATGCTGCACATACATAGATATTAAAGTAGTAAGGGGTGAAGAAAGGTTTGGCAGCCAAACAAGTTTACTATATCACTGCACTAAGAACTATTCTGCAGTTTCTGTATGTATAAAGGGTCTGATCTTGACCATGAAACTTCTGGGTAGCCATTGCTGGCATTTACCACACAATGGCCCTCAGTCAGCATAGGTGATCAAATATACAATGACAAAACATAGAGCAGTACTGAAAGCAATGTTTACCAATGTGACAAATTCATCATGGAACAGGACCTTTGAGGGAAAACACTAGAATGTTTTTATATGACCATTTTCTAACACATCAGTTTATTTTTGTACCAAGTGACACCATCAAATTCTTTTTTGTAAACTGGGCAAATACATAGCAGGTGTAGTTATATCCATCTGTTCTCAGTCCACTGACGTGGGATTTACCTGTTATTGAAAAACAGGAATTGGGACTGATTTCTTTCTTTGTTTTCTTTTTTTATAAGAGCAGAATGAGGAGCAACAAGTTTTGTTCAATCTACTCATGTCCATACTGTTGCAAGGGTAGCCAGTCCCAAGCTATATTAGCAGGACTGTTATGGAAATCAATGGCCATCTTTAGTGTACACTGGGACTGCAAGTATTAGTCAAGAATGAAAAGCAGGTTATTCTACAGAAATTGTGAATCTTCACCACCCTTGGCAGGGATCCTTTTGGAAATGCACAGGATGCCATGTATTAGCTCAAAATTTTCGTTGAAACTAATACTTGCAGAGATCACACACATCTTCATGTTGTCAAAACACAAAAAAATTAAAATTAGCTGAGGAATGTGAGGGGAGTGATGACAGGGAGGTCTCTCAAATGTTAATGATGACTCGAACCCCCACAGCTATTGCAAGGTGAGCACCTAGAGCTACCACAGTTAAGAAACTGTTCTGTTTTACCAGTGCCAAAGGTAGTGACCATATAAATCTGCTCTTCAAGCACAGCTTAAACCATAGGCAAACAAGGAAAAACAGTTCCTCTGCTTAGCTTGGATTACCACAACCAGATTCTGCTTGTTCTTTAACTGCACTTATAGGAGTCAGGTTCCCACTTACAGCTTTCCCTTACATTTTTTAAGCTTAAAGCTTTACTTATTAATTTTTAGATAATTAAAAACACAAATGTAATTATGTTTTTTTGTTGTCTCTCCGAAGTAGAAACAAATTAAAGAATTTCTTTTTGCAGGCTCTCAAAGGAAGCAACAGAGTAGGTTAAGGGCAGATGTCTTTCCACAGAGACACTTCTTGTAACGTGACAACAGAATAAAAGAGAAAGCTAACCAAACAGTAACCAGTATCTAGACTGAATGCCAACTCACTTCACTCATTTCAAGACAGCACTGACCTCTGTTTGGAACCTTGTTTATAAAGCCATAAGTATTAATGAACATAAAGGGTTATTCCAGTTTTCCAAATCAAAACCTGCTTGTTATGAGAGGTAACACTTGAGTCAGTTTCAGCAGGCCAGATTCAAAACTTAGTCACTCGACCAGGCCACAGCCATAATTAAAAGAAACAGGCAATTAAGCCTTAAAGAAAATGACTTCCATTTTCTTACTAATGGAAAGATGAACATAACTCATTCTTAAACATATATTTTTAATTTCTTATTTGTGTGGTAGGCAGTGGCACCCAAAACCACATTCATGATCAAGGCTACATTTTTCTGTGTATATAGTATGCATGTATATAGTATGCATGTATATAGTGTGCATATATAAATTTTATTTGAGGATATATCGAACTACAGCCTTAATAAATGAGTAGAAAACAATGGAAGAACAAGAAGAGCCCAAAAGAGTTATGAGTGTATTATTTTTTAGGAATTTTTAAATTTTAGATATGTAACTTCAAAGAGAATGAAAATACATGAAGTTACATAATCTCTTTTCAATCAAAATCATAAAGACTCCATTTGATGTCAAATGTAGGCCAAAAGGTCAAAAAGGAAGTTGTTTCTTTATTTTGTTTTTAAAAAGACTAAACCATATAGCTCCTGATTATTAAATTCTCTGAGATTCTTAGGACAAAGCTGAAGGCAGTTACTGTCACTAAAAACACTCACCTTTACATTGTGCATACTCATGATGTTACCACAGTCGTCCATGTACTGCTTCAGATCCTTGTCCTATCAAAACACCATCATTGTTGTTCAGTCAAATTATGGACAATAGATTGCATGAATATTATTTGTTGGTAGAACTAAAATAATACATCAGAAAAATGAGTTTTCTGCAAAAGATATTCAATGATAGAAAACCCAAACGCCTGGGCACAGAAAATTCTGGCTTTCCACAGGATATAAATACCCATGTTTTTCAGCAAGATGCATCAGCTCAGGCAATGTTATTTGCTACTGCCTTCTCCTCCATCTGTGTGTGGCACAGTATTTTATAAAATTGGTATATTCTCCAATTACACTGGAAGTGAATACATCATAAGAAAAAATTATCATAGGAACAGTAGTGTGATTACTCTTTTCTACAGTTAATGATTTTGGACAAGTAGGCCATTTGCTCAGGTAGACCACAACTACCTGCTATTAATGAAACTCTGAAATGATCACAACAGCGGTTACTAATTTACAGCAATTCAAGAACTGAATACACTTTCTTCATTTTCAGCTGAATGATTGTAGATGCAGGAGTAAATTAGAATAGTCCCAGTATTTTTAAAAAGAGTACAGAATTTCACTATGTTTCCATTTCTTAGAAATAATAAACTGAATGTAAAGTTTACTAATTGTTTAAGCACTTACCAAGTATTCGAAAACAAGAGTCAAAGACTTGTCTGTGTGCACAATATCATGTAATGTAACAATATTTGCATGCTTCAGATCTTTTAATAATGACACTGCAAAAGAGAATAGTAAGTACAAAAATAAGTGCAAAACCCACGAGCATTAAGTGCATTTCTAAAAAGTTCATACATATAGGCTATTTGATTTTTTTACTTAAAAGCTATTTTTAGGAACATAATACTCTCATAGATTAAGTTAATAAGAAAAGTATTTAATCAAAGCATCAAACATACACTTGAGTAATAAACTGTAAGTATTTTGCAAATTATACGTTTCAGACAGATGTCATTTGATAAAAATGTATTCTGAGTCCCTGGAAGTTACTCACGAATAGTAGTCTAATTCAGTATCAAATCATCCATTTATAACGCTGCATTTGAGATCACAATCATCCCCCATAAAGCAAATAAATCTGAAACACAACCTCTAAATATGTTTGCACTAAAATTTTCCTGATCTAGACTAATATCAATTTCACTAATCTCCCATGTAGTCTATGTATTTCCAAGTACTGATGGTTCTTTGGTCAAAAAACAAATTCAGAAGTATCTGAAGTTCCAAGAATTAAAGAAAAAGTTACCACCTTCTCTTATGGCTGTGCACGGTGCTCCTTCTTCATGTTCCAGGCGTATTTCTTTCAGAGCTACCAGGTTCTCTGTCAATTTACTTCTCCCCTTATAAACTGTTGCATAAGTACCCTATAAAATGGAAAAAGAAGGAAACTTTTACAAGGTGTTCCTTCATTGAAACTTTAGTTAAATAAAAAAAATATAAACTTCTGGTCTGAGGTTCTAAGAGGTTTCATTTTGGATATGAGTAGTTTTTACATTATGTTCTTTTGATATTATGTAAAAGTACAGAAGTATTTTTCAAGCACAGGACCAAACTCACAGAAGACACATGGGGTGTGCATGCTTAACAGCTCTGGAAATTACATGGAAATCTGTATACCACAGAGCTACCAAAGAAGTCAGATCAGGTAGCGTTAAGTTTACAAAGTTCACTGCTGGGATCATTTACACACCTGAAAGTCTCTGTTAGACGACTGATACCGAGCTTGGGTATCTCTACACCAGGCTGCAGACATACTCTTCCACAACCTTAATGAAAACATATTGGAACAGGCTGCCCAGGGAAGTGGTTGAGTCACTGCCCCTGGAGGTATTTAAAAGATGTGTACACGACAGATAAAAGATTCAGGGACCTGGTTTAGTGGTGGACTTGGCAGTGCTGGGTAACAGTTGGACTCGATGATCTTAAAGGTCTTTTCCAACCTAAACAATTCTGTGATTCTACAAAACTGGTGCTGTCCACTATATTTTTTAAGCAAGTGAGACTATGTACACCCACAACTATCACTTGATTGCTATTAAATTAACATTCCTCTAGAGGGGCATTGTTATGTCATGTCTAGCGATCCATCTAACAAGTGCTAGAGGCAAAATAAGAAAATAAATGTTTGGAAATTAAAATGTTGCAAATGGAGGACTGCAACATTCACAGCAGAGATGCTGACCAGCCCTGCCTCCTTCTGCAATGTTCAGTGCATCCCTTTCCTGTGCTCCTTGTCCATTTCTGATTCCGTTGGTACAGGACTGACACTTGGCGACCCACCTGCAATTTCTCTGGAAGTCAGAGGCTGAGTGGAGGTGGAAAGCCTGCTGCCCTCCCAGATGGAAAGGCAAAATCAAAGTGTTCCATACTTCACTTGGCAGCACCTGGCTGGCTGCCCAGCTCAGGCGTGCAGGCTTCTTTACCAGAACGCACATAGCTACTGCCTGCTCCTTGCAAGCACTGGCCTCTAGTCCATCATGAGTGTTCCCTAACTCCTGGCAGGAGGACACCAGACTTAATTAGTTTTATTATCAACAGAATAATTTTGTCTATACTACAAAAAGCCAACCTATGTAAGAAGGTCTCAGCTCATTGGTTAATGCAGTCTTGTTCTTCCTCAGCTCTACGACAGTTTTACTGGGGTTTTTTCCTTTTTTTTGCTTATTATATATGCACAGAACATTTGTGTGGTTGTGAAATTATTATACCTGTTGAATATGTTTGGTTTACTGAAAAGATAAATTCAACTGCTATTTTGAGGGATATGGAGAATTTTGGTTAACACATGCAAAATTTTATATAAGACATTGTCATCAAAGCAGTGATTGTTCCAAAAGAAAGCTATACATACCTCTCCAAGCTTTTCTAACTTGATATAGGTTTCCATTTTTCCAAATCCAATTTCTGACTGCAATGAAATAAATGGAAAATTCATGACTAAAACCGAACACTTCATTTATACATCATTTAACGAGCAAGCCAAATGTCACTTCGGAAAATTACCTGATAGTAAACACTCTGCTAATTTTAAAAACAATTTAGCATGTTATGATATAAATGCATCCCAGCATCCAAATCTAATGCTCAGCTCAGGCCAGTCTCCTGTGTATCCTGGAAGGACTATGTACTGAGTTACACTTAGACCAAACCCTCACTTTAACCTACCTCCTACTTAGGTCTTCTCCTCTCTTCTGATCCGATTACTACTAATGAGGTTGTTATAGCTCAAAGCACAGAAGTCACCTTGAACTAGTCCATTCTTTCTCTTGCTCAGCATAACCATATGTTGCTGCTTCTTTCAAAGTAAATTTGTTTGCTATGTTCAAGATCCCAGCTCCAAGTTTCCTCTCCCATTCTGACTCTCAATGCTTTTCGGACTAAAACTTCGCTAGGAAAATCCCTAAACATAATTCCTCCACAAGCTCCAGCTTTGTCTCAACAATTTAAATTTCTTACCTCATAACTCCACATCTTTGTCTATTTTACTTGGATCTATTCACCTTCTCTTTTTTTGTCACCAGCTTAGCTCTTCAATGCAAGCCAGAAGGCTTTCCCTGCCTATATAACACCTTTATTTCCGAAGACTGTAAGACCATTGCTCTTTTCCTGTTCGAATTCACTGCTACTCTCATATTTAACATGCTTGTCTCTAATAGTTATTTTCACATAAGACCACAGCCAACTACACCAAAGTCTTCTATTGTTCTTGCAGTGTAAAGAATGCTGAAAGTAAACATGTAAGCATGTAAATTTTTAAACCAATTTACAACATGCATATAGCCTGTATCCTGTCAAAACCCAAAATTCATGGGCTTCATGGGATTATGCTTTACTGACAACTGGACATACACTAAGACAAAAAAGCCAGGTTTTCTCCCCTAGCATCACCTTTCACTTCCAAACATAGCCCTCCACTGGCTATTTATTTCCAAGGAACAATCCTTTGATCTTGGACTGGCTTTAGCACCCGGGTACACACATCGGAACACACTGATTTGCTCCTAAAAATCTGATGGATATTAAAGTTTTATATTATTTCATGGTAACACAGTGTAAAATAAATATTGATGACTGTATTCAGATTTGACAACAATACAATATGAAGGTAAGAAAAGTTTGATTAATATTTAATTTTCAGAACACATGGAAGAAATTATATCCCGAAGTAAGTATAAGATCTTGTCTGTAAACATATTTGATATATCTAAGAGAAAAAAAGGGCATATAATTATGCCAACATAGCATTAAGAGTAATTCTGCTTTATTAAATTATTGCTAGAAATGAAATGTTTAAGAATTGCCTAAGCAGTGATACTTACTTTAGCATCACACATATTTAGGAGCTTGTCAAAGACAAGCTGTTTATCTCAAAATACAAGCAAAGTTGATATCTGGCAAGCCTTAGGGATTATAGCTCCAGTGAGATTTTAAACATACCACTTATACAGGTACAATGTCAGCAAAATAAATATGTTTCCAAAGTGCATTTTGACTTAGTTAAACAAACATATCTTGAAGTGAATATTAGATGTTATTAGAATTAAAAAGATAGGTTGCTTAGTTTATAGGAGAAACTAAAGGAGAACTCATAGCCCTTAGTCTTATTATTGCCAGACAGTCTGGAATACAATTTAAAAAGCCTAATTACTAAGAAACGTTGATGATTTCATCAACACTAAATAAATTCATTATCTTTTTTTATACAATAAAACCATAAAATATTTCCTACATACAGAAGACAGATACTCTCCAAGACCTGCTTTTTTATGTGTTTAAATTTTTGATCACATTTTGGTTGCTTATTACTCCTAAGAAAAACTAATTTTTACATTCCTCAAACTAAGATCAATTTCATTTTTCCTTCAAAATAATTTCTGAACTATTTCATTTTTTTCTGCAATATGCATCTACCTTGACTTACACAGAAACACTGAAGGACTGCATTTTTGGTCTTTGACTTCTAATAACTGGTGCAGAAGTTACACCTATGCCACTGTGCATATACATACATACACTATGCAATACATACATACACTATGCAATACTGTACATGTATGCACAAAATCCAGACCTAAAGTATAACAAGTCCTCACTTGGTACTTTTTATAGCCTTTTTGATTCCTATTAAGCCTTGAAAAGAAACATGCCTTTGAAACAGAGCATAGTACTCATATATTGTAATTAACAGTCTGCTACCAGGCTTTCAATGACAATTTTGGAATAATGAGTCCTTGAATTTCTCCTTTTTAAAGCTTAGTTTGAAATCATGAAAGGACAACGCAGCAAATGCATGCCTGCATTCCACAGCACTGCTGGCAGATTTCATTTTGGACTTTTAAGCCCATTAAAAATGAAAGCATTTTTAAAAGGTGAAATGAAACAACCTTGTGACAGCATGCTAATTCCACACACAGACCATATTCATTAGAGGGCACTGTTTTTCTGTCAGTCTTCCAGAAGGTACAGAGAACTTCAGCTACTCTCAGGGCTCAATGTTAAATGAGCAAGGAGACTTAAACACACAGGAAAATTCCCCCAGCCCCCAAATAGTGGACTCCACTGAAAAGGTTCGACTGAACAGGTATTTTGCCAGTATCTGAAGATAGGTTTGGGGAAGTCTGTTCCTCAGTTAAATGCTACATCAGTAACTAAGGGGTGAATGAGCTACAAAATTCTGGCGTAAATATTTCAGCCAGCTACATTATTATTACTTCCAGAGCTTTGCTCCAATCTTCTTTTCTTTTAATATTGTTCCTGTAAAAGGTGGCATGCATATCAGAGCTTCGTTAGTCTAGCAAACTAAATTGTATTTTTTTCAGGGTAAAAATACATGAAATCTCAACCACTGCTTTGTTAAAAACATTATTCATTATGAGTAAAGATATTTCACAGTTAATGAAACTATTTCACTACACGTACTTTGATATTAATTTTTCAGCAAATAAGGTATTAAATCAAGAAAACATCAATGTGCATTTCAAAAATGTATTTAGTTTTTCTCTGTGAAGAATTTCTCACTAAAGAATTTGCTCAGGAATTCAGTAACAGTCTAGCAACTCTTTAAAACCTCAATTAACATTAAGAAAGCTGATAGATCAAATTATGGCTGAAATGTAGCAATTTTTTGTAAAATAAGGCAATAATGGTGCTTTTTGTATTATTTCAGGTATGTGCATATTTTATATGCACAAGTATCCAGCATTTCTAGGACTTATACTCTAATTACAGTATAGAAATACTCATTCTGCCATCTCCAAGAAAAAGACTTATTTTTTAATGTAACTCAATAATCTAAAAAGATGTATGAATTTATTCATTCGTTCTTTTAGGAAATCACATATGCTTTAAAACAACAACAAAAATGTAAAACACCCATTATCATCTCAACAGCAATTCTGAGAAAGAAAATCTGTTATCCAACACAAAAAGAACAGTAAGGAGCACCTGCCTTCATATTATGCTGCTTTAGGGTCTTCCTACTAAATCATATGAAGGTCCCAGCCCTGACCTAAGACTGCGTGGCCTATTTGCTCAAACAGATCATCCCGGCTCTAAAAAGCAAAAGGATTTAAGTATGTACTTCAGGAGTTGAGTTTAGCCACTGATTTCCATGGGTCAAGACCTTCAATGAGAAATGACAGGACCAAGATAGCAAGAGAAAAATGAAATGAAGTTCTTAATTGGATTTTGCCAGGTGTATGCTGACATTCAGGACATAAAAGCCAAGGTGCAAATGAAGCTGAAACATACCCATGGAATACAAGCACGTGCAGTAAATGGATCCCAAAGACCCGAGAGGTTGGTTTAGAAAGGCAGCTGCATTACACTTACTAGTGATGCTCTACGAGAACGTCGGCTCATGGGTTGATCAAAGGGCGGGCTGTTGATCTGCAACTTTTCAAGATAGACATCAGGTATCCTGATGTCAGCGGGCAGGGACAAGCGCTTGTTCAAATCCTGCAGCAAAGAATGTTGAAAAGAGAAGGGTCAAATACAATTCAGAATTTTGTCAAACATTTTTTAACACTTGTAGTGTTATTGGTTTTCCAGTGTTGCTATTTAAAACTGAAAGATTTATACAATTAAAAATAATCTCACAGAAATTGCTTTAAAAACATATTCTCTCCTAACAATACTTCAACTTGCTTAGATAACAGGTTAGAAAAAAACCAAACCCTGTGTAAACTCATTAACCTAACAAGAGGAATGAAATATTAAAATGCAATTAATTACATTGTGGACAAATGTATTGAGTTTACTTGGATACTTACACATACCTTGAATACTAGAGACTGAGAATTCAGAGACTTGTAAATACATTTCTTTTCTTATAGCAATTACATTAGAATAACAAGAGATCTCCATGATTCAAAATATATCACCCTCTCTTTCTCTTGACTACTGGAAGTTACAGACTTCCTTCAATTTCCAGTTTTTCCAGTCTTACAAAACAGAACTGCTTCGTTATTAGAGCCAACTATAACAAGTATTATTACATTTTTTCTATTTCAAACTCTTTACTATAGGATCTTTAGAAAATGAAAATGTCATTATATAAAAGCAGTTTTCCCTAACCAAATTCTGTTTTTCACTAGTAAATTTTTTCAACAACAACATGCATTATTTCTAAGACAAGAGGGAAACAAAATTACTTCACATTTCAGCAAATGGGAGGGAGAAGATTTCTTTGGGGTGACTGCACATTCTTACTGTTTTTATTTTTAGTTTGGCTTTAATCTCAAACATGCCAGAAAACAAAATATCAAATGTTGTCTTAAAATGGCCAGTCACCATGACAGAGATAAAAGGACAACATATCCAAACTCACAAAACACGGGAAGTATTTTTGCAAAACAGCAGGAATTGTATTGTGGTGAAGGTAGCTTATCCAAGTTAAGAAAATCATGCACAACGTCACAGTATACAATCCACTCCTAGAGATTCTACCCTGAAGTTAAGAGGACACCTCTGGAAGCACCACTGTTTTCACACTTTTCTCCAGCACAGGAGGGGAACTGCATATTTCTGCTGGTGGAGCTCAGATTTAATCAATACTGACCTGAGGGCAGCAAGGCGTTCTGGAAGTTACCCTTTTCTATCTTACCAATCACCTCCAGATGGGCATCCTGAGCTAAAATGTTGGCAGCTACATCCCAGTTCAGTTCCCCTCAGGCTTGACACCATGTGCTTCTACTCATGTCTTTGCAGCAGCTTTGAACTATTTCAGCATGCTAAATCATCAAGAAACTATCTCAGGCAAAGTGCAAAAGCTTCCTGCCAGCTTTGTGCTCCAAACAGGTTCAGTGTAAGGTCACACAAGCTCATAGCCTGAACACAGGGCAAGAGAGGCAGGGCAAGCCCAGGAAGCCGGCAGCCAAATTGGCTTAGGCTGACAAAAGAACTGGATCGTCAGACTTTTCAAGACTCAAGATCCTGGTGAACTACTTCCTAAGCTTTCAGTGATGAGAATGTATTTGAACCAAGTATATGAATGACCTGCACACATACCTGGAGCAAAAGCTAGGTGAAAAGTATCAGTTAAAGATATATACTTTGAAAAAAATCTATATATATTGGCAATTAGTTGAATCTCAGGTAGGACTGAAGTGCTAATATATATCCCCCCACAATGATTTACATACGCTATTCACTACGGCCACTGGATACAGGCAGAAATTTTTAGAGATGCCAGCAAAGCTCCAAATTCTGGCAGATGATCCTCCTTTTCTCCTTTTGCTCCTCACACCTCCTTAGGTACAGAGCACAAAGTCTGTCAGCTCCTGCTTTGCTGCCCAATATCAGCTTCTTTGCATAACTGAAAAAAATAAAGTGTCTATTTCTCATTTGGTACAGAATTTTTAAATTTTCTTTAAAAAAAAAAGTACTGTTCACAGAATGACAGCTCTGACCAACATTTTGAAGTTAAATCAAAAGAAAATAAAAGGATGGTTCTGTTTTGGCAGCTTCTAATTTAAGTTTATTAACTCATTTTCAACTTGAGTATTTCAAATTTTTCAAAACACTGGCAATTGTAAAACTGCCTGTGTGGTGTTCAGGAGAGTGGTGGAACTAACTAATCATAACAGGAGCTAGAAGTATTCCCTACAGTAAGCTGGCATTTTCCACTACAATATTTTCTTTCTTTTTGCCAGGCTCTGCAAATGCCATTTTTGTAATAAGCAACTAAAATTCAGTGAAGCTGAAGTCATCTGAAAAGAGAAATACCTCTTTCCTACTGAGGAGGGCTTCAGATCATGAAAAATAAATAATTTCATCCTATAATTTACCGCATTCTTCAGAAAATTCTGGTAGCCCTTCAAAACAGTTGAGCACAAAGGAAGGCGTGCCATGTTGACTTAAGGAAAGCAGCTTTGACATCTCACTGCAGAGTAAAATCATGAGACTGCTGGAACAAGACAGGGATGACAGAAGAAGGAGCAGCGTCACTCTACTCCACCTTCCTATTGTAATCCCAGATCAACACTGGGCCAAATATCCTCATTTTCTTTTTCTGATGGCTCAAGAACAATTTGGTAAATACCAAGACAGCAGAAGAAAAGAGCACTGAGCTGAATTTTTCAACATAACCTTCTGAACACAGCAGATATCATCATTATCCTATATACCGTGTGCCAAAATAGCTTTCTCCTACTTCTATCCATTAACTCTTATGACACAGAAATCTGCTATGTAGTGCTCTCTTCTCACTGTCCCACAGTGCTTGTTTGACAATATGTATTTTAACACAGCCTGTTTCTAGGGATTTTAATGGAGAATGTTTATAGGGACACTGAAATCACAGACCACAACTCAAAGGCCTCATGAAATACTGAGTTGATTGTACCCCAAAGCTTTCAATCTGCATGTTCTCTCCTCTCACAGCACTAATTCTTAATGCAGCCAAAGTGGTGCTTCAAACCTAGCTCCATAGCCTCCAAGAAGCATCTCCAAGCATACAAAGTTGATGGGTATATAGGAAAAAGGAAGCAAAGGTAGCCTTTAGGCTGTGATGGCAATTTGAAAATTATGCCATTAACTGTGCACAGCGCCTGCCATCAGTAAACATAACTTTTCAGATGGAGAGGAAGGGAAACAAGTCTAAGATTCTTTAAGAATTCCTTACTTTGAAGCCCAGGTACCATAAAAAAAAAAAGAGAGATAATATTTTGGGTACCAGAAAATATTATAATGGGAGGTATTTGTAAATCTATTACATAATTCCTGTTCCTTTATTCTCTAAACTTCTGCCTATGCCATTTTTGCAACAGGCAATTGCAAAAGCCCCCATGACTTACTTCAGAGATCCATGTGACATCCTCAGTTCTACACTGAGCTTAAGCTGTAAACTTACATTTGATGCTCCACAGTAGGTAATACAGATACTGTTCGAATGTAAATACTTACTCCTGCAAAGGCCAAAATCTATTCCAATTTAGGTAAAACCCCCACAAACACTACTCTGCTTTAACCACACAACAACTCTCATATCCCCACCCCCTGCAATGTCTGTCTTTAAAAAAGAACCAAACACACCACAACCTGAGGGGGAAAGTAGGGAAATTTTTTTTTCAGAATTGCAATACCTGATTTTAATAAAATTTCTCTACTTACACTTGTAATAGAATGGATTATACACGATAGTAATCATTCTTTTTTCCCCTTAAAAAAACCCCAGTATTAAGTGCTGGAATCCTGAATCTTTGCCATGTTGTTTGTTTGTAAAATCAAAACACTATCTATTCTCCTTAACTTCTTTGAATTGAAGAAAGGTTCTTTTCTGTGACAAAAACAATGATTTTATAAAAACTGCAGCAGATACTTTATAGATTTTTCCTCCTAACGATTTACACCACTATTCTACTTGCAATACTCATGCATATTTGGCTGTGTTGAAATGCCAACCAAGCCAAGACTTCTTTTTTAAAACCATGTATTAAGATTGCTACCTCCCAGTCAGAACCTTTTATGACATCAATATCTGAAAGATCATAGAATCATAAACAAGAAGTCTTTTTTGTATTACAATTATCCTTTACCTAACTGCCTAAAATAGACAAAATTAAAGAAAGTAATTTAGACCGGAACCCCAGATATCTGAAAAATGGAAATTATTGTTTCTTGTTTCTCTGTACCACTTTAATTCCTCCCAGTTTTCACAATAATTGAAGCTGCCACCTCTTGGGAAAAGCAAGCAATTATAATTAAATGCTATACGATAACATGAAAGGGGATTCATTTGATGTGCATAAGAGGAATAAGCATAACGTTTCCTAGTGGCTAAATCACATCAGTCTGACACAGTTGAAAAACCCAGTTAATTTAACTGAGATAACATTAAAAGAAAAGCAAAAACCCAACCACACACCCAACCAATTTTGAGCCTTAAGTTCAAGACCAGGCAGTCTGCTGATGCTTGGGCAACCTGGTCATCTGATGGCAGCATGAGACTTACCCTCCCACCGTGGGCTGACCCCAGTGCACAGTCAAGCCTGCACCCAGAGGAGTGCCCGCTCCCTGCTCCCGCGAGATGCAGAGAAGACAGAAGGGTGGTGAGGAGATTGTGGGTGTAGGGAATTATAGGGAAAGCAAAAGCTGTGTGCCCAAGCAGAGTGGAAGAAGGAACTGATTCACAGCTTCCCATCGGCATGCAGGTGGTCCATCTGTTTCCCAGAAAGTTGGGCCTCAGTAAGCATGGCAGTGGCTCAAGAAGTGAAAGACAAATGTCCTCCCTTCCTCCCCCATTCCTGCAAATGTTCCCCCTTCCTCCCTCCTACTCCCAGCTTTTATTGCTGAGTGCCATGCCAGATGGTACAGAATAGCCCTTCGGCCAGTTTGGGTTGGCTGTCAAGCCCAGGGGAGACCTGTTTCCCTGCTGGTGCTGAACAGCCCTTACGGAGAGGCTGCCCTTGGAGTATGAAGCCCAGAGCTGCACGTTAGATGCAATCTCCAGCTCCACTCCCTCACTCTGCTCAATGCAGCCATCCCACCCCAATCTCACCATTGCTGCTTTACCAGCAGCAAAACCTGCTCTTCCAAACCCCACAGCTTGCTGCTGTTTTGGTGTGAACCAGGCTGCGGTGCCAGCAACAGTAGGAAACAGTGATTTTTAAGAATTTCTAATTCTCTTAAATCTCTGCAGAATTCCGTGAAACAATGAAAAAGAGACTTTCTGGACAAAGGACTTTGTCCACACTAATTTCAATGACCAACTGAATGCAGTGACCTGTTAGCATTTCTCATAAGAAAAAAAAACAAATTAAAACCAAGAAAGCTTTTATAATTGAAACTATTAGGATGCAGGCCGTTAGAAGATCTTGCTACAATGCTGTTAAAAGAATAAGGCAGGACTGAGTTTTCCTATCCTCCTTAACTTCAGATACTTAAGAGTTTGAGACAGTCAATACTTCAGAGTTAAATGCCCATTTTTAACACTAATTTTGCATCCCTTTATAAATGTTCTAAATTTTTGTTTAATTTTTAAAGGTAGTAAAACAGAGCAACTCTCTATGATATTTTATATATCCTTTCTTAAACATAACAGGTGTGTAAGTGGTGGACACAGACCCTCAACTATGCAGAAGGAATCTGGGTACATTCCTTTATAACTCTTAAGAAGCAAAGGTATGCTTCTTTACTGGAATGTGGAACCTTAGCTTTTAGGGACAGCAAAGTATTTCAGGTAGAACAAACTATCTTTAAAAAAATTAAAATTATATTATTTTCTTGCATGTCACTTAAGATTTGTTTCTCCAAATGAGGTCTAGAGATATGAAAAAGCTTTTGTCAATTCATAGCATTTTCCAGTTAATTCCTTTATAGTTATCTTTAGGGTCAACTTGCAACAAAATATATCAGTGTGGTACTGTAAATGCTGAAATGCCTAAGGTTAACTGTATGTTACTTAATGAGCTATTTTTTGATCCAGTTCCAGACTACACTCTGGAGAGCATATTCAGGCACCATTTGATTTGCTAGGGAAACCAGAATGCTTGTGGCATCTTCCCCCCTCCTTCTAAAACTTAAAAACACATTTTCTATCCTCATATGCAATGCTTATTCTCAGTTTTGCTTTTCTACTGGTATTACTGGCAGAGAAATTCAATCTATTTTTATAATTTGTCTGAAATGAGAATCACATTTGTCCTACCCTGCTTGATGGCAGATAAACATGTAAGCACTTGTGACACTAATATCACTTTGTTTTCTGTGGAGATAAACTACCCTAACTCGTGCTTGTCTTTACCATCTATTTCTAATGCCAGCTACAGCAAATGCTCTGAGAAGAGCTACAGTTCGTGGAGCCTTTTCTTTCATCTGGCTAGCACCCAACTGTGTTGCTGTAACTTGATGTGCATGTTCTGTCTACCACTGACTACTTACACTTGGGCACAACTTAAATCCTGTAGGTCTTGTGAGCTGAGGAATTTAACACAGAGAAAACAAACATGTCTTCTAAATTAAAAATGAACAAACAAACAAAAACCAAGACCAAACCCTCCAAACTTAGCCTGCTTTTTACACATACTTTAAAGTAAAAAACAAAACTCCTAACATTTTTTTATTTCATTACTTATAGTCCTCTTTCGGATGGCCTAAAATACTATTGCAAATACCAGCTTCTTGACTTGGCACCAATAGTAAACCATTCCCAAGACTTTAATACTAGAATTTTGTTATCACATTCTGTTTTTCACATCTGACTGTCAAACTTCTCCTTTTCTACTTATCCTTTTCTCATCTCCTGTTCTCCATAAAAAAACTTACCAGCTATTCCCCTTTATAGTTTCCTGACTTGACTCATAAAATATTCTTTAGTGTCACAGCATGACAGTTTTCAGAAAGTCTCATTCCTGATCAGCAGATCAATTTTCACTTCTCTTAGACCCTGTCAAAAAAGTACATTTTTCCACAGGATAAACCTACTTTTATTTGTGAAAAGAAAACTGTTAACTTTACACTCTTTAAATCAGATATTATAATAAAATACTTCTGGATTTGCTTAACTCACCATTTTTTTTTTTTTTGCCAAGATGCACTACATACTTCACTAAATTTCACCCAAGTTAAAAAAAGATGTACCTAACACAGGACAGAGAATGTTTGAACTCTACATGTTGAAACTGCTCAAAAAAGAAATAATTTGAAACATTCACACTTTTTAGTCTGTCTTCTGACAACCCAAGTCATTACGTCTTTGACTTACATAGCACATTTACTCAATAGATACTAATATTTTTGACAAAACAGAAAAACTACAATCAAAAATAAAATACATAACCAGAAAATTGCCCCAGGGAAGGATTTGTTAAGGTCTTCCTGGACCCAATTTTTACAACACTACAAAAAGCAGAAAAAACAAGGCTACTTTTATTTTTATCCATTAACAAATGTGCCACTTTGCAGACTGCTTCTATCTTGCTGCAACAATAAGTCTCTCTCAAATCTACTGGGCTACAAATGGCACTGCACTCAAAACTGCAACAAGAGAAGAAAGATTCATGCCTCTGCCAGTGAAGCAGTAGGATGCAAATAGAACACAAGGGCAATCCTGTAATACCAAACGACTTGTTAGAAAAACTGGAACGGGAAACCACGATAACATCAGCCATAGTTGATTCTTACTTGAATGTTTCATTTAGCCAACCTAACAGCTGAGTACCTCCAAATCCAGTATTTCCTTATGTGTGGTCAGATGGGTTTGGAGGAGAACGGTCTCTAAGGTGATGATGCAGTGATGTGGTGTAAGAAAGTGAACAATCAGATAACTACCCCTTCAAAGCAAAGTGAGTAATTATCCACTGATACAAGTTTAGCAGCCAAGAAGGAAGCTGTCTCTGTCAGTGCATGACAGACTATATTGTCAAGCTACATCATTATATACCAATCCTTATTGCTTTGGGTCTTCAGTTCATCAATAAGTTACATTTCCAGACCAATCGTTACTTTACTATAACGCAGCAGACAACTTGCTCTCCACCTCTCCCTTAAACTGTACCTTATCTTTTAAGAGTTAATATTGCTAAATTCCATCTTAAGATTTTGTTACAGCCTCACAAAGAAAAAAGAATTGTTCTTCTAAGAATACAGACAGTCTGACAGCCAAACAATCCACTATAGATCAAATGAAAATGCTCTCTTGTGTAAGCATTGGTCTGAATTAGCCTTCTCACCAGTTTTAGCAAGGACCAGAGAGACGTGTCAGCTGCAACCACAAGCTGTTCACTAGTAACTCACAGTGCTTCTGTTCACTAGAGAATGCTCAATGACATCTACATCATATAACCCTCTATGCAATGCAGTTAAACTTCATGACATGCTTACTGGAAAAAAACCCAAAACAACCAACCTTTCCCTCTATTCTTGCCTTGCATATTTCAACTAAAAATGTGTATTAAGTGCTACTTCATGATATACATAAAGCAAACATTAATTTTGCTTATGCTTATGCATTAAACTTGCTTATGCCAGTAAGAATTTAAACATTCTACTATACAACCTTATAAGCATGTACTTATCGCAATATTTTAGCTTGTGGAGTTTTTTCTGAAGGTTGCCTTATCAAATTTCAGTGCATTTTTGTCAAATGACAGTTAGCACAGCTGAAGTCAACTGGATCCTCTATGAAACTATGACATACAACAAGACTGCTAGAGGCAAAGCAAATAGAAAAAAAACTAACCCCAAATCAGAGAACATATTTGTGAAGAACTGTGTTGTTTGGTTACAGCTCTGTAGACCTCTGAGGTGTTGAATCAAAACCACCAGTATACACATGCATCAAAAGAAACCTACAGCATCCTTGTAGGATGCTATTTTAACACCTTTATAAATAGGCCTCAATTACTGTAGCCAGAAAGACTATTTTAACAGCTAGGATGAGTTATCTATACCAGTCTTCCTTATATGTGTATAAAACAATCATCATTCCCCCTCCAACAGACAGGTTTAGCTATAATTTCATTATGATGGATAAAGTGCCTTCAGCAGAGTGATTTCTATCTGAATACTACATTTTTTCTTTATACTTAAATGTTGTTGTTATTATTTCACTGAAAACATTAAATCACAATTAATCAATTAATATTCTGGTAAACCTGAGGAAAGGGTCATCAAAGAACCTTTTCTTCTGTTAGCAGCAATAATGAAAATATAATCTTAAGACTACAAAGGATCACTGCCACTTCTCGTACCATAAATCCATGCTGGTTTTCAGCCAGTTTACTGAAATGCAACACAATTTAAGAAAGCATCAATCTGGAGCACTGAATCATGTGGCTTTTTATATTTGGGATAGAATTGATCCCAATATGTACAGCAGTTATGGCCAAATAAAAATATAAAATAAATAATATAAAAATTAAAAGCACAGAAACCAGGTTAAAGTTAGAGCATCTTTGCTTTAATTTACTTTAGCAGCATGAAAAACTTATGAAATGTGCTAAATATCTTTTCAGCAGTATTTGCAACAATTAGTATTTCTGAAGGCACAAAATTAGAATTATAGGTCAACAGGTTTTTTTCATGGAAGCAGTCAAATATATGAATTCTGAACACTTTCTTTTTCAAAATACTTTTAGCAAGAATTTTCATTTCATGGATATGCTGCTTAGACTAATGCCTGGCTGAATAAAAACTGCTCTTTCTTTCTTTTTTTCAAAAAAACACAGGCAGTTTTTTTTATTTACTTCATATCTCCCAGTAGTTTTAGAGGGAAAGACTGAAACTGTTCAGCACAGAGTATTCAGAAACTGCAGTCCAGGAGTTTCTATTCACAACCAATGAAAAACAAACAAAATAAATACATGTGTCATAAAAGCAGTTTTGAAAAATCTGAGAAAGGAGAAATGAAACTCAAATGTGAGACATTAACTTTCTTTTCATCAAGTGTATAAATACACAGGAAATCTGTGACAGATTATGCCAGAAATAATTAAAAGTTCTTCTTCTGTGTTTTTTCTTTTACTTTTGTTTTGTTATTATTTTATTGCATCTCAGAGAGCTTGTGAGGAAGTGAATTTACAGAATATAAGGAAGACTATGAAAAAAAAATAATGACAACCCTAAAAAGATCATGTCTGATTTTGTTTGCTTGGCTAAATTATCACCTATCAAGATATCACTCTGTGGCATTAGCCTCAACATAATCCCTGCTGAAATCCAGGGTCTGATGGCTGTTTGACTCAGTGGTAGGTGCTGGGCAGTAACAGAAGCTAATAAAGCAAGCTCTGCCTCATTTACTACTACACCATCCTGATTTTTAAATATAGATTTCTGTATGTTTTCATCAGTTTCTGTAACATAGTAATAGGAGAAACTGCCCAAAAGAAAGAAGGTAGCACAAATTTATCAGCTTGCCAGACGAATGAGGCAAAGAGGAAGGAAAAAATACCATGAGAAACGAAACAGAACATGCCACTGCAAAAACGCAAACTTGGACCTTTAAAACAATTCTGTGTAATGTTAATTATTAACACTAGCATTCACACCATCAACAAAGTTTCAAGTACCAAACAGAAAGTCCCATGAAGAAACTAGCTAATTCAAAATAAACCAACTTCTTGAATGTGAAAACGGGAAATCTGACCTTCCTGGATAGAAGTGTGGTTGGAGTGCAGGGTACAAAACTCCGACCTACTGCTTCTCATCTGATGCATTCCAGTGATTACTAGAGATGTGTTTTACAGATGGGTGAACACACCCAATATTATATCAGACTACTCCTAAATGGAACTTTAAAGGAAATCTGAGTTATGAAAATGCAAAACCAAAACAGCATACATTCCCTCCTTATAGAAAGAGCATTGCCTAGTGCAGTAGCTTTTCTAAAGGAAGAAGCATTTGCAAGTGGAATGCAAGAACTTTAGCACCAGGATTACAAAGGTTCCTAACAGAAAGGTAAAAAAAGCATCAATTGCTTATAACAAAGACAGTTATCCTTTAAAAAATCTAGCAAAAAACAGGTTAAAGTCCTCCGTTATCCAAACTGAAATTATTTTTCTTGTTGCAGTGACAGTTTTCTTATGCAAAAGAAATTAAAGTCTGCTAATCAAACAGATCAAAAGGAGGTCCATCAGTTTCATCAAAACTGTACTAGTAATTTAGAACATACATTTGTGGTTTTAGAAGAGGGACTTAGAAATCATCAAGCTTTCTGTGAACTTGAAAGTAGGAGTTTACAAAGATGATAACACATTTTCTAGTGTTACCTTGAAAAAGGTTGAGACAGCTGCCAAGCATAACTGAATGGAGATAATACAGTGACCACTGAACATCAAAAAAAGTCTTGATTGTATTTAGCTTCAAATTTTTGTCTGTCTAGTACTGAAATCTTCTGGTAGGTGATTACATGCTTAGATTCTCAGAAGAGACAACTGAAGAAAGAGTTATGCATTCTCAGGAGCCAAAGAGAAAGAAATTAGGTAAAACCCAGTAAATAAGGCAGAAAGAGTTCTGCAGCTGCCAGGCACAGAAGGAAGAGGGAAGGAAGAAACTTTGCTCAGAGAAGGCATCATGCAGTAATGTCTGCTGGGGATCCATGGGAGCCTCTTGAGGGGCAAGATATGTAGGGCTGAATGCTCAGGCTCTCCTGGATATAGTGGCTTCCTGCTTCCAAAACTAATGGAAGGAGAAGATACTGCACTGCCCCAACCAAAAACCTGTGTCAGTACTGCCATCCAGTCTGCTGTTCAAGCATTCAAGCAACTGAACAGATCCAAGAGTGCCCTGTTAGCACATGTGAATGGGGATCTATAAATCACATTCTAATCTGAAGCCTATGAACACAATCCTAACACTATGTCAGTTGAAACACCAATTAATTTTGTGGGGTTTTCTCAGGAGAAGGTACAGTTGCCCAGCTGTACCAACAGCAGATTGAGTTACTCAGACTGTGTCAAGACCCCCAAACTAGTCACAGCCCTGGTAAAGAGTGAAGCTAACCGAAAACTTCTCTCTCATCCACACTCTTCCTTTCGGAAGGTGACCAGCACAATGCTCACCTGCTTTACAGCATCAGTTCACAGCCTTTGTATTTCTTTCTGTTCAGCTAAAAGCATGATTCTTCAGCTAATCCTCCCAGGGGAGAATTATACTCTACAGCAGTGTGGAAGGAGCAGTCTGATCTGGAACACACTTCTGTCACTAATGTGACAGTCCAATGGATAGGAACTCTTTCTCAGGATAAAATATCTGGGAAACAGGCTGGTGAACAGTGGGTTATGGCCCTCCGCCAGTTCACATGCTAAGACAGCTTACAGACCTTGGACTTCTGGGAAAGGGAAACAGATGTTTCAATTTGCACAGACTGTTTCTCTGTATTTTTTATCCACCACAGCTCTTAATGATGCACTCACTATGCAGTGCATGGGCACAGGGACCCCAGTGAACCCTTACAGCTTGAAACATGAATTTATATTAATGCCTTACTGCCCATGTCTTCTTTTCAAGCAAAATCAAAGTTGAAAAATGCTTTAAGTTGTAGCTCCATGATCTAGAGAAGTGTTTCTCATTACATGATGAAAGCACATACACTTAAAACAGAGATACACATGTAGTCATTCTTAAGCTGTATTGCTTCTGACACTTGAAAAAATTATTCCATACAACTGTTTTGATAATTTTACTGATTTACTAAGTAATCATTAATATTAGCATGAGAATAGTAGACATTTTAATTGAAACCTAACAGCTGTTTGAAGCCAAACTCCTCACATAATAGACCTCACACCTACTGTCAGCATGGTTCCTGCCTGAATGAGTGGAAGCAAGGAGAAAAAAAAAAAAGGCAACTGCTTTACCAACAATTTGTAGCCCGTGGATTACAGGCAAAATAAACTTTATCTAGGCAACACAGTGAGATTCTGGTACGTTCTCTTTGTTTTCTAAGCACATGATAACAAGAAATAATCATTAAAAAAAAAAATTAGAACCTCAGCTGCAGTGTTGTCGAATTCAGAAGCAAATGCACACCATCTCCCTGTCTGCAGCAGTCACGCTGGCCTAAATTGTATGTCAAAGGGGGGGGCGGATGGGGGAGGATATGACAAATTGAAAGCTGGTGTCTCTATGTATGGAAAGTTTTCACCCCAGCAGACTTCTCACTGCAGAGCAGGATTCTTTCTCATTGCACTATCACCACTTCATATCTAAAATGCTTCATATTTAGGTTACATTGCAGTATGATGACTTCCTATCTAAAGCAGGGCAATTTAAGGTTATGAAATTTCAGCTTTCTATTGTTATGGAGATTCTGCTACAACAAACATGTTTTCCACTTCTCTCTCCATTGTCTATTTTGCATTTCTCTATCTTCCAAGATATTTCTATACAAAAATTTTAGAAACATCAAGTTTTATTTCCCAACAGAATCTTTCATATACTCTGTAGCAGATAATATGTCTGTTCTTTGACAGCATTTTATTTGTAGCTCTGCATTATTTGATTGCAGTGGGGATAGGCACTAAAAATCAAAATGTGTATTCTGATTGACAAAACATGCCAGGAATACTAATACTCAGTTTTTCTAATTAGCACTTTGAGTACAGTATGCATGCTTTCAGCAAGCACTTTAAAATAAGGGTTGAGTTTTTCTTTGATGGGCTGATAATTTTCAGAATTCTAGAGGAAGGTCAAGCTTAGCATGAAAAATCTGGTTATATACACGAAGTTCTTTCAAGTAAAAAGGACTGTTCCAAGGTTTCAGCTTTACCTGATTAGTTACCTTCAAAACAACTCAGGACCTCTGTCAATTCAGCAGAGAGAAACAAACATATATAACGAAGTAATTATGAACAAAACCAGTATAAATATAGTGAATATTGGCCAAACTAAACACAGAAAAAGCACATAGCCATAGCGTGACAGGCACATTCACCTTAATGTGGAAGAACAAGAGTGCTGATTTATCGTGTTTATCCAACTGTGTATATTTAATCAAACACATTCTACAATGGATTTCAAGTGGGACTGATGACTTCAGCAGACTACAGCAAAAACACACTGTCACACATACACTAATTTACTCCAACGTGTATGTATAGCACACAACTATAACTCAACCTAAGTGGCTATAAAGGGAGTATAGGCTACTCAATAATGTCTAGAGATGACAGATTAACTGTCCCCACAAGCCAGCAAAATAAAACTGAAATAACAGAAACTTACTTAACAACAAAGATGTTTCTTTCTCTTTATGTAATCACATTGCTACTATTGAACCAGCCAGCTCCATGGCACAAATCACACAAGGCATGCAGGCATGACTTTCTGCAAGAGGAAACCTTTCTTTGGCTCCTTCAAAGGCCAAGGAAGCAAGCGATCCCATTCCACAAACAGCAAAACGAGTAAAACTGGGTTTTCTATTGACTTATATCTTGAAGCTTAACTCATATATGGATGCTGTGGCATTTAATAAAGTCTGCATCTTTCCTAGCAGTGGATACATTAACAATGTCTCCCGACGCAGAGCTTTTTTTTTTCACAGAAATTAACAGAGAATTAGCATCTAAGATTTCTACCCACTTGTCAAAACTGACTAAAAATGACCCACGGGATAAACAGGAGGAGGGAAAGAAAGGCAGACGATGTAATCACTTACGGCCTTTTCACTAAGGAAATTAGAAAGTTGACTGAGAAGATCATCATTAGAAAGGTATTTTAACCAAAGCTACAAGAATTGTTATAGTTTTCTCCCTCTGGAATGCACAAATAGGTAAAAGTCCCACCTAAGCACTTCTAAGAAGTAAACTTAAGTCCACCAAAAATATCTCTCAATGGTAGCATTCTTAAAATTCAGAATTGAGGCTGCTGGCAGACATTAGCATGAAATCTTATGGGAAAAGTCACCATATCAGTACTAAAGGGATTTGAGGGAAACATTGCACTTCTTACAGAATATACATGAACAGCTGCCAAAAAAACATTCCTGCTCTCACTGACTGAGCCAGTCAATAAAGAAATAATGTTAATTTCAACAGTCAGAAACAAGCATTGGAATTTGGAGGAAAATGAGAAAATCAGCACTGCATAAACAAAACTTAGAAGCTTCCCAAGCCTGTTAAACAGTAATATTAGGTTTGTTACACAATTAAAGAGGCCAATGAAAAGATGCTTTTATTTGACATCTTATGAAAAACTACACAGAAATTTCCTGAACTTTATTGACTCTTCCTGAGTCCTTTTGTAATTTGTTTTAGAGTTCTTAAATTCTAATATAAAAGAGAACTCTTTAATGCTTCTTAGCCCTCTCTGGAAGACTTGACAGATTTCCATTTCAGTTTGTAATTTCATCATGCATCATTAATTTCTGTATTTCTTTCCTGTTTTAAGTGTGCATTTCAAAATGCAGAGGAAACAGACAATGAACAAAAAGTAAATAATCCTTTTAAATAATTTCCTTGATTTTTAGTTTCTCCAGCATGCATTCTGACAAGCAAGTTTTTACAATGACTTTTTTTCTTAATTTAAGTATCCCTCATAAACCAATAGGCCCACCTTAGTTCTCCCAAGCAAACTCCAGCAAGCAAACTTGGGAGAATGAAGTCTTTAGATCAAACCTGAGATTAATTTACAAATTCAGGATTCTGAAGACAAAACCTTCCACATGCAAGAAATTATATAAATATTCAATACAGCTAATTCACAACATTCTTGGATTCATATCTGCATTACATGCTTGGAGTCTTGGAATTCCAAGCATAACAGAATGCCTCACAAATAAAAAAAGTTTTGGCACGTCCTCCCTACTGTAACTTATCCAAATCTGTTTCCCAATCCAGTATTTGATATGAGGCTTTGAATGAAGATTTAAAATCTTACAAACTGTGCATATTGCTATGTATACTATAAAGCAGCAATGAAAAAATGTTACATGCTTCTGTAACAAAGACATCATTATAATTGTAACTTTTATACACTCAAGAAAAAGGAAGTGTTCTGTTTTAGTTCACAAAGGGAAATGACAACAAAGCAAGCACAAGGGTAGCTAGTATTCATAATGAGACTCATAAATAAAGGAAATTATGTGCACAGTTATTCATAAGGTACTTTTCCTCCTTTTGTTTACCATCCTGTAAAGTTCCGTTCATGAAAAAAACAGGAAGAAAGGAAAAGGCTGAAGCAGTCAGGACCATTGCTGCTGTAGCATTAGTTTTGCAAAGACCAGAAAACAGTGTTAAGTAAAAAAAATGTCTAAACCATGTATCTTCTTGAATACATTCAGTGAACTGCACAGAATGTGACAGAATGCTATTCAAATGCTACACTCAAGAAATTCCTCCCAAAAAAACAAGTTTCAAACCATATGTAGATTTTCAAAATTAACAGCTCATAAACAGTGCAAGATAACCATCTTTCTGTGTGACAAATGAGGATGTATTTAGTGCAGAACTGAAACTATTTTATGTCAGAACAATTACAGTTAATTGAGAAGACAACCAGTTATAACAAACAATTAAAGCAACCCCCAACTCTCTTGTCAATTTAAATGATCCTTATATGAAAAATAAATTACCTCCATGGAGATTCGTCTGTGTATCCGGTTTCTGAGACAAACACCTGTGGGAGACTGAACTTCATCAGATGATGTTCCAGAAGCTTGGTCACTTTCCCCATCTGACCCCATTTTCAGATTTTCATGAACAATATCTTAAAAATAATCCAAAGAATTGAAAACAGTTAATCAGCTCTTTTGAAGAGATGGAAAACAATTCAATCATTACTGCGCTTCGGATTACACGGCAGAGTCAAAGGCTCATCACAGCCATGGTAGCCTTGATATATACTTTCTATGGCTCAGGAATAATCACAAAATGAATAGGTTTACTTTACAGGACTTCTACGCAGACTTTATCTTTCTTTCTCTTACTTGGACTGCAGCAGAACTCAGTTTTCCAAAACAAAAGACAAACATTTCGATACCAATTTTAATTCCCAAAGGCCCTTCTAGCTAAACTCCCTCAGTACCTCTTCTCTTTTAGCTGCTCTGGGATATACAACATTACTGAGAATATTTAGCATTTTCAAATCAGAATGCCTGATGTTAGTAATCTAAATGTATCTTCAGAAAGCTTTAAAAAATCCCAAAACGGAGAGGTATAGGTATTATTTTCAGAAACGACAAATACCGGAACTTCAGAAATAAAATGCTCTGGTGTCCAAGTGTGGAGGAATGGGATGTATTATGACCATCTAAATAGAGGCCCACAACTTACAAGTGCATTCAGCGGAGGACCTGACATTTAAGAGCAATTAAGTGAAACTTGTGACCTCATGGAGGAATTTACGTAACAGACTGCCTGAGTTATGTGATGTTGCAGGATCTTCATGTCAACTGAAATCGGTATTTTTAACACAATCCTTTAGATTCATCCACACAAAAGAGTTTATGTGTATAATATACATTACTTTTAAGCACCAAAGAATTTTCCAGACTTTGGAAGACACCGTAATGAACAAGAGGAAATCAAAGCGGTGTCATTAATAGCAGAGAGCCAAATGATTTGCAAAAGGACACACATGGGAAATTGGTCATACAAGCAATTCACTATGAGTAATGCTCCATTATTACTTCTGAAATAATTGAAATCAAAATTACTCTAGCAATTAAATACTAGGTGCTTCAAAAACCACCCATTTCCCTGCCCTCTCCTGATCCTTGATATTAAGCATTATCTTGTACAAGGTAAAGAAGAACCTGAGGAACTAAAAACCTCAGACCTCTACCCCTAGAAAAATGCTAATATTAGGAAAACACATAGAGATCAATTCAGTCTTACCACCAACACACATGAAAATATTTATCATTTGCAAAGCATTACAGCAACTAAAAAAACCCCCAAAACAAAACAAAAGAAAAACTGCAAGTTTTTTCACTATCAACAAGCAAGAAAACTGGATTTTCTAGGGGGACAAAAGCCATTAGGCCAATGTTTCTTATCAGCACATCTTCACTTGTCTAGTTTGTCTCACACAGAATCATGTAGACTTCAAAGGAACAAATTCTTCTTCAGTGCAAAGAATTTCCTTTTATAGAAAATAGAATGGATATAAAAAGAAAGATTAACTCATAAGGAATTAGCAACACATATTTTAACACAAAATACTGCAATTAAACACACAAACTAAGCATGCATCTCACGCACAAAGCATATTTTCCAGCAGTGATGTGGATTTATATTGGATTTGATTAAAAATCCACACTGCGTTAGAATTTTCTGTGCAAATCATGCTCAGATTTGGACTGAAGAAGAAAAATTAACCTGCAGTCCTTACATAATAAGAAGCAATCTTTTGGTTTCAAACAAGGTAAATATTCATCAATGCTTCTAAAAGCATAGTAGTTTGAACCACAGGAAGAGATTTCCAGGAAGTGGTTCCTAAAGATCAGCCTTACCTTCAAGCTAAGCAGACAAAGTGTGACTCTCTTTTGCCAGATCGCTAAGAAATCTCTCTTACCCTCTGTAGTGACTTGACAGCTGTATTTTTAAAAATCTCTAACAAATGCTGGGAAATTATTTTTAGTAATATAAAAGCATCATTGAAAACATTATTTGCAGCAAAGCTGTTATGACAGTGCTGTTGTATCTGGTAAAGAGTACATTCACAGTATCAGTTATTTAATAAATATCCTCTTTTCAGTTACAGCTCTCGAGATTCTGTTTGTAAAATGAAGTGTAGCACCTACTGACAATTGTTCCCCAAGCTATTTATCCTCATGTTAGCACAAGCCCACTGATTGGGCCCCAAAGTCTATTTTCTTTATGGAAGCTAGGTAAGAGACAGTTATCGCAGCAACTCCACAAAATAAAAGACTGTATTTTAAACCATGGAGCAATTACATAATTTCCTTTTTTAAAAAGACTGACACTTATTAAAAAGTAATTAGGGGACTGATTCTGTCATACTTTTCATGTTCAATTCACAAAAGCATCTGTATTACGAAGTTACTAGTAAAAAAAGGGCAGTTCAAAATGCAATGCGCAGAACTACAAAGAGCACTCCAGCTGACAAAGGTAATTCTACTAAGAAGATTACCTATGTAATGACACACAACTAAGGACTATTTCAAGAACTAGTAACACAAACCCATACATTTGGGACAAAAAATGTAGCTGCAAGGAGATTCTGCTCTTTATATATCAGGAATGTGAAGACAAAGTGGTTTGTACCACACAAGTCTAAAAATGCAGTATTTCAGACTTATATAAGATGATGATTTTGAATACTGTTGTGATTTGATTAATTCTGGTAAGTCTGGATAAGCTACATACCCATAACCAAGCAGGCTTAAGCAGGATACTGGCTGTAGCATCCAAAAATGTATCATTAAGTGCATGCCTGAGTTTCCAATGGGCTAAATACCCAACTGCTCTTATCCGTAAGGGTTTGCAGATGTTTTAATTATTTTCTAAATAGATATAATTTTAAGCTTTTTAAGAATAATTTGACTGTGTCATCATCTAATATAAATTCATCTTTTTATTTTATTGAAGTAAAAAGGCATTAGTAGAGCCTTATGTCCATTATTTTAATAGCATAAACCCCAGACGAAGGCATTAACCTAGACATTTTAATAATTTTTTCACAGGTGCATGATGACATTTGATTAAGCAATGATGAAAATCATGCAAATATTTCCTTAATTTCACTAAGCTTTTCTATAGATAAGTTCTTCTGCGTCAGAGCCTACTTGCAATGGTCTTCTGAGGTTTTAAACATTCAATAATGTATTGAACTGCTTTCACTGAATATCAAAGCCATTCTCTTACACAGGTGTTTATTTCAATGTACTCTACACATCTTATTAAAGCTGTAGGTGACTACAGTGTAACACGGTAACTATGGAAGTACATTTAAAGGAAAAGGCTGTCCTCAATTCAGAAAAGGCTGTCCTCATTTCAGGGAAGTCCTCATTTCAGGCTGTGCAAGGAACACATCACAGAAGAAATTAATACAGGGAACCTACAGTGCAGCAAAGGAGAACTCCTCCAAGTGAGCCATAATCAAAGGCACTAATTAGTCAGTACTGAGTCAGACTGTATGATCTTTCCACCTTATCTCAAATTATTACAAAAATAATCACATGACTTGCATATTGGATTCCTTCCAAGGCACACTTTTCCAAAGCTTACTTTTCTATGAAGTAACTACATTTTAAGATTAGTTTCACTAATAATAGGATTCAAATTGAGGAAGGCCATAGAAATTGCCTTTGCTGTTATTGTTATCAAACTATAAAAACTGTATGGGAACCTCATTCCTTTCATTTAATAATTATGACAATGAAAACTTCTCCACAACTATATCAGCTCGACTGGCAAAAGCAGGGATAAACTCTCTCCTGGCCGTTACTACAGTTCACCAGGAGGGTCAGCTTCAGGTGGCTCTGCACATTCCAGGTGCCTCTCCAGAGGTGCCATTAACGTAAGCATGGAACAAGGACAATCAGATTTGCTCTGCATTCAGCCAGGTCAGGGCCAAAAGGAGTTTATTAGCCCTGGCTTCATCATGGACTGTAGCAGTTAAATGTTTCCAGAGGCACGTGACTGTAGAAGCTGTATAGATCCAAGTGGACTAAAAAAAATCCCTCAGCTAGACCCTCATTCGGTGGTTTCACAGTTTGGCCTGGGAATCATCTATACTATTTAAAAATATCCTGATAACTGAATACTAAATTAAATAACTACTAAACAAATTTTAAACAGAGGTACAGCTAAAAAATTTTTATTTTACACAGCATTTTATGAAACCTAAAGCTAACAGAGAGTTTCCATGTAGAAATTCTTTTTTAAAGTATTTTTGGATTTTACATGTTACCACAACTGCAGGAACTCAAGCACAATGCTCAAAAAGCTAACAAAACTCCAAAACACTCCTTGGCTTTTCAATGAATTACGTTGAAAATCTTATTCAAAAACAAGCAGCCATGAAGATGCACTTGTGGCAGGTTTCAGTTTCATCTGTTTTTTTTAACCAAATAATCGTCCTTTAATTGCCATCACTTTGTGATATTTCTAGGATATCTCTCTGACCGCATTTTTCTACCTATGAAATAAAGGAAAAACTGTAAAGAAAAGATGACAGATGAAGACAGCAAAGAAAATAAAAGTTTCATGTAGTGTAGTACATTTGACTTGTTTAATTTGGGATGTCATTATCCCAACAGGCAAAACCTCAGCTTCCTGCTGAGCAATAACCATTCTAACATGTCAGGAACAAAAGGAGGAAAAATGGGAAAAAGAAGCAGAAAGAGTAATTATGCTTGCATATACTTGTACTTGTGTTTTCTGCCACTGTATAACATGTATAAGTAGCTTACATTTTCATCAAATAAGGAGTAAAAAAATAGCATCATCATATCCAAAGCAAAAAGAGGTGTTTAATGTACACATAAAGAACCTGGCCCAGTGAAAGTTGTCCCTGCTCATGGCAACCTCCAGGGAGGTTGGGACTAGGTGATCTTCCAACCCAAACCATTCTGTGGTTCTATGATACATTCTGTGCATCTATTCCATACTACTTCGACAAAATTACAAACTGTACAGCTATCTGTAGCTCTTTAAAACATGCTATTATAACACTTTGTACAGACTAACATATTCAAATCATGCATGCTATTTAAACAACAGTTCACCTATAAAATGTGATCATCTGAGAAAAATATAAGTAATGTCATTCTTTCACAATACTTATGTATTAGTATATTTTTTCAGATGAAAAATAAAGTTTTGGAGAAGACTGAAGGATCATTAAATGAAAACAAAAACTGTTATGGGACATTCACTTCAGAGTTCGTCTTGATGATCCTTGCGGATCCCTTCCAACTCAGAATATTCTGTGATTCTGTGTATGAATTTTCCTTTTGCAAAGCTCATTTGAAGTTTGTGAAGAGGAAGTGAAATTCTGGAGAGGAATAAGTCACTGGTAAATTTACATTTCAAAATCTTAAGAGAATGACGGTAAAGTCAACACACAAGTACAAGAGTACAAGCATCTCTGTACTCAACAACATCTCTGCTGTTCCTGCACATAGTTTATATTTATCTAGTTTGACAAATTTAAGTACACAATAATTTTTTTAAACTTTGTCTTCCTGTTAGATTCTTGGCAAGTTAACTAAAGACTGGCTTGGAAAAAATGAAAAAAAATAAAATACTGTGTACAGTACTTGAGTGAAATCAGGAATTGATCTAGCAGTCAAACTGTGCACACTAATACCCATTTTCTTGTGTGATGACAGCTGCTATAGTCAATTCAAGAGGACAGGTTGAAGAAGACAGATTCAGTCTGAACGGTAGCACAAGCAGTAAAAAGGCATGTTTTTGAAAATGATGAATGATATTACAGCAGATTAGGATATAAGTGGTTTGACTACTATCTTGAAGATTCATAGTTTAATCTTGAAGATCAGTTTATCACACACTTCTAAAGGAGGGCAGAAGATTGAAAAAATCATAAAATTCTAATTAAGCTGTGACTTGCTTTCATTTTCTAGAATCAATTTATTAAGCATAATTTAAAATAACATAAAAGCAGGGTAAAACATTAATGGTGACTGGAGGCAGCAACATGACAAATTACTTGTAGAAGAGAAAATATTTCACAACTTTTTTGCTTTACAGAGGCACAAATATACCTCGGGAGCACAACAAAAAGATAATTATAGTTGAGTGGTCTTAATTTGTCACTGAAAAAAACATTTTTTCCTTATAATAATGCGAAGTAATACACCAGTTCTTTTAAAATTCCACATATAGGACTACTATTCTCTATTTTTAACATATTACATTTATTGTACTTCTTGCCAATGCTTAATTGAGATGGACATACGGGTTCCTTGCAAAGTATTTAGAAAGAATATTTTGTAACTTTTGTAACATTGCAACTTGTCAAAAATTCATGAGTGATTTCTGTGTGTTCTTCTGATTGCTTTCTTCCTGAAAATCTTAGGAGACACTCAGTGTCTCAAAAACAAAATTCTCGAACAATTCCAGAAAAAATTACTGCATACCCAGAGATTTATTAAAGCATTAGAATAATCATCTCTCTTCCTAAGAATCAACACAAACATTACTTTTCACAGAACACTTCATTTAAACAAACAATGTAGGAAATTACCTAATCTGCTCCCATTTCTGGGCATTGCCATGAAGGAGCCGAGGCTGCCCCCTATGACGCTATGTGGTCTCCGTAAAGGGGGCTTCTTGAAAGATCCTGTGTATTGGTGGAGGAACGAGTGCATGCTGTGAGATGTTGGAGGCCTGCCATTCTTCACAATAGGCTCTACAATTCACAAGGATCAAAATATTCATTGCCACAAGCAAGTAGGAGTGTCAGGAACATGCCAGAAGGAAAAAAAAAAAGAAAAAGAAAAAAACCAGTTACTAAACAGGAAATCACCAGTCTGTTAAGATTATCTTTCATGCTAACAGTAGACCATCATACTACTGCCATTTCTCTATTAACAAATGAGTACAAAACATGGCATTAAGTATTATGTAAATTTAATTTTATTAAATTCTGTCACTCTGATGCTGGATGAGTAAATGTGCTGAATATACAGTCTCAGAACTTCAAGAAAATGAGAACACTGTAATTATTTTCTACTGTCTTACTGCACAGTGTTGAATCTTTACTATAATTTAAACAGAACAGCTGTTAGATCAACTATGATGAGCAAATTCAACTGCAAGCCTTTGCAAACATTCTCCCTCTCAAAATTCTTGCGTCACTAGTAGCAAGATCTTGCTATTGGGCGTCCTTAGAAGTAAACATACCTGTCTATACCTACCAGAGCTGTCAAGTCATAATTAAAGTTATTAACTTACAGGAGATCAGAAAAATTAAGTGTTCGATTTGTTATTTTGCCTTTCTACTGGATTGTACTTCAGACAGTTCATAGTACTTAAGACCTAAAACCAGGATTTTGAGATTTTTGTAAAAGTTATTATTACTGATAAACGCTTTCTAAAAAGATAAAACGTTATAAATTTTAAAATCTTATTTACAAGTGTGCACAGAAATAGAGCGTTCATGTTCTCTCGGTAACCTGACTGTGCACACACGGACTAGCACTCAAAGGATCGACATGGTACTAGAAGCAGACTAACTGTAAAAACGCAAGAGGATTTTTTTACCCCAAGAAGAAGTAGAACAGATGTCAGCTTGCATTGACTGTCACAAAACTGGACTTGACAGAACCGTCAATGAAGTCATTCATACAAGAAAATACAGGAGAAATACTCTCACTTCAGAAAAAGAGATCAGAATCATTTGGCAGCTACATGCAAGCACTGTCCCTGTACTAGGGTAAAGACCAGAAGATATGCTCAAAAACCACTTGTGATTCAATTGATTTTATTTTTCCATCATTTGATTCTTATTAACATTACAGATTTGTGTTGTTTGGTACTATTCAGAAGACAGAAAACGCAGCAGCCACACATTGAGCAACCTCAGCACGAGCAGTGCTACTGAACAGAGCAGCACCCACCAAGGTGTCACTGGAGCCACTGCTCCCAGAGTGTAGCACAGACAGGATCTTCTCAGAACTCCACTCACGCCTACTGGGACAGGGAGTAGTCTGGGATGCCATTTCATCACCCCAACTTATATTCCCACATGCAGGGACCCCAAAATCTTGCTTTCCCTTCCAAAATAAGGTAAGAAGAACAATATAGCTAGGAGAAAATTTTGTATGGAAAGTAGAATTTCAATGGTGAAGGAAAAGAACAGCAAGAAATACCTATTATTCTAATAAAAGCAGGATCCTGATGGGAACCCACTCTCTCCCCACATATACAAAAACCTTGTGCATATATTACTATGACTAGTCTGAAGCAAAGATAGAAGTACACAGAACTATCCAAGGACACGGCAGTGACTTTAAGAAATAATTGTACAACGGATTTTTGCAAATAAACACATATAACACAGTGAGACAAAAAAAACCACCTAAACACAAAAAAACCAAAAAGAAACACCAAGAAAAGACTAACTCAGCTGCTGCAGAAAAAAAAAACCAAAAACAAACAACAAAAAACCGGAAAAAAACCATGCTGCAGGCAGAAAACCAAATGTGAAAGGACATGTCAGCACTTATAAACCTGCCTGCATCCTTCAGTTACCATCCTTCATAAATACAGCTTCAAAGTAGGTGAACATGATGAAAAATTCACCACACATCCATGTATATCCTCATGAAGTATAATCAGGGTCTTCAAAACTCTGCACATCTCTGTCCCAAATGCTTATCTACGTTTCTAATATTTTGCATCATCCCTTTTGACTTAAGCATGGTATAAGCTTCCTTCTTGTGTTCCTTCAACAGCATGTTTATCCTAGGGCAGCAGGTAGCAAATTCCTCATAATTTTTTTAATAGAATCTATTACTTATTCCACGTGACACTGTAAAAGTTAAATGCATATACTATATACATCTATAATCTGCTTCCTATAATTTTATCTCTGTGATTATAGGTTTGATTTGCCTTTAAAAAAAATGGTTCCCTATATAAAACTCACAAACATTCCTTACCTTAGTGTCACTGTACTAAGTAACCACTCAAAGGCTTAGCTGACATGACGGAGGTGTCTCCAGCAGCACAGTAGGTATTTTCATGCTGCTGTTGCTTTAATATTCAGCCACAGTCAAAATGAATGATGGAAATTAAAAGGGGAGTAACAAAACAACAGAAAATTCACTGTGCAAGTGTATCATACACAGTCTGGTCTTCCTCTCTCATATAGATTAAACCAGTAGAAATATGATACAACCCACAGACTTTGTAGAGGACTGAAGAGGGCACTTAGGAATCAGCTGCATCCACCACCTCCTTCAGCACAAGAGGGAGGGTAGTGAAAGAGCCAGCTGTGGCAGGTTGCAAATGGCACACAAAATGATTCTTCACACCACACAGTCTGTGGTGTTTCCTCACCACAGGAGGCTACAACTATCAGAACTTACAAGGCTCAAGGGGAGACTGAATAAGAAATCTGCTCAGGGTTACTAACCACACAGAGACTTGCCTAGTTCACGAAGGCTCTGAACTAGAAACCAGTACAGTTCTCTGGGGAAATGATGTTATATTTTGAGCTCTAATCTTAGACTTGCCCTCAAATGTCATCCTCAGAGACTGGAGAACAGACAGGTAGAACTCCAGCTGTCCTTTCAGCATAAGACTTCTGCAGCACCTGGGCAGTTCACTCGTGTTGGCTCTCGCTGCCACAACCATTCCAGCAAGGGTCTTGTTAATTATTTATCTCTAGTTCTCTTTCCTTACCCTGCTCTATAATTTGTAATTCCAAACTGATATGGAAAGAAGCTGAAGCAGAGACTTCTCAGTGGTTCTTTTTAAACTGTATTTTGTTGGTTGTTATTATATTCTCTTCCTATTTTGGCTAAAAAATCATGAGATCTTTGGCTCATCTTTCAAGAAATGCCATTTCAACTCTTACATTTCTTATGCAGCCTACTAAGCTATCAGACAAATCTAGTATTTAAGTGCGGAAAAAGTTAACATTCTCAATGAGAATATAAATTACGTATCATAAATTATGTGTTATACTGATGTACAGGATGACCACATGTATTTATTTTCAAAGTCTCTGAACACTTTTTACAATAAAAAAATATTTTATATCTATATAAACATTAATTTTATAACTATAAAAACATACACACCCCTTTTTTAATGCCATGTTCATGTTATCTTGTTTAAGTGTACACCTTCAGCAAGGTTGAAGACTGGGCAATGCATGGTGATTATGCAGTGTTGTATTACTCGATTTTCAAGTCTGGTGAATGCTGAGCTGACCATTTATTTCATTTGGATAATTGTCTTGTATTTCTCACTTTCTATCACTCAAACTTCCGTTACTATTAGCATGACTCAAAATAAATACAACAGCACTATCCAAAGACAACACTGTATAAAATACAACCAAGCCTGGTTTATTAACCTTGTAAGATTTGCTAGACCATGTTACTGATTTGTTTTAGAATACACACATATACTTTAAGAAAATACAGTACCCAGTAAGGTACCACTGCTTTGCTAAGTTTGAAATAATGCCAACACTAATGCTAACAAACATAAAACCCCAAAAAATAACTCAAATGAGACACTGAAATCTTTCAGTTATGAAATTACATAAATTCATGTTTTAACATAAGTGGAACTGTCTTTTATTACTTCATAATTATGAGAACTGCCAGAATCAAGTAAAACATTGGTGTATATAATTAAGTAGCCTGTCTGAGGAATTAGCTAAAACCAAGTATTTCATAAAGATTTTTCCTTTAACTGCAATTTAAATTAACCATAAAGCCTGACCTGAAATTACTCCTGAGTTAAGCAATTTTTCAATAAATCCATGATGTTTCTTTTCCTTGTCCACCTATAAGAACAAAGACCTACACTACCACTTTCTTTGCTGTGCTGGATTTACTTAACTGGATTTACTTAATCTAAGCTCCAGAGAGCCTGCAGAATTGCCTGGCATTTCTTGGCAAGGCCTCAGCAACTGACATACTGTCACACATCAGTCAGCTGGTGGATTAAAGAAAGAAAGTGTTTTCATTAGGAATGTAAATGCATTTTAAAACACATTTTATGAATATATAATACCACATACTCAACTACCTCTTTCTTTTTTTTATGTCCCATGAGTATCTCTATTATGTGACAAAAAGACCAAGCTGGTTTTCAGATTTCACTGCCTAAATTTTGGAATGATATTTGCTTCAGCTAGCTTTAATAAAGAACCAAAATCACCTGTCATACAGCACGACATTATCCCTTAAATCAAACATCTCTGACAGAGCTGATTAAGTCTGCAAAAAAATATTTTATTCCATAAGCGTTATCCATTCTGGACATGGAAACCATACAAATACATAAATATGTATTTTAACTTCATACAAATAAAGTACACAAGTGGAGTTTTTTCTAATCAAGTGATACTGGAGACACAGAATTTGATTGCTGATTTGGGTACAGAATGGGGACTGAACCCAGGCATGTTCCATATTCTAAGTAAGGATGAACTCTGGGTGACAGCAAGCCTGCCACAATTCACTGCTGCTACCTAAAATGTAGCTCAAGGTCCTCCTCCCACAGAAAAGTGTAATTTTGATTTAGGTTTTAGAACTAGATCACCACAGGGTACACAGAGCGTGTGCTGGCAGACAGGTGGAGGCAGAACCTCACTCACCACTCTTAGCTGCAACTTGACTCTGGACTGGCTCAACTATAACAAAATCTCAGTAAATGTCCCGAGAATCCGCTACCGGTTTTTATAGGTCAGGATTCTACATAGTTTCTTTTCCACCCACCTTGACCTCACCCTTGCTCCAGAAAGCTTCCAAGGCTGTTTTTTTTTAATTTTCCATTTTGATAGAGAATGAAAAAGTGTCAAAAATCTACATTTGTGAAACTAAATATTCATTCTCTAAACAGCCTTGCATTCATGAAGCTTGTGATGCATTATGACAACCATTTAAGATTATTTATATAGGCCTCTCAAATGCCACTGTCATATAGCTTAATCATATTTTGGCATCATCTACTACACATTCACTTAACTGATCTGAATGTATGCTCTGTTAATAATTACTCAATTTTTACATGTGTCTCAGTAATAAAAAAAAAAAATTTTTTTTTACTGGAAATACAAAATATTTTGAACAAACTGTTGAAGAAGCTGTTGTCAAGAAGCTCTTTATTTCTTCAGAAAGTGTAGAATGTAAGCAGGTGAATTTCTGACATTTTAGAGCTGGCATGCTGCGCTGTACAATACTTAATCATACTGTTATAATGCAATCAGATCCATTCAGTAAAATTATTTGATTGCAGGTGACAGCTCCCATATAAGATATATTTAAATAACTCAAAGCAGCAATATGTTTTCTATATATGTACTCTCAAGGAGCTGGATGAGGAACACTACAAAATACTGTGTATTTATACATTATTTTATGGGATTGTTTCCTTGGGCTCCAATATGTGATACCCAGGAAAGCATTAAGTCACTCTAAAACCAGAGCAACCACTCAATATCACTTAAAATAGTATTTATTCATTAAATAATAAGATGAAACCTCTGAACTATTGACTATTAAAATATTAAAAACTTAGCAAAACCTCAAGGGATTCCTCCCATTGCTCAAAGTTATCTGAGTGCAGCAGTCATGTCCAGAGCAAATATTCTTCACTTGGACGACACAGGGCAAAAAATATTTGGCAGCACATTTGAACAAATATGCTGACAGAAACCCAGAGAAACATGGTCTTCAACCTTCGATGAGAAATGAAGTACATCAATTACTAAAATGGCACTGTAATGTCCTGTAAACTTTATTTTTTAATTTGGGACAAAAAGGGCAGACATTTTTCCAAGGCTTCTGTTTAAACTACAAAACCAAGAGATAATATGCAACGCAAGGAATGAGATCAAGCCATCTAAAAAAAACCACTAAAAAAAGCCTTTCAAAGTTGACTTCACATGCAGTGAGGTTTTGCCTCTGGTCTGGATACCAGGACAAAGATTACAATCAAGTGAAATATATTCAAAGCCAAAAACCTGCCTCTGAGATTTACGTATTTCACAGTGTTTAGAAAATAATTCTCAGGCAGTATTTTTGCTCATCAGATCTGCACTGGAATACAGGCATGGCAGTTCTGTACCTCAAATCATATAAGCATAGCAAACCATCAGTTTAAAATCGCAACTGCAGAAGGCATCACACTACACCAAATTTTCAGAAAACTGTTTTAGCTACAACTTAAATCAATGTGAGTCAGCATCATAGCCAAGATACAAGCATCCCTGGCCTCTATCCTTGCATCCACACACGCAGCTACCCTGTAACTCCCAATGCAAACATCTGTGAGACCACGCTGCCAACCAAACCAGGAAACAGAGGATCCGGCTCCTTTTTGCCCTACTTTCAGAAATAAATTCTGTTGGTTAGTTACGTGTGTTTTACTTTTCCATACTTAGAAACTCCATCTGAGCACCATTTGAGAACAAATCTCTACATATACATCAGTGAGCCTACGCTAACAGTGTATTTAGAGAGTCCACTTCTGCATCTAAGCATCATGTTCTCCTGCCAAATCTGTATTCTACTTGTGAAGAACAATTATGAGTGGACAAGACCTACACATAGCCCTCCAAGACTATGAGTTTCTGCAGCATGCTTTCAGGCACTGAATTTTCATGCTCATTTCACTTCATAAGCACTTCCACACATGAACAGAGCCTCTACGTTTTGTGGGAAGAAACAAAACAGAAAGGGAAGAACACTATGTTGTGCAGTGTACGTGGGATGGAGAAACCACACTGAACAGTAATAATAAAAATGGATGTATACCATAGCACAGAAGGGTACATACAGACTATAATAAAAACACTGTCAGTACAGTGCAAGGGACAGTCCAAGGTGCAGTGTTTAGCTGTGACAACTGCCAGTGACTTGCAGTAATCTGTAGCTCTCGAATGAGCTCTAGCAATTCTGGGGATTTTTTCCCTCCCACCCCCCACATTTTTATACTGATACTTTCCTCCAACATCAACAGAAAAAATGCACTGATTTATTACCAGTAAGCATTTCTATGCTTATATTTTCAATTCAAGAACACTGTCTTGAAAATATGTTGCAACACACTGTTTTACTTCCACGCTCAAGGAATCACACAAAGCAGATGGAATGGGAGTTTCTCAGCTCTGTTAATGAGACGACATGATTACAGCTACAAAGGCATTTGGATGTTCCGAGACAGTATTGCAATGTGGCAATTTTTATAAACATTCACCCCTCTTATCAGAGTATTAACTAGTCATTAATGCCTTAAACCTAAAAAACACTTACGCACTTTACCGTAGCTGATCCTTCCATTATTACTCACACCTGTAAAATTACAAAAAAATTATGCAAGTGTTCGTGAGAATGGATCCTATGATCACATCACCGAGCTAAAACAGACTAAATGGGGATAAATATTATTCTACAAATTCATATAGCCATTTCTATCAGAACTTCACTTGTTTTGCTTATTATGTGCGCGTGTATTTATATATAAAAACAAAACTTGACAAAATAGAATGCTTTCCAAGTTACTTACATATAAATGTAAGAGCTGTGGACATAGTTTGGAACACATCTTGCAATTATTATTAAAAGCATGCTTGGAGTTTGTGATAATGCAATTCATAACATTAGACAATACGGTCACATTTTCTGCTTTTATTAGAGAGCATATGTATTTAAAGTATTTGCATAAATATTACACTGAATTGGGCTTAAAATATGCATGATTTGGATATTACTTCTAGCCAAATTATATTAGTATGTCATTGGCAAAGAAAAATTTCAGGAGCAAATTTAGTCATCAATTTCTACAAATTACCATTTAGTATTTTTAATATTAATCTGAATACATATATTAAGGTAGAACCTAGAATTAAAAAAGCAAGCCGGCACATTGTTAGTATGCTGAATGAAAATATGGCAGAATGAAAAATAAACAACAAATCCACCTAATTGATTTTATATGTTGAAACATCAGAGACCATGAAAAGCTTTTGTACTTAGCTAAAAGGCTAGCCCGAAGTATACTTCATACAGTCCACAGTTCATAAGGCTTCAGATGTATTATGCATTTCACTGGTCACTTTATTTTTATGGTTTATGCATATGATTTGGCAATGCTTCCTCACCCAGAAGCCAATTATGATGAACATAATTTGTAAGGAAGATTTAATTATATATAGGTTTCTAATCACTAAATAATTTGATGGTGTTAAAAAAACCCCAAAACTAATGGTTATTCTACATTCAGTGCAATAGCTCTGTGCTACTGCATTGAACAATGTGGGTTGATCCCTGCTAATCCCATTTTGCTGCTCATGGATGAGTGATGCATACTGAGATTGTACTGACATCACATGATGAAGGAGTATGTGTATGAAATGAGATTGCATACAAAGGTTATCTGATTCAATGGTATCAATGTACTGCAAAGAAATGAAAAGTTATGTATCTATTTTTATGTCTGTGAACTACAAATGGGACAATTTGTTCTGCATTAGGAGTACTGTTCTTTCAGTCTTGAAACAACCCACTCAAAGCTGGAGCTAATGACAAGGTGGGCCTCTGGATGGAGCAACAGTTATTTGAAATCATAGGCAATTGTTTGGGAGAAGAAACATTTGACAGCAGACTGAACAACACGGGTTATTGCAGAAGGGTGATCATGAGGAAAGGTCCCTGGTACTATGTACAAGTGATCTACACCTGGAATGGCAGCACTGAACTGGAACTTTATTTTAAAGATTTTACAGGATATGTACATGAAAATCAGATGGACATGAGAGTGGATTCTAGGTCAGCACAGATGTGATTTTCTACGGACTTAGTCCCTACAATCCCTACAGTCCATTAACACAGCTGTTTCCTAGGAAGGAAAAAAGCCAGCATGTATAAAACTATAACCTTCAGGGAACGCAGCCATCAGCATGGAATGACAGGAGACAAGATGAGCAATTTGCCAGAAAGAAAAAAAATAAAACAAAATTGGACAACACCACCGGAACAAAATGCTGCTGTAAAGGTCTTCAGTGTTCAGGGTCTAGCCTTGACTTCTGGCATAAAATGCACAGTTGCAATGCCCTTCAACTCTCACTTCTCAAGTTGATGATGTACTAATGCTTGAAAATAAAGCATATATGAAGAACCACTTTCTGAAGGCTATTTGTATCCCTGGCTTTGATTCTCTGTAGATCAAGATATTGGCATGCCTTTTAAAGTTTTTAAACTGTGCTTTTAAAGTTTCTTTAAGAGCAGATTCAAAGCCTGTAAACTGGGCACATTTGGGTTTCTCTGTTCCACAAGGTAAAGGAGCTGTTTGTTCCTAAAAGCAGAACTAAGGAGACGGTTACTCCTGCCTTCTGAGACCAGCAGCATCGCAGTAAAGGATGCACTTTCAAGATCTTAATGCAGCTATCACTTTATAAAATATTCTTCAAGAGACTACATCCTCTCATGTGTCCCAGCAGGATATTTAGAGTTAGTACAGGCTTCTTACCACTCTGATTTTATAAGATGCCAAGGCAAACCATCCTCATTTAAGCAATCCTTTTTAAGCAATTTTTTTAAATGCCCACTGAGGGATTTTTTTTCCAGGCTATGTTCTCTACTAAACTTGTCTTTCACCAAAAGAGAGAACTCATTACTTGACTGTTTTTCCAGCACTCTTCATTGCCCAAACCCTACTGTTTCCAAAATATCTCCATCTGTGGGAAAGTTAGAGCTTCCTTTACAAAAGCAAGACTAGCAAGCATTTTCCAACCCTACTTCCTAAGAAAAGTAGGGTTGAAAAGGAAAAACAAAGGAAAATAAAAATCCATAACGTAGTATCCTGTTCATCTCTGCAAGATCAAAGATAGGACAGATACTAATAAATGCATTCTGTAAGAATTCAAAAAAGGTAGCAAGTGTCAGTAAAACTTTTTTTAGTGACAGAAAACGATGAGTAAAGATTACACATGGCAAAAGTACAGTTTATATTTCTTCTTCTTTCAAGAGACCAACAACACCTTGAATGCATCCAAAAAGATTCTACTAAGGCATCAACAACATTCTGCATGTATAAGCATAGCATATAATGTATCATAATATTAGCACATGAAGTTCCTTTTGGCCAATTAAATAACATGGAAAGCAAAATAAAAGGAGTACTAAAAGCTAAATAAAAAATTTGCAATTAGAAATATTTTCTTGAATTGTATTTTTATCACTTTAAGTATCTGCTGAGAAGTTGCTTGTCACAGTTTGGCAACAAGCATGGAGAAGACATCTAAGTATTGCTGTTTGGGATAATTCTCAGATAAATATTACAAGCCACAAATGGATTCACACATGGTTTAAAATGGCATAAGCTCACATTTCTGTAAACAAGTTATTGTGTTCTCTGTCTCCTGAGCTGACAGCCAGGACATGGTCCAGTTTAAAGTAAAATGCTTTTATTCTTCCTGAATTCAGTTTTCAAATGAATCAATTCAGCAACCCAGTCCACTACATTCACTGATGCTGGTAACATTTTTCATGCTTATTTCTTAGTGTGAAAATAGTTTTCTTAGTACTTATTTACATAATGAAATCAATCTTGCAGAAGTATATACAGGTCTGAAGAAAATATGCATCAGTAACTAAGGTGAATACAAATAAAATCATGTGGGACAACCCAGTGTCTCAGAAAGGACTTAGTAGATATCAGTGTAAAAATACTGTAATTGTTGCTTCAGAGCAGACCTGTTGTATCAACACATAAAAAGTTGTAATAAACCTTGTTTCCCAAAATAGTGGGCAAGGCCCATGATAAAAACAGGACAAAAGCACAAATATACCAGGGATTAAGGGCAAAAACGAAAAACATAACTAACTTTGTTTTGCCAAAGGTAAATACAACTTCCAAAACCTTGGTATGCAACTTATCTAGAATGGGGTTTTAAATGTCCGCAAGGCAAATTCCATTGCCTCTACCTCTCAAATTTCCCGTCCCTGTCAGTTTTCAGTGAGAAAATTCAGAATTATTTATTGCTGTGAAGTGGGGCAAAAATAAAATTCAGACCACTTGATAATTGAGAAAAATCTTAGATGTCGGCAGAGTAAAAAATAATACTAGTCAGCACTGAGGATGAAATATGACTTAAATGCTTCAGCCCAGGAAACAGAACAAGCAACAAAACCCCTTCCGGTCATTATTACTGCAGATTGCAATCAAAAGCTGTATCATCATTAATGTGGACTTTACAGCAGCTAGTATGTTTATGGGATCAGCCAAAGACTTATGTAAGATACACAGGGGCAAGCTGGTTATCCTGAATGTTTCTAGTCACCCTGATATTGGTGAAGAGAAGTACGACAGAGATGTGAAGAGATGACAGAATTCAGACTAGTGCCCTGCACCACCAATGGGAAGGTAAACAGTTTTATGTATAATACTTAAGCAATTAGTATCAATCATATTACTAAATAACGATTTTGAGAAAAGACTCAGTTTGAAGCCATATGAGCTGATATGAGACCCAGTAAATTCACACAATGGGTTTGTTTACCGAAAGAGCATCTGTGAGCCTTGCTGCACATGACATAAAAAGATAAATTTAGGTAAGTTTGATAAGTAGCTGTTTTGATATTTTTGATAAATATTGTATATTTATTGATATGTTGATAAATATCAACCTGTTGAAATAACCAGGGCAGTTGAATATAAGATAAACCAAAAGAAATGGTTAGGAAGGAAGTCCCTGCAGCTGTGAAAACTAAAATAAACCCCAGCAACACTCACTTGAGCGGGGCCTGACAAAATTCTTACATTTTCTACAAAGTGAAAGACATGCTTACCGTTATCTTTGCTGCTGTTTTCTTCAATTGTCATTTGTTCTGCCAGCTCAGACAGTGATTCATCAATGGTCTGGCTTCCCCGCAAGGTTAAGGAAAGTCTCCTCTTAAATTTTTTCATTCTATCAATATTAAGTCTGGCTTAAGGAAGCCTGAAAACAAAAATAAACAACAAAAAGTGAGAAAAAATTATTTAAGCAGAAAATGAAATTTAATTGCCTGACATAAAAATGCAGGAAGGCTTACAGAAAATATAGGCAATATCCAAGTTATCCTTAAAACAATATCCTTAAAGCAAGATTACTGGATGGAAGAAGAATGTCTTGAGAGGCAGATGCCCACACACTTTTGCAATTTTTATTTCTGTTTGGGAAAATGAGAATCTTTGTGGTTTTTTTTTTTAAAAAAACAGCTAATTTGATCACTAGTTTTACAGTCTGATAATAAAACAAACTGTCATCTGAAAACTCGATGAGAGTGTGCTCCATCACCTTCTCCACAGCCTCTTCCACAGAATCCACTGAGCAGAAAGAGGCTGTAACCTTCTCTTTTTAAGCCCATTTGTTTATGATGGTAACTTACTGAACTTCTCTGTATTTTGCCCTTTTCACAAAAGGAGGAAGGGGACAACGCTGAAAGCCTTAAACACAAAAGCAATCCTCAAACCTGATCCCACCTACGGAAATAAGACAGCCAGGGCCTGACAATGTTGACTAAAACAGGTATTTCTCTGAAGCTGAGCAGTAAGGCTAAACTGGGAATAAAGCAGAAGGCACTTTCTCTATGGAAAGTGATAAACTAACAAGCTGTAATAACAAAGGTCCAGGTCAATAAACATGTTGCCACAAGTCTAAGCTGGTAAGTGAACTTTGTGGTGTGCCATATGTTTGCCCTCGAATGACAAGAGGCACGAGTCCTTCCTTAGTCTATATGGACAATTCACCCTTGATGTTATTTCACAGTAACTTGTTCATCTGCTCACAACCTCCAAGATTCACATGTGCAGTGTCTGACACAAGCAGAGCATAGTTTTTAGTCTGAGCTCATATATTTTTTCCCCTCCATCAGCTTCTTTGCACTACAAAATGCATAATTCACATACAAAATCAAATTTTTCTTGATGTTCTCCTTTAAACAGAGAAATGCAAGAAGTAGTATGCCACAAATCTACATTTATTGTATTGACAGCATTCCCTTAAGCATACACATTTCAACTGTGGAACTTACTCTTTGTTTAGACGCTCCATAATAAAAAGGAAAAGAAATTGGTGGAACAAACCTGGAAGTGGCTGCGGGTGGTAGGAGAATGCATACATAGACTGAACTATCACAACACTAGATTGCTTAGGACAGAAGAAAACACATTAGGGATGGATAAAAGAAGACCTTTGGGATATGAGCTCCAAAGTCTGAGATGAACAGTAAAATCATTGGCAAAGCAACAGCTGCATCCAAGGGGAAAGAGGTGGATTACAAAACGGTAACATCTCAGACAACCACAGTTAGTATAAGCAGAAATAGTGGGGCACTGGGTACAGATATATAGGAAATAAAATATACTGATGGAGATACAGTTAAGACAGCAGTGTCCAAACTGCCCCTTTAATGCACTACTGTATGTGCAATAAAGCCATGCCTTAGTATAAGTAATTTTGCTCAAAAGCAGGATATGCTTATTGTTAAAAACCTGCATTCAGAAAACATTCCAAGGGGAACATTTAATTCTCCTGTTCAGGACCAGCTTTAAAGACCTTACTTGAAACGGTTTTATTTCTGCATTTACCTTTTCAAAAACAATGGCTCCTGTTTCTCTTAAAAACCCAGTTTTGTAAAATATTTGGAAGGACACAGCATTTATATGTAGTTTTCTCAATTCTCCCACAATTTGCTTTGAAACCTGCATCTTCCTACATGTATTATTCTCAAAAAGATACAGGCATTTTTTAGCTATGTAATACCCTAAAGCTACTTGACAGCACAACAATTTCTTTCCAATTTTCCACTTGGGCAGTAACCAAAAAACCAGGTGCCTTTATAGGGAAACAGGCTGTTCCTGGATTTTGATTCTGCAAGTATTTAAGCTTACACAATTTTTTAATTAAAAAGAAGGTGTACTGCTGAAGAATATTACATATAAATTAACAGATGGGTGGATTAGAAAATCTAAGAGACATTCTAAATCTCAAGCTAATAAAAAAGCAAGTATTTTGTTAACTATAGTTACAACATTTCTCCTGTTAAAGGAATGTTTTGTGGAGCAGCTAGGATTCTGAATAAGTTCACAGCTTGATTTTCCAAGAATTTAACAGTAAAAAGGAATAAGGAGTGGGAACGTACATGTGAGTGAATGCTTCCTTCTACTGAAATGTAATTCTGTTTTTATAAAGGAAAAGATGCTCACAGAAATGAAACCAAATTTTCCTCCCTTAAAGCACCAGTATTCTTGCTAATTCAGANGTACAACAAAGGGCTGTTGGGCTGTCACTCACAGAAACCAGAAAGCTGGTGTTTGAGCATGGGCCAAAGAAAAGGAGAGGGGGGAAAAAAGAATGGAAGGAGAAGTGACTAGTATCGAGCACTTGGAAACGTCCTATCTTTTTGACTTCTTCATTCTCACAGCCTAAGTTGTAGAGCCTGCTAAGTCTTGGTAGTTTGAGACCAGATATCAGTGAATGGAGCTTTGAAAATGTCACCTATACAATCCAAAGCTAGTACTGTTTCTTTAAAATGACAGCAATTTTGCAGAAAAGTCCTTTTTAATTCAGTTTAACAATACTGGAGGGAAATTGTCTGACACTCATTTTCACCAATTCATAGCAGATGCATACTTACCTCCTTTTAACAGTAAATCTAATTTAAATCCAAACTGGAATTACTCTATTAGTAACAGACATGTAATAGCAATGATTAGATGTAATAAGACTCGTGATGTTTCTCCAAATTCTTAAAAATTGTGAGAAGAATATACTGTTATTTTTATATTTAGTTCTAAAACAGAAACCACAGCTTGACTGTTCTATTCTGTAAATTTTCCTATTCTGAACACATAATATGCAAATCAAATATTTCAGATGTCATAGCAGATAGATGCATACACTTGAATGCAACTAAGGCAAATTCTAGTCTTCTGCAGACAGAATGAGGACAAGCAATCTCATATGATACTATCTGATACAACCCACAAAAGCTGGCAAAGACTGTTCAATCCTTATACTGATATGATATGAAATGAAAGAAGCAACAATGTATTAAAGGAACTGTCGCTTCTTACAAAAGATCTGCAGTATAACCCTGAAAAATTGCTCTTTTTGTCTTTAAAAGCAACATAAGTTAATCCTTGAAAAAAATGCTAAAATTTACATTTTCTGTTTTCCAACACTGTCATTAACTCAGTTCGCTTCAATAGTCTTAAACCCCTGTTTTGAACCCAAAGACTCTAAATGTGATCTTTGTAATACAGTTCTGAAAACAAACTCCAGTTTTTAAATCATCCAGGTTAAGATCAGATTTAAACATATGGGTTCTGGCTCACCCTCTCTGAATCAGACCAATCCTTCCCACAATGCCCGTAGTATAGCACTTCACATTCAGCACAAACAGATGTTCACAACACCCTGGCTATACAGCAGACAGACATTAAAGCATTTTGATTCCAAAAGAAGTAACTCAACCAGATGCCGCACTCGTATATTCACCAAAAATCAGAGGTCTTAGACTGCCAATGGCTAAAATCCTCAAAAAACCCTACCACTTCCTTCAATCTCCCAGACCCTTGGTACCTTGATAATGAAAAAAGGAATGCATAAGACCTTCACACACAATTAACACGTGTGCTTAATCCCTGTAAGTTTAAAAAAATTCAGCTAAAACGTTCAAAATTAAGTTATTTAACAGCTTAAATTTTAGTCAGTTTATTTCAGGAGGATCACAAATACCAAGATTACTAAGATTTTGCTGATTCAAAGCCCTTTGAAGTCAAAGGGAACCTGTCCTTCAACTTCAACAAGCTTTGCATCAGTCTAAGTGCTGACTCTTCTGCTTCCAGAAGTTACATTGCATTAAGATACATCTACATAGAAATCAAGCATTATAAAAGTACTTTTCAACTTAGATACACACTGAAGTTGCTATTTGACTGCTTTTACAAGCTGCTTTACAAGGCAATAGGTGTTTTCCAAACATCTAAAGGCAGTTCTTGTTCCGGAAAACTCACCTGTAAATGACAGCTGAAGTGGGGAGGAAAGGAAAGGATCAGAAACCCTACCTAACAGCATGAGCAACAGCATGGATGCATCACGGCCCCTAAGGAGGTTAGCAAACTAAAGCCACAGGCAGAAGACATCAAAGAAAGCAGGTAACAGCACACCATATGAACTCCTTGTGTCAGAAAGAGTGGTCTGAAAAGCTTAAAGTGCTGCAAACGATATTAATTAAAAACAGGAACAGGAAACACCTGTCAAGGAAAAAAGAATTCTAAAAAGAAAACCAGCTTTCTATCAAGTAATTTATATTTAATAAACTGTTCTTGATCTACCTGAATTAGAAAAACAAAACTATTGATCACATCAGCATGTTGCACATCAAATATAGAGCAAACTATTAATTACACTAATGAGAAGTATATAGATAATTTATCCAAGATCATGAACCATCAGTTTAAACGCTCATAAAATTCACATACAGACACACTTCCTTACAATCACAATTCTACTCTACAAGAATGGATTATAAATACAGCATCTTAGTCATTGCATCTGTTCTTTGTATTTGTTTCAACTTACATTTGTTCACTTCAATGAAGAAAATTTTCTACTGCATTTTTCTACCTCTGGTCTTTAGAAACAATACCAGACTCAGCAATTAGACTCTCTTGTCAGGAACACAGCTACTTAAAAAGTTATTAGCTTTATGCTGCATTGGGTCAAAGAACTGACACTGTACAGATAAACATCTGACAAACAAGGCCTTTGTTACTGATGAAAGAAAAAACTGTGAAGTCAAATACCACAGCTTAGTTTGACCTCCCAAGTGCAAGAAGGGCAAAAGCACCCTCAGAGCCTTTTTCTTATGAATAAAACAATATCCAATATGGAACTAAACTTTTGAGGTGAAGCTCCTTTTTATGTACTTATAGAATCACAGCCAAACAATTACTCAAAACTGGAGGTAGAAAGGTACTCACAAAGGTTAACTTCTTATCTTGAGGATAGTTTTACTAGGTAATGTAGGCAAAGAGGCTCCTCAGAAAGGGAATGAGAGCATCTATATTCAGCTCCTGATCTAGATCATCAACTGAAAGAACCATTGCAAACAGAGGAAATATATGGAAATTACCCTGTTCTAATTTAATTTAGCCCGTGAATACTTTTCTGTATCTTCACCCCCCCCCAATCCCTTTGCCTTTAAAGAGTAGCGAAGGACAGAAATTAATAGAAGTTTTGGTTTCTTTTTAATTAATCCTTTAAGTTAAAAAGCATATTGATCATTATTATAGGCATATTTAACTACTAGTATAGAACTTAAAAGAACAAAAAAATCAACAAAACCACCAAATCTGTCAACAGGGTCAAATCTTGCAGTCCTTTTTTCATATTCTATGCTTCTTTCTCTGGACTCAAAAAACTTTACTCAGGTAATCATTACAAGTCTACATTCTTTACAATATAGACATGTATTCTCTACCACACAGATTCAAGCCATACCAAACACCAAAATCACCAGAGACATACTATTTGATAGATCTCGCTAGATTAGATAGATTGTACTGATTAATAACTCCATGCTAATTATCAAAGGCTCTGTTCTCTCAAGTGCCAAGTGAAAAAACACAGTATGAGTCCGGTTAAATTGGCTGACATTTAAGCCAACAAAACAAATGAGCTGACTGGCAAAGCTTCTTGCAGTTGCTGTCAGATCCATAAATTGAAAGTCCTTTTTCTATTGAAGGAAAAGGCAAAAACTATTTATGCATGGATGTAGCATAAATACTACCAGAGAGTCACAGAACTTTAGATCCTGGAAGGTAAGTGAGCAGTGGAAACCAAAAGCAATATCTGTAATTTTATGAGCTTTGATTAGTAAGTATTAAGCCTTAATGCAGCATTCAGGAAAAAATATTATAAAAAAAAGAAGCTGTGCACACAAAGCTTGCTATTCCCTAATACTGAGATTATTTTAGTAACATATTTACAATGTTGCAGCCATCACCTCTAGGACAATTTTCCTCAGTCTTGCAAACCAGCAAGTTTTTGGAAGAAAATTGAGCGGAAGACAATGTTGGTTCTAAGACTGAAAAGCATCTGCAATCTTTTGTGAGCCTGAGCAATTTTGTCAACAAAAAGCATGATTTTCAAGGCTTGCCTTCCCCCCCCCCATTACAATTCAGGCATCAAATCAAAGAATCTCATACTGAAGATCCTTCTCCCAAACTCCAGTAGCTCTCAGCCCAGCACCACCAGTCCCGTAAGCATCTGAACTCCCACGACCAGAGTCTTCCACATTTGCTTCTTGTTGTGCTAACAAGAAAGTTTTATTTACAACACGAGAGCTAAGGCAATGACAAGTTTTCAACTTACTTCAATATTCTTGAATCAAGCATCGAGACACAACAAAGACACTAGAACAATATAAACCAAAAAAAACTAAAGCGACACCTGATTTGGATAAGCAAAGAAGAGGGGCACAAGTTTCTAAACAAGATAAAAAAAACAGTTTGGCCTTTTTCTTTTAAAATAAAAATTCATTAAGTGGGAAAGCTGTTGAGGAAACTTTATGGTGGCCTGCCTGGAAATTAACCACCAAGTGAGAGCTCACCCCAAGAAAAAAAAATCTTTGTAACTGTTAAGACTGCAGACAAAATGAAGGCAGTCATAAAAAATTAGTTTTCTGTGGCTAATCAGTATAAATTTACAGCTCACTATTTCTACTACAAATTTTTGGGTTTATGACATGTTGAACCTGAGTACACGTTCTGTATAGTTGTGAATACAAAAAAAGCCCCACCAAGCAACCCAGAGAGAAAGGCCTGACATAAAAGCCCACAAAGCAAATGTAAAATCAAACCCTTCCACAATTACTGTAGGCAGACATCTGTGCCTAAGAGTAATATTAAAGAGCCATGAATGGTTTAAAAACAGACAGCATTGAATGCATTTCTGTTACATTTCTATGCACATGCAGAAGATAAAAAAAAAAAAAAAATTCTGTATTCTGTATTTTTCTAGAGATTTCTGATGATAGAAATATTGTCAGTGGTACAATTACTGTTCCTGAAGTAGCAGACAGACAGATAGAATACCCTGGCTACAACTAAGAAAGCAACTACTGACAGAAACAACAGCCTAAACAGGTTTCTTATAGTCGGGCTGAGCACATTTAATACCTCCACTGAGGTATTTCAAAGGTAATTCCAAAGGAGCAGTAAATAAACTTATTCTTGCAATAAACAATCTTTGAACTGTGGTTCAAAAATTTGTTCGAATTCATGAATGTCTTTTACATAAACTTATAAACTGCTCTGATTTAATAATTTTTTTAAAACTCGCAAATTACCATAGTTTCTTCCCTTCTCCAATCTTGTAATTGGTACAACTTCAGAGATTCCTCAGTAACAGAAAATCTCTGAACAATAAGTCAATTACAATTTTTTTCTGCTGTATTGATTTTTACATAGCAGTCAAGATATCTCAGCATGGCACCAATTTGTTCTGTTACAGCATTCAGACAAATGTTGCTACATCTGTCTGAAGTGTTCATGCTGCCATTTAATGGTCAATTGAATATGCACACATGGATCATTTCAGTATCCATTGCCAAGGATACTAAACATGTAAGGCAAATTATTATCTAGCTGACAACCTGGGAAAGAAAGAAGAGTTTTAACATATGTTTGCCAAGTGGCTTCGCAAATAGCTACGTTGGCAACAAAAAGGTGGTGGCAATATGCCCTACAAGGCAGAGAGGAAAGCACGAGCCTGCTTAAGCCAATTTAATACCTCCACAGAAGTAGAGTACTGGTCACTACTGCAAATCAAATCCAAGTTATAAGACTGTCCTCACAGGGAGCACTATGACAGAACTGCTGTGTACCAGAAAAGTAGCCTGAAAAAATGCAGTTTTGCCTTAAGCTTTTTTAGCTTAGCTAAACAAAAACTGAGATCTGAAACAAAACTAATCTGAACAAAATAAAGAACAACAGCAAATGCTGTTGAGGAAAGATGACATGGGAAAAGAAGAACAAATGCCTATGAAATAGAATGAAACACAAGTGCCTTCATTCTCTGCAGTAGGTTCAGCCCCTTACCACTCCCACCACACAATAACTACATGCAAATGCCTCTTTTTCTGTCTCTATACTTCTCCTGCATCAACATCCTGCTCCCACATTAAGTCTGAGCAGCTGACGGCCTTACAACAGGTATTCTTGAGGGTTCAAGGAACCAGGGGGGAAAAAGTTACATCTTCATTTAAATATACAAAATAAAGCAACTGCCATGCATCAAGCTGTCACAACTGTCACTGTTGGCTTAAAAAACAAGAACTCTACATGGAGACTAACACATACAGAGACTAAAGATCACTTGATGCTCCCTTTCTTTGCCTGTGCAGGTAATTCTTCCCTATGTGTCTTTCACAATCTTACACATTGGTCTTCCTCCAGGTAACTGAGGCTATTCAGACAAGGGTTCCCAGATTCTGAAACTAAGCAGAACAACTAAATTACAGCTACGTAATCTGGGCGACTCCGGTTAATCCGTGTGAGAGGCCACTCCCTCCCAGACTGAGCAAACAGTCTAGCACATCAAAGGACACTTACTAAAACATCACATTACCTTCTCTTACTATAAACAATTCTCTACCTGAAGGTATCCAAACAAGTTTTCTGGACCTTGAACAGAGACCAGCTGAAGATTAAGAAACAACAACAGGTTATACAGAACTGAGAGAGTGACAAGACTTCAGCTTGACTCAGTAAAGAGGAGACAAATGGCAACAAATAAAAAAAGGAAAAAATATGTATATGTAAGTGAATGTCAAATCAGTAAGACAGCATTAGTATATAAGAAACCTTGAAAAGTAACAACTATTAATGTCAGTCAATACCATTACACCAGACACAAAGAATTAGCAAACAAAACCTGAAAGACAAGTAGTCTCCAGATTTCTTTTTAACAGAATTTAAAAAAGGTAAAATAACTAACTGTGACTAATACCAGGTAAGCAACACTGATACTGTCAACAAAAGCAGGCCCACATACATGGCATATCAGTATTTCTCTAGGACCCTGCAAGCTACAGTTTAAAGGCTGAGTAAGGACAGATGGATATTTTATTACAAAATCTCTGTAAAGCAGCAGCGAAAGGATCACACAGTATGTACAGAGCACTGGTCTGAAATAGGTATTTGTGCTGGGCAGATCCATTTGCTTTCTTTTGTTTCTTGAGCAAGAAGAAAAGAAGTGACACTTTGTATTTGTCTTCAAAATAATTTCTTCTGATTTATAAACACCAGCATTCTTCTACTGTTAAAGCCTAATGCTTACAGAGTCTCATCCTGGCAAGGACTAACTCTTCCACAGCAAACTAATTCCCAATCTGGATGTTAATCACATTGCAGAGGCTGATATTGCTATTGCTGTCAGTGACCTGAATAAAGCTGTCAAACGGTAAGATTTGTTTAACAAACAGAAAATATTTTATGAAAAGGTAAATTTAAATTGCTGCCTCTACAGAGACAGTAAGTTTCCCTAAAGAGACTTACTTCAGCATCATTTAATATCATAGTCTAATACACATCTGTATCGAAACTAAGTTTTTCACTTGGAGAAGTACTGAAGCAGTTTTGCTGTAAAACTCCAAGGGAGGAAAAAAGAGCCCTAACTGTTATTATAACGTCACTAGATGAGGTAACTCTCAATATAGTCCAGCTCAGCTACAATCATAGAATGGTTTGGGTTGGAGAGGGTCCTCAAAGGTCATCCAGTCCAACCTCCCTGCAATAAGCAGAGACATCATCAACTAGACCAGGCTGCTCCAGAGTCCTGTCCACCCTGACTGCGCATATTTCCTGGGATGGGACATCTACCACCTCCCTGGGCAAACTGTTCCAGTGTTCTACCACTCATTGCAAAAAATTTCTTCCTTTCATCTAGTCTAAATCTACTTTCTTGTAGTTTACAATCGTTACCCCTTGTCCTATCACAAGAGGCCAAACTGAGTTGCTCAAGGACATGTAAGGCTCCTGCTCCTCTAACACGGAAGAGATGTCCAAGCTCTTCTAATTACTTCCTCCCTCCTCCATTACATTCAGTAACTTGGTTCCCATAATGCTTTTTTTCTTTCTGGAATCTAAGTGCTGGGATAAAGAGACACATAAGAGAAAATTCATGATAAAGCAGCACTAACATTCAAAACTAATATGCCAAGTTTAAGGGCAACAGAGTTTGTTTTTTTTTTTTTGCTCAGCTATTTTGTTCTTTGTTTCTTAATCTTCTTTGGAAAACCCTGGGTTGTTTTTTTCCCTGTATTCAACCTTTGATATCCAAAGTCCAATTCATGTCATCTGCCATCTCATGGAGTAGAAGATTATGTTTTGACTGATATAACAGAAGGCCTATTTCTTCAAAATTTTAGAATATGCTATTCTTCTACCAAACTACCGTTTCCACGTCAAGTACTTGAGCTGATCTTGAATTACACAGCTCAAAAGCCTTGGAAAACAGTATCCTTTTCCCAAAATATTCTTTAAAACAATATTACATGCATTTTAAGGGAAGTATATATTTGTTTTACCGCCCAGGTATGCTCCCTTTCAACATACCCAAGCATGCTGGAGAGTAACCAGAAGAATCCTCCCACTTCAATTTACTTCCTTTTGATAAGTACGATCTATCAGCCTGAAATTAAACAGTCCAAGAAGCTTCTAGTTTTTATTTGCAGTACTTGTAATTCAGATTTATAGCTTTGCTTTCTCTAAAATTAGTCTGCATTTCTGCTTAATAAAAGGGAACCCAAGAGAACACGTTCAAAAGGACCAGGGATCTATGTCTCATCAGTAATTTGTAGAAGCACAAAATAATCAAGTACTATCACACTGAAATTTTAGTTGTGCATCTTGAATTCAGTTTCAGCACAACACCTAGTAAACAGATATATCTTTGAAGTAAATAAAATGAGCTATTAGATTTTTTTATTAAGAAAAACAAACTACACTTGCTTTTAGAGAAGGTTTTTCAAAATTAAATAACCAAAAACCCCCAACAAATAAGGTTCTCCTTACACAATTATTTCACTCTTACATTCTGATGAAAACATCAGAATAAAAATCTGCCAGACTGTTGCCGTGAAGTCATTTTTTTATCTCCCCGTCCTCTGTGTTTTTAGTACATCTTTATAACACGACTTGAGAATTAAACTTCTCATCAGCTGAATGATAAAACAGAACGGCACAGGCTTTCACTATTACTACTTACTTCAGTAAACTACAGGTTTATTTCACATAGAAACAAGATACACATACAGTATTAGACAAATTTATGCTTCTGTTCAGTATCAATAAGTAAACTTAGTTACTAAGTTACACTAGTTACAAAGAAATAGTAGTTTTAACGAAGGCCTGGTTACAGCAACCATATCTGTCTACTGAACTGTGTATGCTTCCTTCTGCTCAACTGTTGACATGCACTCTTCATTTGTGCCATTTCTGATTTTAATTATATGAAATAAACTGTTGGATTGCAGTCCAGCCAATATCCTATATAAAAGTATATTGTACATTCATAGAGCAAAATAAACTCAAACCTTTCTCTTCCCAACATGATACATGTCATATAGGTACTATTTCTAACAGTAATCCTCTAGGCATTACCATTTCTGGCATCAGAATGACTCACTAGAACAAGCCATAGCCTTTGACTGGTGAGAGCAAATCTAAATACCATTAGGTATCAGCTGATTTTTTTAATCTCATGGACTCTTTTTTTCTCAGGACTCTGTTTTGTTTAGTATTGTCATTTAAAACAATTGGGACCACCTAACTGCTCCAACCGTTTTTTGGGATATTTGTATCTTTTATTCCACACTGTTGGTGAAACTCAAGACATTTCTCCGCTGTCCATCTCTGAACCCTGTATGTCCCTAGCAGAGGTTATAAGGAACACTTTTTGAAGGCATTTTTACAAGAGTATTTAAGTAACCTGGGGTTATATGAAAACCTAGATCTTCAAAATTATTTTGTTGTCTCAACAATTCAGGTTCTTCGTTCCATATAATGCTATGGTTACCACAGACTGTAAGATTCCTTGCCAAGGAACGACTATAGGTTGACACACTTTCCTTTATCTGGTCAGGTGTGCATACACTTGCCTTCTGCATAATATGCACGTGAATTGCTCAGGCCATCTACTTATAGGTTCTCATAATTCATTTGAAAATAGAATCCACCACAGAACTAAAACAATGTAAATACAGTGAGATAATGAACGTTTACAAAAATTGTTTCAGAAATTCAGAAAAATTATTTTGAGAGTAGCCCTGAGGAGAAGGACTTGAGGGTGCTGGTGGACAAGAACTGACCGTGTCTCATCAACACGCACTCGCAGCCCAGAAAGTATCCTGAGATGCATCAAAAGCAGCGTGGCCAGGAGGTCAAGGGAGGGGATTTTCCCCCTCTACTCTGCTCTTGTGAGACCCCCATCTGGAGTGCTGCATCCAGCTTTGCGGCCCCTAACACAAGAAAGATGTGGACATGTTGGAACAAGTCCAGAGGAGGCCACCAAGATGATCAGAGGGCTGGAGCAACTCTCCTACACGTAAAGTCTGAGAGAGCTGGGGTTGTTCAACCCAGAGAAGAGAAGGCTCTGGAGAGGCTTTATAGCACCTTCCCATACCTAAAGGGATCCTACAAGAGAGCAGGAGAGAGACTTTTAACAACGGCATGTAGCAATAGGACAAGGGGGAATGGCCTTATAGCCGAAGGAAAGCAGATTTAGATTAGATGCTAGGAAGAAACTTTTTACTGTGAGGGTGGTGAGGCAGTGGAACAGGTTGCCCAGAGACACTGTAGACCCCCATCCCAGGAAGTGTTTAAGGTCAGGTTGGATGGGGTCCTGAGCAATCTGGTCTAGCGGAAGGTGTTCCTGCCCATAGGAGGGGTGTTGGAATGAGATGATCTTTAAGGTCCCTTCCAACCCAAACCATTCTACCATCCTATAGCTTTGGATCTTCACAACTTAGCTATCTCTACTGTTGGAAGCAAGGTCCAAAATGGAGCCATTTATCATGAATAAAGATAAAATAGACATCAACTGTTATGTGGTTATGAAATATTTCCTTTCTGAATTCACTACCATTATTGAGAAAAGAGCTGTAGGAGAATCCTGATGGTAGCAAATGTGCTAGGCATAAAGTGCTTCTGCCTGGCTAAAACTGTAGTAGAAGCATATTCACTTTTGCTTTATACAAAGAACATAGAACAAACTCAGGTTAATGAAAGCAAAGGTGGTTTTCGAGAATGAAGACCGAATTTGCTAAATCAAAGAGGGTTTGTTAAAAAAAAAAAATTCAGAGAAACAACACGTAAAAATATGTATTATCTTGGTATACTGTTACTGAAACCAAACAACATAGAAAAAATTGAGAGCTAAATCTTTGAGGGTGGCAAACAACGAAGTAAACATACAAGAACTGCACAGACTATAACGATCAAAACACATTCCTAAACTCGCTGTGATCTTCACTTTAACTGCTCAGCCTCTACTGTGATTTCCACATTATAATTTATATAAAAGCTATTTCAATTGTCTGTTCAGCCTATCAGTCTTCAATTACATTAAAGCATACAAGCTACTGAAGAGAAATTATGCACAATCACCTTGCAGTCTTAGGGAAAAGAAAAAAGAAATCAGCTATTTTCAGTTAGTATCCTAAGTATATTTAAACATCTGTTAGAAAAGATTGTGAAGCACTACATACAAGCTTGCTCTTGTTAAGAGAAGTTACTCTGGAACCTACAATTGAAAAAGTTGCAACAAAACAAGTTTTAAGGTTAAACATATATTGATGCTTCCATGAGATAGCAACTAGAGCCTCTGGAGAATGAAGCCTGAGCAAGGAAATGCAATGGGCAATGAATGAAGGGCACAAACTATGAAATTACAAGAGAGGAGAAACTGAAGAAGACAGGAGACTCACAAGGTATTGAAAAGAAGTGAGAGAAAGGACTGGAGTAAGCTGCATGCAACAAGTTTTCTCACCAATAAAAAGGGAAAACGATGACAAGAGATTTGAGCTACATTTCAAGACAGTAAACTGAGTATTATGCTGCCTAATTACTAGATCAAAAGCCCACACATTCACACAATGCAAAGCAGTAGAATTCTCCAGCTTTTCTGCACAGATCTGTTCAAAACACTGTAAGTATAACTCTGTTCCAAACCTACACTAAACAGAGGATCAACTGTTGTACAAGTCACCAGAAAGCTGAAAAGCAGCATTGTTACATGTTCTGATCAAGTCAACAGAAGTGTTATTATTTGCTTACACTTCATCTGGACCAAGTTTGCACTGATAAGTGATCCTGCAGTGAGACTAATGAACAAATCTGCTATTGCTAGAGGTGCAGCTGAGATCTGCGGTACAGGAGCTTGCACAGAGAGAGCTGTAGTGACAGCCTTCCACAGTAAAACAGCTATCAGAAAGCCCTACAGCCCTCTAAGCAATCTTATTCCAGGCATCAAAGAAAACAAGGGTTTTCAAGAAGTCCAATTACAGGTTGATGTTCTTACTTTAGTATTTTGTTTAAAAAATCTTTTCCACCATTACCTGATTAAAATTTTTCTCTTTTTTTTTTTTTATTTCTATTGTTGGTCTAATTACTCTCCCACTAAAGACATTAAAACTTCCAGCAACTCCCAGGAGAACCATCAGACCAACATAAGACACCTCAGAGACTAAAAGCCTAGCTTTAAATTTCATTTGTGAATGAAGTTTTCAAAAATTTACATCAGCTCAAGAAGGTTTATAGTAAAATATGAAATTTTCTATTTTCCAAACCTGTGCTTTTCCAATTCTCAAGTGTTTTCAAGAAAAAAGTACTAGAACCAGTCCTAAGCTTAAGAACCAGGACCATCTCGAAACTAAGGCTCTGTCTTGCATAGGAACAAAAACTGAAGTGTTCAGTCAAGATACCATTCCTCCTCTTTACTCAATGTCACGATTTTTACTTCTTACTTAACTTAGCAAAATTGGTCAGATATCTATAATGTGTCTGGTTTCAAGGGGTTGTTCCTTCAGAAATTACTCCTAAGAAGGACACACAAGAGTAAAGGACAAAGTTTGGGCTATTTTGTAGTTGTGCAGTCTTCTTACAAGAATAACTCAAGAAAGGTTGAAGATATGTCATCACTTTTACTCTATCATAAAATATATTAATGATCTGCCACGTCCAGTTAGTGAGTCCTTAAGTGCCTATGGCAAGTTTTAATCTTTAAATGAGAATGAGACAGAAGATCTCCAGAACTTCAAAGATCTCTGGTTTCCTTTACTGTACACAGGAAGCTTTAAGTCAACACAGTGTTACTATTTAAAAATCATTTGAACATTTAGTCAAAGGAATAGTAAGTACAGATACCACAGAAATTATCTAATTCCACCAAGACACAAATGCAAGCTCTATTTTGGTACTCTCTTCACTTATCCCATCCTCAATAAAGGTGGGAAGACCAAAAGTGTAAAGAAACCAGAAGTCAGGCCATGAGAAAATGAAGAATAAAGTCTAAGAACAAGAACAGATTTATCAAAAGTCCTCAAAACCCAAAAAGGAATTTTGTTTTATTCAGAAATAAGGTGATATTCAAAATGTCTCTTTAAGAGAATTGTAACTCATCCCCCTGCAGGTAAACCAATAATTTCTTTCTTTTTCAGAAACAGCAAAAGACAGATGCTGTGATTTACATGAAAATGCTAGCACAAAAACAAATGACAGCTCTTACACAGAGCAGTACACAAACCTCTTTCTTACACTGTCTAGGTAAAATTTTCAATGTGTGCTGCAAATAAATTTACTGGGTTTGTTGAATCAGATATATTTTAAAGGAAAGGCAAAACACTTGAAAGTTATTCAGTTTTAATACCGTGTTCTACTCAAACTGTTTGCTCTTAGAAATGAATTGTTCTAGTCTGTTTTCAAAACTAGACTTTCTTGCCTGTAAAATTAAAGTACTCCTTTCGACTCTGAAGTAGATCTCTAGCCAGCCATTACTCTGCCATCTGTGTTCAGCCCCTTAGCTTAGATGGCCAATTTAAATTTCATGCAGCTGAAACTATTCAAGTAAAAATACTGAAATGTGTTATTATTTCTAATTATCTTGTACCCTGCACAACAGTTCCTTAAATTTGAAATAATTTAACAAAAAAAGAAAAGTTGAGAGAAATATGTGACTCAGCCAATTTGACAGGAACGTTTGATATTTTACATAATTCAGCATTATCACAATGCATATTTTTATCTGGTTTTGAAGCAATTACAACTAAAAAGTTATTAACCTACAATAAATTTTTGTTTGAATCCATAAAATATGATGAAGACAGTAACAGTCATGTAACAGCAAATTCCTTAAGCCTAAATATTAATGATGGAATTGATTTCGTGGGTGCAAAATGATTATTTTTCACTATGAAAAGTAATACACTACAGCCAAAGGCTATGTGGCCATCACTGTTGATTTATTTGTTCATTTTCTCAATGCTGCACATTTTCTAAACTATTTTAACGTCAGCCAACAGAAACAAGACTGCTTGGAAATAAATGCATTATTACTGAAGGTACACTTACTCAAAACATTTGCAGTATTTGATTATATATAAGAGCAAGTATGGCTAAAGAATAGATGGAAAAATATATAGCAATACAAACACTTAAACAGCTACTTGATGCTTTTTTCCCTAAGGTGAATAGTATCACTATTTTGCCACAAATGGATTAATTAAACAAGAAAAATATTAATACAAAAAAAATCATAACTTCTTTCACTGTACTTGCATGGCTACTGTTGAAAAGTATGCCATCAAAACCAGTATTTCTGGAAAGAAAATAATGTAAACAATGAATCTATATACTAATCTTCAAAGAGGGATGTGCTCTAGACAACTGCATGTAGCAATCTTCAGTTCTCCGTAGGGATCATTTAAGTCATGCACCACACAAATTGGGATTCAATGCTAGGATGAAAGTTTTCAAGGAACTGAAACATGCAACACGTTCAGAATAGTTACACATCAAAATTATACACATCAAAATTAAACAAGAAACGGTGTAAAGTGGTCAGTAAATCAATACTACAGAAACACAAACATTTTTCCCCCACAGATTTCAGGACAGTTTACCTTGCTACAAATTCCACTACTAGCCTGATATCAAAGCATAAAATATTAATGTTGTTTTCTAATTCATTTTTCCATCTTTTTCCCTCATTATGTAATTATTTTATCTTATGTAATAGCATAAACAAATATCAAAGCCATATTTAGAATCATAGTGTGGCCTGTTCTATAATTCTATGGTAAGATTCTGTGAATCACAGAATGGTTTGGGTTGGAAGGGACCTTAAAGATCATCTCATTCCAACCCCTCTGCAGTGGGCAGGGATACCTCCCACTAGACCAGGTTGCTCAAAGCCCCATCCAACCTGGCTTTGAACACTTCCAGGGATGAGGCAGCCCACAACTTCTCTAGGCAGCCTGTTCCAGTGCCTCACCACTCTCACAGTAAAGAATTTCTTCCTAATATCTAATCTAAATCTAAAGTCTTTGAGTTTGAATCCATTCCCCCTTATCCTATCACTGCAACCCCTTGGAAAAAGTCTCTTTCCATCTTTCTTGTTGTCTCCCTTCAGGTACTGGAAGTCCACAATTAGGTCACCTCGTAGCCTTCTCTTCTCCACGCTGAACAGTCCCAGTTCTCTCCACCTTTTCTCACTGGAGAGGTGCTCCGTCCCCCTCATCACCTTGATGGCCCTCCTCTGGACTCACTCCAACAGATCAGTGTCTTTCTTGTGCTTGGGGCCCCAAGGCTGGATGCAGCACTCCAGGTGGGGTCACACCAGAGTGGAGCAGATGGGCAGAATCCCCTCCCTTGACCCACTGGCTACACTGCTTTTGATGTGGCTGAGGTTCACATCTTGCTGTTCTAACAATGGAAGAAAGTAAATGCGTTTTACAGTTGCTTCCGGTCTGATTCAGATTCCATTATGATGGACACCACTCAGAGAAGCATTTTCAGAATGTTGAGTATGCCTTGGAGGTGTGTGCCTGTCTTTTTCTCTCATTTTTTAACTTGTTTAATAGAAGCATTAAAAAAGGAAATTGTGAAAGCTCTTGCAAAATGCATGCAAGTTGAACCTGGCTCTGAAGTAAAAACTACAACAAAAAAAACCCCAGTAAATAACCCTCAAACCTTTCAAATAAAATGAGAAAGAGCACTGACAATGGATTTAGTAGTCTTTCAGCCCTCCATGACCTCAACAGAACCAAAATTCTCATGCTTAAGACAGTCTTGCTTTTTAACTGCATGTGTTTACAAGACCATATGAGTGCCTTTACAAAATCCACAGCACTAAGCCAGCACCATTTAAAAATACTCTCCTTATGTAAGAGTACTTTAATATGCATTTCTGCTCTTTAGCCTACTCTTCCTTGTGTGTCAAAGCTTATTTCTGATTGCACTAGATAGGCAACGGATTAAGTTCTCCCATACTGCTGAAGGTAACCTTTCTGGATGTAAAGAAATAGATATAGTCAAATAAACAAAGCTACGAAGAAGATCTGAAATCTAAAGAACAAAATAATGATCTGACAGAGGCTTCTATCAAAAGTATCAGAAATGAGCTACTCTAACGCTAAAATATTGACAAATATTTTTAGTAGTGATTTTTCCCCTCTTCTTTGATTTTAAAAATTTCCACTTCCAAGCTAGCCTAAAGTTTGTTTAAACATCAGCTACAGTATTTATTATAAATAAAAACACCCAAAGTTACACATTTACAATGGGAAATTGCCAAAAAATTGAAAGAATTTCACAGATCTATTTTTAGTGTTGAGAGATGCTGAGTGAATTACGTAGGAAATCCTATCCTTTTCAGGATACGTAAGAAATACGTAAGAAATCTTATCGTTTTTCTTAAGTTCCCAAACTTGAGTCAAATAAATCATTGTGAAGAAAAGTTGAAAAAACGAACAGGGATCACAGTACAGATATATGCAATCAAGTTCTTTGAAAAAAATAAAGATCACATTTGATTTAGTTTTTCTGGGTAAAATCTGTAACTTCCACCTTGTTAGCAAATTTGAAATATTGAATCCATTTCTTTATCAACCATCAAAACATTCAGCCCAAGTACTGATCCCCAAGAACCAATAATTATCCATCCTATAGACTGGAAAAATCAGCAGAAATGTTATACCTTAAAAATATTAGAAGTCATCTGAATTTAAACAAATACACTTCATACTCTTGACACTTAAAAAAAAAAAAGAGAAAAAATCAATTAATTTTTTTCCCCCCTCCATTTTTGCTAAGTATTATTTGTCTTTTCTATATGAACTTATATCTCAATCTTGCCGTTAGATTGACAATATGAAAGTCAACTAGAGCTAACAGTCATTATGCTTGTGGATATCTGGTGTCTAGAGAAAGGCAAAATAATCTAGCTATTAAACAAATAAAGAAGAAAAAAGGCAAAACTGACTGCCTGGAAACCAACCACCTGACATTCCAGTTGCAAAAAAAAAAAAACAAAGGCTTGGTCAAGGCAAGAAGTTGCAAGCCATTTTCTTGTTCAGTAGAATGAAGTGTCAGCAATGCCACACAACCAGTTTTATAACATAACTCATACTGATGATTCAAGTGGAGATCATGACCATTTAAGCTCATGACCACTTACACTCATACACTTCTCGGAACACATAAGGATGTTTTAAGCTGTCTATCCCCACAAGAAAAATGTCTACTAGCATGATAACAGTGGACAGAAAAGAATACCAAAAGGATTGTCAAATATTATTTCTCATATAACATTTTGATATTGCGTATTTCAGTACCAACTGTGGAATATTTTAGTTTTAGGTTTGAAAACTTGTAATATGATAGCAGGTGATGACAATCCAACAAAATACATTTTCCAAACAAGCTCTTGCTTTGCACAGCCTCAGCAAACATCTCAACTTAGCATGACATGTCATAATAGACTGTATTTTCAAATTGTATAGCAAATTCTTAGGGTGAGGGGGAAATAAACATTCACTGATCACTTGCTGGCACAGACTCAGAAACAGATTAATTTTGAAAAAGCACTGACTCCAGTCCCTGAAAGTTGAAGCTAAACAGAACATGGAAAAGTGAAAGGTTTTTAACCTGCAGGGAATAAAAACCTTCAAGTCATGGAGGGAGGTGACTGGAAGACTTCATAGAAAGTTCTATAACATTTTTTGCAACCATTTCCAGTGAAAGACTTCTGTCAGTAGCAATATGCAAACCAATTACTTTATAGCCAGCTCAGGTATCACTGCTGCTGTGACTGCAGTACAGACAGAAAATAATGAAAATTATATGCAACCCACTACAAGCTATTTCCTCTCATGCTTTTGTTTAGTGTTGCCACCTGTACTGCCCTCGCAATATGCTGAAGCACAAACAGAATTATAAGCTTGACAGTTTAGGATTTTAGTGAGTTTTAGAAATGCCTTGGCCTCTTGCGGTGAAGCAACAACCAATGTACCAGGTGCTTCTGAATTGCAGGTAGCTTTCCACTATGCCTTAATCACATGTGTAACGTCAATACATGCAAGCCAGTCCAAATACAAGCAGATGACCTACGTGGAAATATCCTTTGCACAGCAACATCAGCGTTGCTTGGCCCCCTAAAGATACCACTTATCTAAAATCTAAAGAACAAATTGCTGTCTTACAGGATCAGTGATTAATTTGGCCTATTTCCTGGGTGTAGGAAGAATTCCTACCCCTGCTGGCAAAAGAGATGGTAGGATGTAGCCATTACTAATGAACTAGCAAGACAAGCTTCTCGTTATACAGCAAGAATTTAAGAGAACCTCCATAAGGAGAGAAATACACACACTTTGCTTTAGTGGCAGTAAAGATAAAAATACATTTTGGACTCCCCACGAGCTGTAACTATATTGTCAGTGATGCTTCTGCCATCACATATCTCACATGCTGGAAATCTGGATAAGAAAGCACAAATGCTGCACGGGTATTCAGAGCATGTTTTCCAGACTCATACCAATTAGTTCCTTCCCTTCTGTTCCCTATCACTTGAATAAAAACATTGGGAAAGATCCAAATAATGACATTTTGACAGCAAAAAAGCAAAGACAGTCAAACATTACTGAGGCAAATCTGAAACAAGCCAAGCACAGAGGTAACTCTTTTCCCAACATCTAATTCGCCATTACATGCTTCCATAAACTTTAATCAGGTCCTTAACAAAGATAATATGTTTCCCATATGCTGCATAAATTTAGTAGGAACAGATCAACTACGTTCCAAAGAATTAATCTGTACCTGCAGTAAGCCTGAAGAACTTCATTAAGTAGCAGAGACTAGGAAAAAAAATACTGAACATGCAAACATAACTACATGGAGCTTGCAGGCCTACACAGATACAAGATCTTAGACTCATGTAGAGAACAGGACTCATGCTGACACATTTATACTCCACCTGATAAACTGATGCCCGAAGAGCAGCTTCTCCCTTCAACAGGGAACAAATTACCATATTTGCACAGTTAACTTCTGAGCTGAAGTAACTACCTGACAACCTGGTTGAAAAAGCTCTAAATTTTGAATTTGAAAAAACTTAAAATTATCATGAAATTTACTACGTATCCCAAATCAGATATCAGAGGAAAGAAAATCGCAGAGCTCACATGCTAAATGTCAGCAACACACACGCACACACAGTCAGGGTGCCCTAGGAATGAGACTGACTAGTCTGTTAGAGCTGCCCTTCTTTCCACATACACATTCTGCACTTCTTGATCACTCTAGCAAGACTTCAAAATAAAATTCTCTATCATTCCACTAAAGAATCTCCCATCTACAGGGTTAATAAAATTACCATTGATTTGTTTTTCAAATGTATGTTCATCATTAAATTTGCATGTCAAACATTCAAATGTGATTTACAACGCAAAGAAAGGTTGGGACCAACTCTTCTTAAGCCTATTCTTGCTACACATACTCTCTGCATATTGTGGAAATCTGTTACAACAGAGTTACATAAACAAGGTATCCTGCTTCCTTCCAGACTAGATTAGCTCTTGCTTACCATCAAAATATGACAGAGTTAGAAAGAAGCACAAAAGTCAAGCAGAAAATACTTCCAGTTGTTTAGAAATTCCAATATAAAGTAAATTAACATTTTAAAGGCTCATGAGTATCCCAGCAAGATGATATAAAATATCAAAATACAGTATGTCAAACTAAACCCTTATTTGGTAGAAGAAAGACAACTTTTGAGATAAAAAAACCCAAACTGGAATCTAAGCTACACACAAGTGGCATCCCAATGCAGTTGGTACATGCATAGACCAAGTTAATTTTTTAAGCCAAATCTGATGATTTGTAAACACTTGAAATATACTCTGTATCTAGTATCAACTCTTTAAAATACACATTATTATATTTTCTTCACAGTAAGACAGAACCAATTGAACATTAAAAAAAAGGGGGGGGGAGGCAAACAATCAGAACACATACTGCCTTTCACACTAGCAAGACACGCAACACTAAACTTTCCATTCTCAGGTATAACAAAAACACATCCCATTGTAAATACCATGCTGAACCCCTTGTACTCAAACATTGAGTCTTCACAACGACATAAAAGCAAGAATAAGGATCAGAGTCTTTCTACTACTATCAAAAGAGAATTGCTCTATCTACAGCTCAACAGACTTCTGGAACTTAATTTCTGCCCCAGTTCATGTTTTGTAAACCACCAGCAAAAATTCTCACAAAGACAGCACAATAAGCTCAAAAAGCAGCTTGTTTTGATATGACTTACAGGATTGACAGAATTTGTTTCACAATTTATTATGATGCCCCAGAAATTGTTCAAAATATTTTAATTATGTATTATACTACGTGACATTTAGTAAAACAAGATGAGGTTATGATGTGTAAGTATAGAATGTTTCTTATTAATTAGTCTTGTAATGAGCAGGTTTCATGTGACCACTTAATTTATAACCAGTGTCAAAAGTATCCTCTGTGAGAATTACCTAATTTAATCACCAAGTCAACTAGAAGACCTAACCATCTCCCTCCATTATGTAGTACACTGCACTTACTGTACAGAGCATCTTGGAAGACAAATTGAAAATGTGCAATTTTTTGGAATGTACATGTCTGATTATCAGCAGTTCAGCACACTAATGCTTAGGTCAACAAGCATATAGAGCAGAGAGCTTCACAGCAAATAACTGACCTAAGAGAAAGAGATGGGTAACCATGAACTCCTCTAAATGCCATTAAATTAAGCTACCATCCAGAGAGAAAACCACTGGGTTTTTACCACCCTGTGGTGGGAATCCTTCTCTGTTGAAGTCTGTGGGGCAGGAAAGCTGTCCTGGAGCATCAGACAATGGAAAAGGCCATCTTTCTACTCCAGTCTTATGACCACCACATTAAAGGAAAATAGTGTGGAGACGAGACTAAAGCAATGACCCGTGGCCATCTCCAGTTAACCTTTTCAAAACTTTGTTTTCAGCCTCGTGCACAGTACAGCAGGGGAAAAAACATTTACTCAGCTCCGTTCAGCCTCAGAACAGCCTTCTACTAAAAAACAAATACAAACTCCTGCCCAGACTTTATACATAAAGACATTTACCAGTGCCATCAAAGCAGGCTTACAATCACTTTTTCTGCTGGATCGGTAGAATAGCAGGGAATAGTGCCAGGCATAAATCCTCAGTTCAAGAAACCTTTTTATAGTATCACAGCTAAGTTTTTGTTTGTGCCTTGCATTACAGCTTTGATGAACTAAACCCCTAAGTCAGAGTAACACAGAGATTTACTAGCTTTTGTATGGACAGGTAGAGCTAACTAAGAAAATACTTTACCACAACAGGATCCTGTCCATACTATAGTCTGGTATATAATCTAGTCATCAAAGACCTTTGGAGGTAACAGTAAATACACATTCATCTCAAAACTTTCCTACTCTTGAACCTATCCTTAAAACAAGTATGATGCAAACAGATGAATATCCTGCAAATGTTCATTTCCGTGTAGCTCACACTATTCTCAACCTAGTCTCTTTGTTAGAGACAGAAACCTTTATCTTGGTACCAACATTACATTTTAACTGACTGTATGTCTGCCAGCTAGGAAGACCAAATGACCAAGCTGGAATACAGACAGGAACAAGAACTCAGGAATTTACCCAATATCCCTAGTAGAAAGGATTAATGCAACAATTTAAGGTGCTTTTCTGAGCTTTAAAGCTAATTTTATCATTGTAGAATGCACCCACTGGAGCCACCAAAAGGGAAGCGATGGTGGCCAGGTCACTGCTCACGGCACAGCCAGGCTACGAAGAGCCCGTTTCCTGCCATGCCCTGACTCATCCAGCCTTACACCCTCCAGGACAGGAATGCCACTCCCAGATATCTGGACACCTAGAGAGGCATAAAGTCTTGTAAAAAAACAAAGAAAATCAACTTTATGCCTTTTGTTTTTAATTCATATTTTTTATGTTGATCTGATTGTATAAATAAAAACACCTAGAAGATACTGCTATTTTCATTAAATGATTCTAAATTACAGTGCATCATTTTGATAAACAGTACATCCCATGGTATAAATTAAGTTAATTTCAGCACTGTACACCACTTTATACAAGGAAAGTTCCTATTCCTTTAAAATAAACAATTAGCTTTAAATAATTACAAAGAGCTTTTTAAAAGCAACTACCTCTTTAACCCAACTAAATGATTAATAACTGCTGTTTTGAGCCTGGATGTCTAAATTTGAGACAGTTTCACTATCAAAAAAGAACAGTACTTTTTATTTATTTAGTGCTTGCATTAAACTTCTACTTTAGCATGACAAAGACTTGAATATTCTTTATTCACACAGTGGATTATTTCAAAAAGTGGTCCATGCAGTTGAGAATGTAAACACGTAGATACTGCTGATGACAGCATTTAGAAGTGTCTTAGGAGAATTCATTTACTCTCTCAAGTGCTGCTAGACAATTCTGTGTAATGAGCAGTGAAAATACTGAATAAAGTATTTATGATTTACACAGTATAAATCATATTCTGATATGCCAGACATGCATTTATATCACGCCCAGTGTGCATTAACTAATCATGAAGTGTGCAACAAAAGTAACTGTGGCTGCCTTTTTTTACATCTCATTTCCTATATACAAATTTCACCCAGGCGTAAAATTGCAATTTCAATCTCCTCCTTTGTGAATGCTTCACTATAGGAATACCTGAAACTTTCATTGCATTTTTCAAGTAAAAACAGTTTCAAATACATCATAAGTAGGATTTTCAATAGACCAAACTCTAAAAATAGGTCACATTTGTTAAAGTTACTTCGAGATCCCTTAAGCAAAATATGCAAAGGCCTACTAATGCTTATTATAATCCTAAATACCTTCTGTTTTCTACAAGGTCAGAATGTTCTTCTATCCATCAGGTGCCCTTCTCTTTTCTATTAATTTATTTAACATTTAAGATAGATCATGTTTTCTCTTTCTAGTTGTTTGAATTTCAGAGTTATATAGCACACCATTTTAAAAATTCAACATAAAAAATCCCTTCAATATAATAGATGGCAGTCTCTAAGTAGTGTCTCAAAATGACAAAGAACTAACTAATTCTACAATCTTCTACTTTTTTTCAAACATAGCTTTCCCAGATCAGAAGCTACAAGTTTCCATCTTTATTATAATACAAATTCTTACAGCTAATCTCATGGAATTATCTGAGTAAATAAATTTCTGCACAATGTATGTAGGAAAAAAAAACAGAATACAGTATTGAAAACCTGGGCTGAGAACAAGATTCTATGACTAACTTTGCCTCTCAGCAATCTTAGATGGTTGAAGTAACATCAAAAATTTCAGATTTGACATCTGATCAACACAGCAGACAAAAACATATTCTAAGGGGTCTTAAGAACTCTAAAATTAAACATTTAAAATTCAAATTCAAATATTAGTCATTTCTAGTAGAAGTCAAATTACTAAGAAAAGACAAGGACAAAAAAAAGAGGTAAGCTGCAAAGATTTAGGTATATAAAAGTATATAAAAATATAGCTTGCCTCTTCTGATGTTCCCTACCAACATTTTTAAGGAAACACAGCACTTCCCAAAATGTTGCTGGACAAAAAAAAAAGCTAACAAAACTGTACCAGAAATTAAAGAGAAAAGCTGCTTTTTGCCTTTCAGAACTTTAAACCTTAATAACAAAATTCTCAGTATTTAACTTGCATACACTTAAAGCTTCAAGGTACTAAAAAAAGAGTAGTACAAGGCACCTCATAGCATAATTGTGAGCCCAGCACTCCATTCATGGGTACAGAGGTGCAGATGTGAACAGTGTTCTGGCAAAGGGCTAGTCAATGGAAAATTGTGTCAGAATCACGGATAAGATTAAATAAGTATCACTACAAGACAATTCATTAGGACACATGAAACATTTCTTAGTCTAAATTCAAACTTTGCGTCATAGAAGTTTAGATGCTGCAGAGCATGGGTTTGACATCAATCAAACCCACCAATTCAGTAATCACCTCTAGCTTTTTTACATTGTATTATTCAATCTACAGCATTTCATGACTGGAATTTACAAAAAAAAAAAAAAAAGAAAAAAGAATGCCTGGATATATTGCTATGGCCTACTTGAGTTCAAAACATTTAATTATCATTAGAACACATAATCAGCATATATCATGGATAATGCTGTATGCAGCATCTCTCAAAGAAAACCTGCAAGGATCTAAGAGCAAATTTACATTTGTTGTTTTTCACTAGATAAACACAGATGTCTGACTTTTTATATCTAAATACTATTGATAGCACGGATGGCAAAGCTTTAAGACAACCCCTAGGTCTTCCTCTGGCTTAAAAACCACCACTGAAAAAAAAAGAAAACACCCCACAACAACAACAACAAAACACCACAAATAACCCAAAACCAACCAAATAAAAAACAAACAAACAAAAAAAATATCCCAAAAACAACAACCAACCAAAAAACCAAAACCTGAAGGCCCCCTCCAACCCCTCCCCAAAAATGAAAAACAACCAACCAAAAGAAAACCCCAAAGCCCCCACCCTACCAGGTTCTCAGTATTTCACAAGAACATGCTGCAGTAATCTCTGTTTCTAGATGAGTGCACAGCAATACCATGCCCTACCTGTAAAGCTCTCACTTGGCCCCAGTTATGCACTCCTCTCCCCACCTTGGTCTGTCCCCTCTGCTACCCAATAAAACCACAGCTAACCCTAAGGTTTGGTTCAAAAATACAGCAAAGCTACTCATCCAAAGAGAGGAGAGGGATATTATTAAACGTAAAAATGCATCTCTATGCTGTAAAACAGAGTGCAGCTCCTCTGTATTTCATACTGCTTAATCAAAAAGCTTCCTAGACTTTATGATAAAGAGCCATGATAACTCAATCCAACTGGAATATTACCACCTAGCAGAAAAGCTAGGCTTTTACACACTGTGGAAGGAGCTTTGACAGGAGTTAAACAAGATAATAGGACCACCATAAATGTCTCCCACTTCTGCACAAAGTGGTACATGTTATTTTTCCAAGGCCTCTTACGATCAGGGAGAGGCAAACATTATAATTAGAACGTAACACAAATAATGTGGCAACTACCACAAATAACTTGGGAAGGATATAAACCCACATAATTTTCTTTATCCTTTTTAAACCTCTGAATACAAGAGAAAAAAAAAATCTATTATGTTACTAGGATCCACCAACAGTTAAATATATTACCTTTGGGGTGTGGCTCTTCTCATAAAAGTGACTATACAGAAAAGGAATTTTCTTTGTCAACAATTTTGCTTCCTGTGCTTTATCAGACGTTTGAGGCTTTTTTCCTCCTTCAGTGACAAAGACCTTTGTGGTTTGTTTTTTTTTTTAACAGTCTACTACTGGAAGCTCTGTATACCAAATGCAGTTAAAAGAGAATACTCCCTATAGAAGACAGTCAATAGGGCTGCTTTCCAAACCTGTATTCCAGACCTGGTGGGAAGCAGTGAGGTTACATATGTGTTAGTTCTATCTGACATATGACTGGAAGAGGCCCTGTGCAATTACCTAGACTGAGACATAAAGTATTAATGTAGATTAAATAATCCCGGTTAGATTCATTTACATTGGCATAAAAGACTGAGAGCAAGATAACATCTAGCCATAGAAAAAGGAAAGCTAGCCTATTTTGTTAGTATAAAGGTGGCTTATTAGTATTTGATAGATCTTTCCTTCTCCTTTAGTTGTTTCTTAGAAATATTTACTAGAATTTACTAAGTTTTCTGACCCTGTTGGGGTATTATCTCTGTTAACAGGCCTCTGCAGACAATCCTGTTAAGGCTGACTTTCAAAACATCCTCAGCACTCACACCCTGAAGATCAGTATCTTAAAGAAGCCTCAAGTCAAGCAACCAAAAATTGACAGAATCCATTCCTACATACTTCTTTAGGTAGTGATGCACTTCTTCTCATGAGAACTGGCAATGTCACTACACAAAGCCTCTTGCAGTTATATCCTAAAATAACATCTTCAACAGGTTATCTAAACCAGCACAGAACTTGGCAAATAATGTCAATCAACTCAAGAAAATAATTCTCAATATTCAAGTAAAATAACGACTTCACATCCTATCCTCCAAACAAAATCAAAAAAACAAACTCTGAATTAAGATACAATTTCAGTTACCAAGAGCAGATATGTCAATCCAGTCATGTAAAGGATGTAAATTTACCATTAGCTTAATACAGCGGTATATTGTTAAAAAGTCAATAATGAACATCAACTGCAGGAGTAGGATATGCCTAAATCTTCACTAGGCTTACTTGATCACAGAGCACATATATTCTAAGAAGCAGGTTCTCATACTGCAAAAAAAAACCACACCAGAGAGTTATTATTTTGCAACCCTGGATTCTGAAATTGCCACAAAACATAAAATGAACACAAATCATTCAGGAACCTATTTCAACATTAAAATGGACTATCACAAATACTCACGACTAGAATTTTAATACATGTTAAGCATTTGCCAGCAGAAGTAAAGAATAAAGAAAGTCTGCAGGTTTTATTGCATACATATTAAAAGACCCAAATGCATAAATTGCAGGGGGGTGGGACACTATTCATCTTTAGGCACCTGAGGCACTTAGAAAGTTTCATACCAGCTCTAGAGTCAATTTACAGTTTCCCACCACTAGTAAAAAAATGCTTGACTCCATCCGCCAGCCACCCTCTCTTCCTTCTTCACCATGGACTGTGTAATGCCTGCCCTCCCTCCAGTACTTTGCAGACGGTTGTGGAAACCTCTTCCACTTACCCATGCAACAAAAATTATTCTGAAGTAAGTACCTAATTCAGCTCAAACCATAATGCTGCAATATAAAAACAATGGCTGTGATGGGCTCCCTCAAAGGTAAATGTGGAAAGAGACAGCTCTATATTAAGATCTTTGGATTACCCTCTGAACCTGTTTCTCTCTACTGATTATAGAGATACGCATTTAAGAAAGAAAACCAGGTTTTAGCTACCCACTCCTAGAAACAGATCATTAAGAAGAATATAGGTATTTTGTTAAGACACAGCTACAGGTGAAAATGATCACTGGCTATCCCTTCATCCCCAAAATAACTTTTAACAATGACAAACAACTAATGACTTAAATCCTTCAACTAATGTCTGCCTCTTCCACTATAAGAAATATTCACAAATACCAGGAAACCAAAACTCCTATTATGTAAAACCACCAAAAAAAAGAGAACAAGCCCATTTTAAAGGATGCAGGTTCAGAACTCTTAGTTAACAGCACTCAACACTTCATACATAAACTAAAACCAAAAACATTTTAAATTGCAGTAACTAAGCTTACTACCAAAGCATATCAAATTCATACATTCAGAACTCATAATCTGGTTTGCTCCTAAATAACTAAAATTGCATAATTCAAGAAGAAAAGCATTTAACTACTGAGCAAACCAATTATGTTGTTTCTCCTGTGCTGTCCAGGACAAAAAAAAAATAAAATAAAAAAGAGTATGCTTAATAATGAAAAGCTGCCTTCTGCCTAAATACATTTTAAAGCTGGTTTTTTGGCTCATGGATCAAACACTTTGTTTTTGAGAATTATACTGAGATGTATCAGAAACAAGCCTCCAAAAAACATTTAGGTTAACTGTATTCCTTGATAAACAACCCAGAATTACAAGCAGCAGGTTTAAAAATACTGTGACTTGTGCATATGGGAACACTGTAAGCTGTTTATCTTGTTTAATCCTGAAGGTAAACAGCATAAGCTTCAAAATATTTTGCTTCTTTGCCATAACCTACTGAATCACATTGACAAAGGTAATGAAACATTATGGAGAATCTTAAATTTTTGGAATTGCCTCTGAAATTGCTTTACCTGAGTATTTGTACAGGACATTTTTCTCACTCTTTAAGAACACTCAGTGTAAATTTCAGTGTTTTCCATCCAAACTGCAGCTTCAATGAAGCCAAAGATTTCATTTGGTCTCTCCAGAGGTGATCAATTTTTTTTTTTTTAAAAAAAAGGACCCTGCACAACTCCACTACTGGGCTCCTTTAAAATATGAATACTATATTTATTGATTTTTCATTGTTGCATGTTCCAAAATTTTTCAAATTCCTTCTGTAGCTCAATTTCAGCTTATGTAGTTAAGTTTTTAAATATTATTTGTAAGAATAAATATAACTTTTAGTTTCCTTAGATTTCTTTCCTCCAGCACTGACATTTTCCACAACAAAACTCCTATTGCTTTTCATAACTTTCACTTCAAAGATGTACTCATATTAAAAATTAAGAATATATCTTGTAAGATTTATCAGTAATTATTTCCCCACTGTCCCTTCTCACTGAGTACCAAAGTAAGCTTCTAAGCTGCTGTTTTACACATGATTTTTAAAAGACTTTAGTAGAGAATATATGATTGATATATTTAGCAGCTGAGCACCTCCTTTCCTATCTGTACACAGGAAGTTTCCCCTCCCATCTGCTCAGGATATTTAAAAAAAATAAATAATTACAAACTGCTGTTTTTCCATTGATTCTGCAGAAAGTGACTATTATTTACATGTAAACACAAGAGTAAAGTTGAACCCAAATATCTATTGTAACCTCCTTGGTTCCCTGACAGTCACAAGACACCTGCTGGTACCAAGGCAGGAGTGTGGGGATGAGAGAGTAGCCAGCCAAGGGGAAAACCACCACAGCTTTGAGCAATAGTGCCAAAGTTATTAGAGGCTGAACTGTTTGTGGAGCAACAAAGTCATTCACAGGAAGCACCAGCTCAAGCTTAGTCTCCCACAGTCATATAAGAAGACTTTAGTTTTACATTTAGCTTTCAGAGCAAACATAAATAAAGTGAATTATGAAATAGCTTCACGCTCTACAAGGAGATGCTTAAACAATTTAGTCACATAGGACACGGCTTTAAGACTGAATGGTGGTTAAGAAGGAAACAAGCCCCTCCATATGTAAATACTCTACTGCTGTTTATGACAACCAGATCCTGACAAGGAAAGAAACAACAGCGGAAGCTGTGCTCGTAATAAACTAAGGACAGACTGAAAAAAGGCTTTTTTAATTTTCTCCAGTTAAACATAAATACGGCCACATCTTTTTCGGCCTACAGAGAGCATTTACAAATTCTACATTCAGAAATTCAACTTTGCTCCAAGACATACAGAAAACTGATGGAAATATAACATGCAATCTATTATTTCATAACTGTTTTTCCTCCTCTTGCATATCATTACTTCTATTACTATATTTTCAAAATAAAAGCTTTCTCTAAAACCCACACACTGAATGCAGATCAACACTTAATATCTGTTCTCTATTATACATGAAAAACTATTCCAAACCTTTACAAAATAAATTCCCAAACTAAAAAGTAATATTAATAACTGCTTATATGTGATTCAATCACAAAATATAACTAATTTATTTTAAAAAGTTAGCACACGGTATTCAGTCTTTTAAAGCCTGATATAAAATACCACATCAAGTAAACAATCAGGACACTGCCATTTTACCAAGCATCCACCCTGTGCTAATTACCCGTCCTGCAGTATCTATTGTTTTCGCGGTTTTTGGCGAGCTACAAAAATGACCAGCAATTGTCACTGCCTTTCACTTCATTAGCGGCAATGCCCAGCAGCCGGCACTGAGCAGGTTTCCCCGCGCTCCTTAGTGAAGGTACTGTGACGATGAGGAGCCCTCATCACACCCAGTTACGTAACACCAACTATTTATAGTTAACCACTTGATTCATATTATCCACCAGATTGTAAACCATTTCAGATGTAGACACTCGATCTATCATTCTAGTTCCTTATAACCAGAATGCCATGTAACAGCCAAGGAAAAAGTTTCAGAGAAGCCTGTCTGAAATATCAACAACATACCAAACAAATTTTTTAATCTTATCAAGAGAACCAGAAGTTAATTTAACAAGATGAGTCCTCTATAAATATATGTTGAGCAACAGCTGTTTTCTTTACTTAAACTCCTGCTCTGTCAATATCCATTACTATGCATATTACTAACTTTTAAAACCAATGAAAGAAACCTTACGCTGTGCAAAAATGACACAATTTCTCAGTGTTCTGAGACATACTGAGAAATATAACCAACACTGCCATTCCAGAAAATGCCCTATCAACTTTTACGATTCTTATCACACAACTTCAGTGGCAGCTGCTTAAAACCTTCAGGTTCTCTAAGGAAGTCTCAGAGAACCACATATGACTATCAGCTGGTTTACTTATGAATACAGCACTATTTAATGAACAACAACCTATTCTAAGAACATCAAACGCTAACATTTTCTTTACATTTCTAAAATGTAAATTTGTTAGAATTCAATTTCCTCCTAAAATACACCTTGCCTTATTGCAATAGCTGGCCATAGAATGGGTTTTCCTCATCACAGCCTTTGGCCTCTCTTATCAATCATATTAACTCATCTCAACTTCAACTTCTTCATACTTTTGTAAATTGGCTTCTTTACATTTTTTGTAAACTGACCTACACGAGACTAACTTTTTAACCCAGTTTTCTCTCAGTTACAGGACAATGGGTTTGCTGATGACTAATAACGATGCTGAGGACTACTAATTCTCAGTAATCCATATTTCAAAAAGATATTTATTTCAGTGATCACTAATTAATACGCATTACTGTAAACCTCATTAAATGTTAACTTTAATGACTGCTGTATAAAGACATCGCACGTACCTGAACAACATGTAAACAAACAAGGACACTTCCGTATAGGTTAAGAATAGGAAGCCAGAAATACTCGGGAAGAGAAATTTCTGACAGACTATGCAGGTTATGGCAGTTGACTGTGATATTACTGTAGCAGTACAGCTATGTGCCTGCAAAATGCTCTAATCCGCCAAGCAAAGAAAAGAATGTCATGATTCTGACAACTTAAACACAAACTGAAAGCATGCAAGTATCCTTAGTGAAGCTGACAAAGTACACATGTTAAAAATCAGAGACCATCGTGCAACTCTGCCAAACCTTTGGAAAAAACAGCAGTCAGAGAAAGGAGTGCAATTACGAGGTACAGATTATAATTAAATGAAATATGATTAGAGGGCAGAAAGTAACATTCACTTATGCAAGATACCTGACAAGTTCAACCTAAAATCAGACAGTTAAGAACTGTAGCTAGGAGTGCAACTAGAAGATATATCATTTCTTTGTTCTGGTATAATAACATAGCCCTGATCAACGCAATATATGCAAAACAAGTTGCTCCAGAGAAGATAAATTAAAAATAAAATAGGGAAAAAAGGTCAGAATCAAAACCTAGGATAAAACTATCCTTCAGCTTACTGCATTTTCAAGGTATTACTGAAATAGGCAACCAGAAAATTGTCCTGAAATTCAGAGAAGCCCTTGAGTGTTTAGTTGAAAATGTTATAAAGTGGATACTTTTCAGTCTTCTTAAAATCATTAAGCCTAATTCTGTCCTACCACATGAAAAATTAAACGTGACTCGACAGTTATTTCTTCTGCTGCTGCACTGAGAATGCTGCTGTCACATTTCTTTTTTCTCCAGCATTCATGCTTATGCATACCATACCAGATAAACTGATGTTTCCTAGTGAATGACATTTCTAAGCCTTTAAAAGCAGGCACTAGACTACAAAAGCCCAAATATGCCAGTAAAAGAGAATTACAGTGATGTCCAGTATCAATGAGTCTATAGTATTTTATAATACACCCCAATATAGGGTTTAATGATCTCCAAGGATGTGGCAAAAGCCAGGACTGATGTATCAAAAGCCAGTCCAATGCCAGTTACCTGATCTATGTATCCATTAAGGTTATTGTTTTCCATATAACTGGATCACAGAACTAAAGAATTCTTTTTTTTTCTCTCTTCCAAATGTTTTTGTGCTCCAAGTCAGCAAATTAGCCCAAGTTCCAGTTTTGTTTATTCCCTGTGACATCAGTGGTTAATCACTGGAGGTTTAAACCACTGTTTGTAGATGTTCTAATTAGCCAGTTCTACTAAACTCTGGAGTTGACATCACTGCTAAAAGGAATCCAGGAAACCAACAACTCTGGAAGGATTGCCAATCCATCAAGTTAGTTAAAAGTGTGTATATATGGATTTGTATTCAATACAGAATTAGAAAAAAATTATTTGTCCAAACAAGCATTAACTTTCACTCTTCAGATAGAAGCTGTTAAAAGGGCATCACAACTCTTCACAAAATCCACAGGAAAAAGAAAACATCCCACATCATTAGCAGGTATTTCTGGAGGAAGCCTTGTTCTTTCCTGCTTCATGGGGAAAAATGTTACTAGGGCCCAGAAGATATACATAGAGGATATAAAATATTCAAAAAGTTAAAAAGCCTCCTAGGCCCAGACTTGTTTTTTTAAAAGTAAAATTTTTGTCTAGTGATCAACATATTTAAATATAAAATACTTTTACTTCTAACATCCAAGTCTCTATATCAATATGTGAACAGGAACCAAAAAAAAAAAATTTAGTTCTTACACTCAGAAGGAAAGCCATTGCTATAATTACATGCACTGCAAAAAAAGGACACTAGCAATAGTGTCACAAAAAAAGCGATCACTAGCAATAGACTGGCTTAGTTTGTTCTTTAGATGTGAAGCCTAACTGTCAGGTAAACATTTGGCATTTTAAAAGCATTTTTACATGCTAAAGTTGTGCAGTAGTGTATTATATCAAATTCTGAAGTGCCACTGATCACAGTTCTGTCCAGCTGCCTCAACAGCTATTCAGAGCTTGCTGCAAAAATAAAAAAGTAAGCATTAACAAGCATGCAGCTAACAACTTAAGACATCTGTAACTTAAGAGCTTTAAGCAATGTTTAGTGAATTTACGCTAGAAAAGCTTTACTATTATTGAGCTAGATTTTTAGACGTGATCTTGTCCATTTTCACATCCTACCAGATAATGCATTCAATAAGGACACAACTAGTATATACACGTTTTTAGAATACAGCTGATTAGCTTCCCTGAATAACAAATTCAAGCTGATTAGTATGTGAAATATCAACAGCTTCCATTAACACGAAAAGAGGGTAAAGACTAAATTCATGGAAAGATTTTAATGTAGACTGTTCACTGAATCAGATTCCAACGAAGCCTTTCCTAACTCCACTTTTTAGGTGTAAATACTCAAAAGTACTGCTCCGAACCAAAACTTATTAAGAGGAGTGAAGCATTCTGGTTTTTTCCCTAGCAGCAGGTAGTCATTTAAGAAATTCGAAGATTTTCTATGTTAGTAGGCCATTCAAAAATTTCTGCCATTTTACTGTAGGAGCTCCAGATCGTAACAGTAACGCAGGCATATAGAACATGTTAACATCCCTGTCATAAGCTGTATCATATTTTCACACTGCAGTGCTAGGCAGAAACTAAAGCCAGAGCCATTCAGGGGAAATACACAGCCCTGATCTGTTTCTCAATCTGAATTATATTTGTAATTATAGATCAAGTATTTCACTACACCTTAGTTGCATTTTACATATTAAAAAGATCAATTAATGCACATCCTTAGCCAAGCTTAAAATAAATGACTCGCCACTTTTAAACTATAATTTGCTTCAGACAACACGGGCTCTAATTTGCAAACTCTTCGGTATGGATGTAGGCAGAACCCACCTCCTGATTTGTGTAGAGCTCTATCCCAGGTAAATACAGGGTTACACCACACAATATGCAAAATAAAGGTATGAACTTCACTGCTTCCTACAGATTTTTCTAAGTCAGAATCATTATTTTTAAAGCAGTATTTAAATAATGCCACCAAAAAAAAGATGCTTTCATCTTTCCAATTTGTGTGTCACTTTTAATGCCAAGTTAATATTATAATGGTTTATCTATGTTGGAGAAGTAAATTCAGTTTGTTTTTCAAGCACAAGCAATTTTTAAGGAAATTTTTCACTATGCATTTCAAACATGCAATTTGACATTTTCGTATCTGTTACTTCTGTGTTAATTATTCAGAACAAGCTTTCCTCATGTCACTTATTGAAGTGCAGATATAAATAACAAGAGCTGTGTACGAGAACACAGAATTCTTACAACAAAGCAATATGGCAATTTCTTTAACATCTTAAGCACATAAAATACCCAATCACCTATTTCGTTTTAACCCAGTTCTAATAAGAAAACAAAGCTGAATGCGGTACTAAGTCTCCTTTCATAAATATTTTCTTCTGCCCTGCATCTTCCCAGTATTTAACCTTTGGTGATCTAGTTTCCAGTTCAATTAATACAATTAAAAAAGAAGAGGGGGAGAAGAGAAGAAATGGAAGAATGTCCAACCAGGCTTCTCCTTATATCTATGCCGTGATAGCTACAAGAAAGTTGCTATTGATCTTCTGTTAAATTATAAAAAGAATATAAGTTAATCACCAAAATTAAAAAAAAAAATAAAAAAAAGGAAAGGGATGTTTTTTAAATTACTGAGTTGGACTATGATGTAACTCATACCCCTTTTGCTCATAACACCCATAATATTGTTAACCACTATTAGTAAAGTGCCAAATACAGCAATGAGTTTAACACAGCTCCAGCCAGCTCCCAAAATTGTTGCAGAAATGACAAAGGGAATCAAGGTCAGCATTCTTCTAACGCAACAGCTAACCCATTCCTGTGAACATGGTATACTGGCACTGGTGGGTGTAAAAAATTTCCATGAAATATAAAATAAACGTAATTCCACCAGATTTCTCCCCGTCCTTTAGAGAGAACCATTTTGCTCTCACTGGTCTCAAGCCATTACATATCTGAGAAAGGAAGGGGAGGGAGGAGTTCACAGAAGTTCAGGGTCAGCCAGTGTTCACGTATCCTGTCATCTTCGAACTCAAAGCTCAGGGCACAAAAACTCCTATACCACGCACTGAAACCTATATATTTTGGGTGTGCGTGTGGGGGGAAACCTGCAATAGGAGCGAATGTGTCATACGTGCGGAGGCTGCGAGGAGAAGAGCTGTCAGGAGAACGCTGCCTCGCTTGAAGCAGTGGAGGCGGTGGGAAAGGACGGTGACGAACGCAGGCTCACCAAAAAATTCCGGCGGTGCTCACGGGCTCGCAGCCCCGTCTCACCCCTCGGGCCCGGCTTCCCTGGGCTCCCCTCGCAGAGGGCTCAGCCTCCCGCAGCTGCCCCCCGGCCCCCGCGGAGCCGCTCCCAGCGGCCACCGGGCAGCGGAAATCCCCCAAAGCCCGGCCCGACCCGGCCGGGGGCGCCGAGCGGCCCTGCCTGTCCCCGAGGGCTCCCGGCGGCCCCCGGCCCCCCCGCGGGGCGCTCCCCCACCGCTGCCCCCGCTCCTCCCGGGCCGCGCTGTCACCTCACCCCCGCCACGTCCCACGCACCGCAGGCCGAGAGCCGACAGCCCCCGCGAGCCGGACCCGCACCCCGGGGCCGGGAGACAATGAGCAGCCACCACTCACCAGCAGCGCCGGAGCTCCGCGGGTCCGGGGGCGGTTCCTCTCCCCCTTCTCCTTCCCCTTCTCCTCCGCCCAGAAGCTGTATCTGGCCGCCAGGAGCCGACCCTCTCCGTCCCCTGGCTGCCCTGAAAGCCTTCTCCGCCGCCGGCCGCGCTCCCTCCCCGACGAAAGTCACTTTATTCCCCGCTCCAACATGGCTGCTCCCCCCGCCGCCGCAGCAGCCTTCGCCTCGCCGCGGCTCTCCGCGGCTCCCCGCCGCCGTCGCCGGAGAGCGGCCGCAGGCCGTGGTCGGGAGCCTCCCGGCCGGCCGCTGACGGTGCCGAGAGCGTCAGCCGAGCCGGGCCGCGGGGGTGTGCGAGGAAGGGGCGAGCCGAGGCGAGCCGGGCTGGGCTGCGCGTCCCCGCTGCGGGCTGACGCCTCCGCCCGCTCGCACTGAGCCAGCCGCGCCGGCTCCGGGCGCAGGAGGGGCCGGGGACGCCCGGGCGCCGGCGACACCTGGCGGCGGCGCGGGGGTCAGGGCGGAGCGCAGGGCCCGCACCGCGGGGAATGCCTCGGGCGGGGAGCGGGGGCTGTCGCAGCGCTTCACTGGGCCGCCCTCCTCGCTGCGGGGGAGCCCGGCCGGGCCGAGCCGAGCCGAGCCGAGCCGAGCGGGGCGCTGCTGCCGCTCCCTGCTCCTCAGCGGCCCTGCGCAGCCGCCTCCTCTTGCGGGAGGAAGTGGGTCTCCTCGGCAGAGGCTCCCGGGAAGCCGCCCCGAGGCCCTGCCCGCTGGTGGAACGACCGAGGGGTCTCCACGAGCGGTCTCCCCGAGCGGTTTCGGGGAGGGCAGGCTGGGAAAGGGGCGTTTGTTGGTTTCATTTTTTCCAGTTTCTGGCATCGTTTCTTCTTGGGTTTGTGGGGCGATTTAGCTCATCTCTGAGGCATCCCCCTGCTCCCCACTTCCCACGGCTGAGACATCAGTAACTGAAGGGAAGTCGTGTGGTTTTTTAAATCGATTTCTAACTCATGTTTTCCCATATTTATTCTTGCGGTACTTTATTTCCTTTGTCTCCTGCATTCATGGTCTCTGTACCATCCCTCTTGTCTGCTTTGTGATCGCTCTGCCAGCACCGACTACGCTGCCCTCCTGTGCTTTGAATCTTTTTCCCTTCAAAGTGATCCAGTATGTTTCCTTACTGCTCAACCCTTTCCACCCCTACATTTCTTAGGCTCTGTGTTAATGAACAAAACCTAAACGGTAGTCTTGAGGTCCAGCTATTCTGCACTATCTGTTGTTTTTACATTTCCACCACGCAAAGAGCAAGATTTATCAGGAAGGCCAGACCTGAAGTGATTTTAGTGACATGGGTTTGAACTCCCAAGTACCAGATCATAGGTACACTTAGGCCGGAATTTGGCAAATTGTTTATTTTTTTTCCTTTTGGTCATCTGCTGATCCTCAGTGTGTGCCTGCTCTCTTACTTTTTCAGCTCAAGTTCAGTGTCACAGGGCCTTTGCCCACCCTCATGGATACCCGAGTTACTGACTGAATATGCCAGGTCATGTCACAGGCTCTGAACTCACTCACAGACCTTACAGGTCTTCGCTTCACCACACTGCTGTGAGTGCTGAGGGAGGCTGAAGCTCCTTCGTTCTGCAGGTGGATCTGCACTATGCTGTCTAGGTGGAGACCAGCATATATATTAATTTGCAGCAGCAGCAAGCTCCTGATCTTGAGGAACTCCATGTGCAGCTTATGCTAGCCAGTCCTTCTCCACAGTAGGGCCAAGTGGGAGCTGCCTTCACAGGAGCAGTGCCAGCTGAAAATTCCCCTGCTTCCAGCTCTGTTGACCCTTCCAGCAGCACAAGGAAACCAGAACACAGACGAGTATGTTTCCCAGTAAACAGAAGTCATTTGCTCTTGCCTAAAAAAGGAGTGCAAGCAAGAAACCACTTCTTACATGCACAGAAATTCACTTTGTTCATACTGATGTAGTGAACCTCTAGTGAAATTGGTTTAGGATAAAAAAGAAGTAAATATGACTCAGAAACACACTTGCTGTTTCTACAGATAAAACATGACTACCAAGGTATTTCTGAATGTTTTCAAGATGTAGGATAGCTACCTTGCATTTGCAAAACTTGTGGGATTTTTAATAACACAGGGAAAGCAGACACTCAAGCTTTGAACTTCCTGGTAATGCAAAGATACTCCTTACGGATCTCCTTTAAAGCTCAGGAACTACCAGTTCTAGCTAGACCTACCAGTTTTCCTAATCTTTGAATGCTAACAAGATGATGTGTGTTTTGTTTTATCTTATTCAATTTTGGGTAAGTAATATAATTATAAATGATAGTGTGCAAGTTTGTTACTATATACATGATTTGTGAAACAAGTTCATGAGACAGCACAGCAATGAGTGCATTTATTGCAGCATATCCAAGTAAATGCTGTTCCATATATGAGGTACAGAGAGAAAGTGGAAGTTTATGAAGCCATGTTTTTAAGTATTAAATATATCAGTAAAATATGCTTGTTTTACTTGATACATATCCGTGTTTGCTGTTGACACTTCTGTTATGGAAGTAATTATGGCAAACAAAAGAAGAAACTAAAAAAAAGAGCTGTTAGGATGAGTTACCCAAGAAATAAGGGGTCAACACTGATTGCAGTGTAATCAGAGTATTTTAAGGTTTTTCACTTGTAATGGGGAGAATAATTAGTTAAGAGAGGAGAGTTCGTAACAGTATAACACTTGATGTCCATTTGGTCATTGTATCTGCCACTACTTCATGTCCTGAGACAAAGATTTTCACATCTGGGCAAAAGATAGTACATAAGCAAGACAGAGTGACAGACATAAGTTTGAAATGTAGGCGCTGATTTTGATTAATTTATCCCATAGGCCTGCTTTTCTAACTATATCTATTGATTTGTTTTACTATTTAGTAGATTATGTAGCAATCAATCATATTTCCATCTAGCTACCCATTATTATTAATATTTTAAACTAGTTTTAAGATGGATTGGCTGGTGAGTGCAATAGGTCTGCTCTCTAAGCTAGTGAGAATGGAATACACCTAGATTACATGCAATGAATTATTGCCACTGGACAATCTGATGAAATCTACATCAGCCATTAGAATATAAACCCAGCAGCAGGAATACAGTGCTGTCAGGGGACCGAGATTTCCTGCTTTGAAAATAAACATACTGGCTTTACCTCTGCATTTATTGAACAAAAGTACATAGTTTTTCTGTGACAGTAAAAGTATAGGAGTTAAATCAGTGGAGTTCACATAATGGCAGATGGAAACCTTACAGAAACGTATGCATTTTTCACACAATGTATGTGGAAAGCAGTTACTTTCCTGCCAAAAGCCAAGCTCAGAATTCTGTGTCACAGCATCAGGAGTCAGCAACCTCACAATCAGCCAGCAGTGTGGGAAAGCATTGTGCTAAACTACAAGGGATGTGTTCATTTGCAGGGGAAAGACTGAAAGTCTTGGCAGGTTATTAAAAGAGGAAATGATTTTCAAATACAATATTCTGTTTTGAAATGCAATTGTTTTTTTCTATTGGATGCCAAAAATTTCTGAAGAATGCAATATCCTCTAACTAATTGTATCTGTGCTCCGAGAAAAGAAACAGAGCTATTGTTCTCCTCACAGCAGGAGCTATTTTTATATTAGTCTGTGTAGCACTCCTTTGTGTAATGATTGTCTTCTACCTACGCAAACTTCAATCCATTTAAAATAATCAAATTAAGATAGTTTCTTGCTTTCTTATACCAAGTTGGTATTCATATAGAGTGTTTTCTAGGTTACTTGGATTTGGTACAAGGCCTTTAGGCTAAAAAAAGTAAAATTCTCTTACCTCAGTCGAAGACCAAACCCCTTCCTCTTTGAATGATTGGAAGCAGGAAGTAGCAACAAGAAGGAGGTCACCCTTGCAAGAAACAAAAGTTTCTTCTGCTAACAAGACCTGTAGCCATTTCTACCATGATTTCAGTCACTGATAACTGGTCATTGACTTAGTTGCACTTTAATTGAGTTGCACTGTATACTTCACATAGAAAGAGGGAAAGCTACTATTTGTTCTTGTAAACCTTGCTTTTTGCCAAGCAGGAAAGTGTTCTCAAAGTGCAAATACTGGGGTGTTCATTATCTGCACTTGAGATTTTCATTTATGTAGTAATACAGGTGTTTGGAGACTGATCAACTGCTGGAGAAATTACCATTACTGGAAGGTCTGTGTCATCCTATCCATATTCCCTATCTCTATTTTGTTATTTATTAGCATATAATTATTTGTAATATATGACATGACATACATATGACATATCATTGTCACTGTTTTCTTCCTTTATGTTGCTTAACCTTTTAGTTACCATATGTAAGTTCACAATATCCTATCAGAATGCTACTTAAATATTGTTTCTCATTTCCTTACACCTTGTATTTCTAAGTTTTGAAGAATATTATCATTCATGAAGATAATAATTTTTGTATCTTTACAATAACTGAGTCGATTCTTTTATTTTTATCTGGCATTTCTGGGACTTGAATTTTCAAAATGTCTACCAGTTGTGGGATCTTTAGCATTGCTTTAGTGGAAAATCTAGTTTCATTGCATGCTTTATCTTGATTATTTTTTTCTCCAGTTGGAGATTCCTCTGGCTAATGTAAATGAAGTCTTTCTATTGACTTCAGCAAGAATCAGCTTAATCCTTGTAGAAGGAAGTTAATAGCATGGAGAGAGACTTTTTGTACAGTTTTGCCTGGGTTTTCAAACAAACACTAGGCACTCCTTTATTTCTCTATTGCTCTGAAAGGCAGAACATCCTGCAAAACACAAGATATTAGGCCTACCTCAACCCAGTGCAATTATCATACTCAGATAGGAAATGGTTAAATATTTTCTGTAGATTGTCTATAAATAAGGTTTGTGCTGTAGATGATAGGTCATTATTAAACTCTAGCCTAGTGAAAGAAGGATTTTTTTATATATATTTTTTGTTCATATTTTGTGTTGGAGACTAAAACTGGTGAAAAGATTTTGAGCAAAACAATGGAGATCTGCAGGTAATGAAAACTGGTCACTTGTGTATGCTGCTTCTCCTTTTCAAGTACCATTCATGGATACACTTCTCCCTTTATGAAATGTCCAGGGAAGAGACTCCTATTCTTCTCCTCTGTTTCTTTCATGCAGGTTCAGTGTCTCAGACAGAATAGCAAGCATCTCTCTTTCTTCTTCATTGCCAGTAAACTGCTTCATAGAAATTTGCTGTCATTATTCACTGTATTGATTAGAAATTCCATCAGTGAATCTCAGAACATTTGTACCATTTGTACCATTGCCAAATCAAAATACTTAGTGAATTTGAAATTTAAGTACTAAATACACAGAGACTCCTGCAGTTACAAGACTATAGGTGTCAAATTTCTTTTTTCCTTATTGTAATGGTTGCTCTATCCAGAGCATTTTAGGACTTCAGTGAAAGTGCTTTCAGTCGTGACTTTCCTCTAATCCTGCTACATAAAACCTAAGTTTGTTGTAGGAAAGGTGGTATCTGTTCCAGCGAAGATGAAACCAAATCACTCTAAAATTAATCTTTTTTAGGCTGGACAGGAAGGTGTAGAATGGGAATAAAAGAAGTGGGACCGGAGCTAAAATCTGATGTAGAGAATTTGAAGACTATGAGAAAAGGTACATGAAAATGGAACCAGTGTGCATAGTGAATGGAGATAAAACGAGGTGTAGAAAATCTTGGGACATAATTAAGTGGGCTGAGGGAAACATAGGCTACTTCAGTGAGGACTGATACTGCGCACATTGTTCTGTGTACCACAAGACAAGGGTATACAATATATTGTTGATGTGCAGAGAATTCCTTATGTATTCTAGAGATCAGTGTGCATGCTCAAATCAATTACATTTTGGAGTTTTTTGTGCATGGGAAGCGGGCTGTCAGACTGCTTTCAAATTTACAGTGGTAGCTTTGGAGATGTCAGTGGTAATTAGCCTTTGCAAAACAAGCACTAAGGTAAGAGGAGAGCTGGGATGGATGAAAGAGAATGCAAAAGAGAAGATATGGAAAAAGGATGCAGGAAATTAGGAGGTAAGTAGATGTAGGGCTTCATCTGGCAGTCTAGGCCAAAGGCCTTTACTGTCTTACAATCTTATCAACACTAACTACCCAGGGGAGATAGGTAGAACTAAGATGTTACTTTTTAATGCGTTACTGCCCCAGCTAGTTGCCCTACCCTTCTGCTGCAAGCTGTTACACCCTGAGGGAGAGGAGACTGCAACCATACCTATTTCCCTGTATAGTGTGGCAATTAGCTTTAACCACCAGTGAGGACATTGAGGCAGGTGAGTCAGATGCCTGTAGTTTCTTCTGCCACACCTCCCACAGGGATGGCACCCTCTGGCACATGGGAGGGACAAAGCAGTGAGGTCTGTAATTTTTTTTAAATCGGCACAGCCAGATCAGTCAGGCTTCTCTTAACTAATTTTTGCTGTCCTATGAATCCTCCTGCTTTAGGCAGCCATGTGTATATTCATATGTTGGTGCTAGATTTGGAAAACTCCAGCCAAGTGAGAGAGAAAAAAGGGTGGCATAAAACCAGAAGGATATAAATGGCAGCTTCTATCTGCTCATGGAAAGAAATGCTGCTTCGTAGGTGCCAGTGAGAAACTTTACATACCTACATATGCATTTAGGGTTGATTAAACTGATATGTAACCTATAGAATATTTCTGACACTGAAAATACCAAAGTGCATCTTCAAATGAGATTAATAATTTTTACAGATGTAAAGATTAAAAAAAAAGAGGTCACTCATAAATTCCAATTGATTTAATTGTGAAATTCCTCACTGATTTCTTTTTGTGTAGCTTCTTACTTTGCCAAGTCATTGATTGATCAAGTAAACTGTTCTTTAAGTCAAGAGCAGCATTTTTCAAGGTCTGTTTCAGCACAGAATAAAATAATTAGAGCTATAAACAAAAAAGAAGCAGGAATGCCACAAACCCCCACATATCTATTACTTGTCATCTGTAGAGTCTAGCTGTTACCACAGAAGCATGTTAAAATTAAATGCTGAGCTTTATTTAACATACTTATTTGTTCTCTCTTCCTTTGCCTTTACTGTTCTTATTTCAAAGCTCTTTTATTCACTTCACAACATGGCATATTCATGGTCATGCAGATACTCATAATCCACAGTAAATTGCTGTACAATTATACTTACCTTTTAAAAACAAAGAAATATTCAGTTGGAGCTTTTGTAGCCACTACATAGGTGGCTATTACAGTTAGTTAACTATTTTGCAGGACTGATAATAGTTTATATCACTTTCTAGATGATACAGAATTTAGGATAAATGTCTACTAGAAATTAAAAAGAAAAATAATAAAAAAGAAGAGGCAGCTATGTACGTGAAAGTCTATATTAGTGTGATTTCATATCACTAGCATTCTCATGGAATATTTTGTTTTGAAAAATTAATTTATCTTTTTTATAATTCATCAAAATAGTTTATTTTGCCCACCAATAAGCTCTCCATAGAAACAGGCGTATCTTAGTAACATACCAAGAATAGAGTTCAGGGAATACACTGCATCTGTGTATACTGCCTTTAAAGAGACATTTGTAGTTGTTACAAGGGAATGGGAGAGTTGTCTTTCTGCAATTGTAGCAGGCACAGCACTGCAATACAACATCTCTGTGCTTCCTAGGTTGATCTTACACTGGAGCTGCAGGTCGCTTCTACCCACATTATTCCTTGCCCTTCATAGGAGCATATCAGCAAAGATGTCAAACTGCTGTCCCTTACAGCTGGTGTTTTATTTTTTGGCTTTGTTTTAATTGGATGCTAGCTGATGAACTACATAAACACTTATTGCTTTTGGCCCTTGTCAGCTGAAATAAAACTGTTTTGACTACTGCCCCTGATTTTTTTCCATCCCAGTCTTTCTAACATAGAAAAATCTTGAAAATTGTATCACTGGTGTCACCTCTTGTGGATCTGTAGTTGCTCTGGAGGGCATTACTTTTCCACCATATTGGTCCAGCTGGGTGACTTCAGGTGACCCTAGCTTTACCAGCTCTGTCACAGTTTTGCTTCTCTCCATTTTGCTCTTCCATGTTTGCTGTAGCATACCTGTTTGTTCTCTGGCATCTTTGTTCTCTCTGTTCCTCACCATGCTGAAGTGATCCAAGGGAATGGTTATGATGATATTTGGGCTTCTCTGCAGCACTGTCGATATTTACACTGAGCTGATTATTAGCAAGTTGAGCATATGAGTACACTGTAAAATCCACATAGTTTAACCAGTGCTTCAGGGGAAAAGAAGCAGGAAGTAGTGTGGTGCAGGGACTATGTGTCCCTTACATGGTTGGTGGGGGCCATGCCATTACTTTGTCCAGGTAGAAAGGGATGAAGCATGCTTTTCAGCTGATTCTTGCACTGCTCTGTAGTTGTTATTTGCTTCATATTGCCTGCCTTGGCTAGTATTTTTCTCTGCTTCAAAGTAACCCGGGGTGGGTAGGGTAGAGGATGTCCTAATCCCAGCCCTCCACAGAAGCTTTAAGATGTCAAGCAACAGAACATCTCATCCTGGGTTTTGATTAAGGAAAAGAGTGGTTATCAGCTTTGGTCTCAGGCTCAGACTAACTGAGGGAATGAAGACAGAGGCAAGATATCTCTTGTCTCAGCACACAGTTATTAAAAGAACATGTCTGGAGGCAAAGAAGAGGCCGAGGAACCGGGAGAAACCAGACAGATTTAACAAGACATTTTCTTACCAACCATGTAGGGAGAATGAGGCAGAGAGAAAGCATCTTGCTGAAACATAGTTTTAAAACTTTTGTATTTGTGTAGTTAATCTAAATTTGTAGCACTAGCAAGTGAGCTATTTCAGAATAAGAGATGCACTTTTCTCAGTTCTCTTTGTCTAGGGCATTTCCATGCTCAGGTCTCATGCAGCTGTTGGTCCTCACTCTACAGCCTGCACCATCTTTCAGCAGCCACAGTTCACTTCCTTTACCTTCCACACAGATGGTAATGGGGCAGGCCAGGGACCTTTTCCCATGTGAGAATGGACGTGGGAAAAGGAATAAGACAGAGCACCGATAGAAGAGCAGGAAGGCCTGCAGTGATACTGAAAGGTGGTCTATACAGAGGGAACAGATTCAGCCTAAAGCAGCTGATCTCCTCTCCTAGGCCCTAGCAGAACCAGCAGATTGCTGCCTCAGCAGCTGTCAAAGGCTGTGTCTACATTAGTAATTTGTTTCAAAGCAATAGTGCATTGTCTCCACTTACCATGTGGTGTTTCAGTTCTCCAAGTGGTTTTGGTGCATACAAACTAAATTCCTTAAGGAGGAAATGAAAACAGCAGCTCTGCTTCAAATCTGCTCCACATATAACCTAGTGCTAATGGGGACAAGAGGTTCCAAAATAGTGTGTGAGCTGCGTCTCAAGGTCCTCTAGCACATACCTAACACTTTTCTTCTCAGAAAGCTTTGAAACACATGTATAGTGGAGGTGTTTGGCTCTGGTGACCAGGCTAAATATAATCCAGAAAAAAAACCCAAAACATATACCATGGAAAAATGAGGTGCCTTAGTATCAACTGTTTTGTTCTACCAATCCATTCCTTATGTGCTGGATTACTTTCTCAAGAAAATACTTCCTACTTTGCCTCTACCTTGAGCTGGCTTTGGGAAATGCCAAATCTAACCTAAAAATGTACCTAGAATGTACTTGTATCTTGATCAGGGGGATGCCCACACAGTTTAATTATATATGTTAGTTCTTTAATCACTAAAAACAGCTCTTCAATCACTATGAGCTGATGTTGCTCATCTTAACTTGAATGGAAGAGATACAGCAAAACCTGCCAGCAATCACAATACTGGTACTGTAGCCAAGGATACAGGGAGAGCTGTGGAACTGTACCCTAGGATGGGTAAAGGCACACAAGCTGACAACGGCACTTGGTAAGATGCCTACTCACCAAGAAAAAAAAGACAGATATAGCTAAGTGAATAACTGTGACAATGTTCTCTCCTAAATGGAAGCTACTATTGTGTCTGCTACGAGGGTAGAAGAAACCAAACAATTGTTTAAGTCAGAATGATGAATAGATGTAAGGTCTATATTTACTAATATAATTACGAAATTACGTAAATTCTTAAATGTTGTATTTCTTTTTTTCCACTTTTCCTGTGATTTCCATTTATTTATGAGCTTCTTTATTTGCATAGCTCAGTGGCAGCACTGATCTAAGCTTTCGCAAATACCCAGTCCGCTCTGCTGCTATTGTCACAGTCAAGATTTAGTTACAGCTGCTCCCAGGAGCCATAACGTGCCACAGTCCCTCACATATCCTACAGTGAATTGAAAACATGTTCTAACAAAATGTTATGAAAGGACATGCAAGATTACAAAGACCTTTCTTTTTCATATGGAAAATTCTAGTGTTCTTTAGGAAGCTGTAATTTGTACAGTTTAATCTTTTTTTCTTACTGTGTCAGATAAACCTAGACATTCTGCTCTCAGATGATAGCACATTTGGAGATCTGAGAGATACAGGGAGCTGCTGGAACATATTGCAGAAGCCTAAAGCACTTAGCAACAGAGAGAGTGTGGGATGCAGCGACAGAAGCCGGAATGTGGAAACAAGTGACATCGAGGCGGCTGTTTCAGAAAGAAGAGCTTTTACTTTGTTTATAATTTCAGTAATTCTAAAGAACTTCACAGTGTGGGAGGTCACTGCAGTCTCTGACTCTGCACATATTCTTCTCTGTGTGACTGCTTTTCAAATGCCTAAGCTAATTTTTACCCAAGAGTGCTGGATGTATTAATTTCCTTTTGTATTTCCTGTTTCTCTCAGAAACTAGAGAAGTAAAATCAAGATATATGTTTTGCTTCAGTTTATCCTGTTAAAACATACTCACGTGGCATGCACTGTGAGGAGTTTTTAAAATGATAATGTCTTCTGGAGGGATACAAGTATTCACCATGATGATTTTTAGTGCTTTGCAATACAACAGCCTGATAGTGTGCACTGATGATGGATGTCAAATAACTACAACAAAGAAGACATCTGAGGTGCTGACCAGGATAAATTGAGTTGAGATAAAATAAAAACGTCTCCAACATCAGAGTGACTTTTAGAAGGGGATTCAGAAATCACTGTGTTTCTAAGTTCTGCAGGTCCTACTGAGGTAGAAAGAATCTGGAGAGCTTTACTCACCAATTGCTGGAGACTGTTTTACTGAATAAATATGCGTCTGCAAATGCAAAAATCTCCTTTCCCTTGAACAGTTATGGTGCACATTAAATGGAAGGGCTGCACAGCTCTAGGGTTGAAACAAAGGCCTTAAGCTATATAGGACACTTAAGGAATTTGGAAACTTTACCATAAATTTTGTATTTTGTATTTAATGAGGGTTGAGCTAGCCATTAGTTTGCATTTTCTTTTTCCTCTCTGTAAATGTCTCTTGTGGTTTGCATTATTCAGTAATCTAATTGTGTCTTGGCCTCCAATCAGGAGGTCTGGAGACACACTATCTTGGCCTCCAATCGGGAGGTCTGGAGACACACTATCTTTAACGCTGCTGATGCTTTTGAGAAAGCACACAGGATCACTCTTGAGGAGAAAAGACAACACAGAAAGAATCGTGTCTTGCAGAATTTACCACCTCAGGAGTCCTTCTGCTGTGCCTTTTGCAACTGGATGTGTCTATCTCGTATTGGCCTCTTTAGCCACCAGTGTGCTTGTAACAAACGTGTGTAGAGCCCTCCCCAAATCTTCGTTTGCGAAGCCTAGCCGTGAAAAAATTGTGTCTACTTTTGAGGTATTACCTATTGAAAATAACAGTAAAAGGAAATGATAGAGATGTAAATTATGAGGTGCTACAGAAATGCACAGAACAGGAAAAAAAGGGAATAAATTCATATATAGTAATGATGCCCGAGCAACTATTAGTATTGAAATCTAACAAATTTATCTACTCACTGAATAGTACACTGTAGAATAGCTTCAGGCTGCTGTTGATATTCTTTAAGTTCACAGGTGACCTGTCATTGGGTAACTGGCCTTTTAAAGGGAATTGGATTCAGCCTAACTACTGATCAACTCTTCACTTCCCAAATGCTGCAGTAATTTCAGTTATTAAAGTGCTGTAACCACCTTACACTAGATGGCAAAATTAAAAAAAAAAAAGTAAAATAAAATGAAATTAAATAAAAAAAGGACACAAAATGCAGTCACCAGACCAAAGCTGGGTAATAAACCTATTACCAAGAAAGTTAATGAAGTACAGAGACATCCTGACATCCCTAGGCTGTAAGAGATGTGTAGTGTAGGCATTATCAAATTGTTCAGGCTACAACAGGGTGAACCTGAAAAGTAATCCCATGACACTTACAAAGAGCAACATCTTCAAGCCTTCCAAAACACATTGGGACCTCTTACAGCTCACTAATGCAGAGAAGATCATTTTGGTCTGAACCTCCCTAGGTCCCTCAGCTTAGGAATAACACTGAAAATATGTTCCACCATTTGTAGCCTCAGGGCAAAACACTTTTCCTTGAGGACGTTTCCCACAGCTAGCTCCCTCTCTGCAAACTTCTCAGGGACTAAGCACCAGACTGTCTCTCTACATTTCAATGTCTTGCTTCCATATTAATAGCTACAGAGCCCCAGAGAGGAAGTATCACCTGTTGAAGAGGTTTAAAGACCTGAAATTCCAGCACCATCGCTAAAACATATGCCTTGACCTACTCCCACTAAATGTTTTTCCTTTCTTCCTGCTTTCTTCTTCTATTGCTCTCAGCTACTGCCTTTCTCTTGCTATAAGGAAGACCATTATCTCCTTATCTCAGATCTCTGCTGCACCCAGCATACATAATTGGCACCGTCATCCCTGAATTTTCTGACTCTGAAAGTGTAAGTCTGAGGCTTGAGGGAGCTCCACCTGCTGCATGGAGAGCTGCCTGACCCCCTCACCTTACTATTCAGCACTCCCACTTTCTGACTTCTACTCCAGGTGCTTCTCCAAAGAACACCTCAGATAATGGAAATTGTAGGCCTTTAAAAAAAGAAAAAAAAAAACAAATCCAACCAACCAACCAACAACAACAACAAAAAACCCAACCCAAAACTTAAAAAAAACCAAACCAAAACAAACAAACAAAAAAAACCAGCAAATGAACCAATCAAAGAAACCCAAAACAAAAACCAAAACCCACCTCAGGAATTAAGACCCTTTTCCCTAGAAATTGAGCCTGGAACTCACATTTTCCCCTTTTAATGTCTGAAGGCAGCCAGCATCACTATCATGCTTGTAGCTGGAGCTAGAGAGTAGTCAGTGTTGCTGTTATCAAAGGCAAGTTCGCCCAATTTTAGATCTGAGAAATAAAGGCTAGGGACTGCCATAGCTAAATTCATCCTGTTCTTTGCCCAAAAATCCTGACCACAGCAAACATATACAAAAGTGAAAGTATCTCTTTCAGGAAGGATTCTGAAAAAGGTATTATTTTTTATTTTTCATCTATTTCCTTCTTCTGTCTAGACTGTCTCTTACTATTTCCCTGAGCAGCCTCTGAAGGTGTACTTCAGAGACCTACTTCCAGCAGCGTTCAAGGCATGATTTCTTTTTTCTTAAGGAAAGACTGTCCTCCTGAGAATACCAAAAGAGAATACCATTCACATACTCCTTTCCATCCTCTACAACTACAACAGAAGTTGTACTACCATCTACTACACTTCCTTCTCCCTGTATGCCAGATGCCGCATCTTACAGAGCCCTTGAGCTTTCCAAATCAAATCGCAGTCTCTGCATCCCATTATCAAGTCTCTCCCATCTTGTCATCTCCATACTTTTATTTACCAGATCCTTCACTGTGCACCTGTTGTACTATGAACACTGGCCATTAAATGTGCACCCACACTATGCAAAGTAGCACCCGAGCATAACTACACAACATGATCCCAGATACACTGACTTCAGAGACAGACTGTTCTGGTACGTCCTTCTGCTGTAATTACATTGTTTTGGTATTTCCACACAGTTCAGCACTATGCCAAGTGGCTAAGCCTGATTAGAGCTGGCTTAGATACTGCATCTGATGTCAGATCAGAACTGGCAACAGAGTCATCTGACCTCTCACTGAAATGGGGATTTGGCATTATGGCACTGCTCCACTCATTTCCTTTTCTTCTTACACTTCCCTGAAAACATACCTGAATACTCTTCCTGAGTGATGAGGCTCCTGTGAACTACAGATCATATAAATGCTGAAAAGTTACAGAGAAGCACATTGCTTGGAGTGTGCATATTGCTGAGTGAGGGCCAGGTGGGTATTGCTGCGATAGCTGAACCAACAGCAGGAGCATTATTATAGTAGGATAAACATTATCCTCAGACATGCTTCTTAGTAAGTGTTTTAAGCAAATTATTATGGGTTCTCTGCTGTTCTGCAGCACGATGAGGGCAGGCTCTCTAGTCTCTCAGTCCCTGCAAATGATTGCAGTGAAACAGTGTGGACAGACTGTTGTTACAGTGGACTGACTCAGTGTCACACTGAGTCTTACCGCCTGAGACTGATCTGCTGCCTACCAACTGAGCTGCCCAGACACAGTGGTCTCTGGCTTAGGGACAGCATTTATATGTAGATGGTCTATGGAGAGTAGCCTGGAAAAAAAGGAGGCTCTTAGGAAAGTACATGATGCATTAGAGTTTGTTATTTTAAAGAAATAAACCAAAGATATCAAGAAAAGGACATTGTAATTCCAGAGCTGGAGAGCACTTTTTGTAGAAGAGCTTAATGAAGTGGTCCTTTTTTCTTAACTTAACCATAAGACAAAATACAGACCAGGGGCATAGGCCCTATTTGTAAACTTTAACCTTGAAACTGATAGGATACCATACACAATGCACTGGCGTGTTTTGTTAGGTATTTATAATCACTGCAGTTTTGTCCTCTGTGTTAATGGCACTGAGGAAACACTGAAAATCTTCTCTTTAGCTCTTTAAGACAAACAGAAGATGTAGTTCTGTCACAAGTAAAAAATGCTTAACTTATGGCATAAGAAAAGTGGAGGTCTTAGAAGGCTGTCTTCAAGTAGAGATATTTTAAAAAACAACTCTCCCAAAATGGCATAATTGTTTTTCATCCTGCTTCAAAAAAATTTTGTTTCCCAGTAGGCAAAGTAGTCTGTGGCTGTATTAACAAGGAAAACAGTGTAATCAGAGCAGATCTATACTGCGAAACTAATTCCAGGGACCAAATGTTCACATAAGGCGCATTTGGGGGATTTTACTTTGAACTTGTTCTAGTCTATTCCTAGAAGCTGAATTGCCAGTACCAGTTGGAAGATGTTGCATTTGCTCGTGTGCACATTTCAGCTTAGGTCTGTTTAGAGGAGTCCAACTCATGCACTCACGATCATTTTGTCACATACAACAAGTGCAGAACTGTGGCTACTTCAAAAGTGTACTCTTGATCACAACCAAATTGCTAATGTAGATGCATCTCAGACCTAAAAATTATCATGGATTTTTTTTAACTCATGTTTGCTACCTAGTGATTATTTTTCTGATGTTAAAATTGTATTTGAATTACCTTTATGCTAACTCAGATGGATGTATAATGCTTTACTTCAGGGAAGCTCTGTCTGCCTTCTTTAAGGAACCATTCTGTCAGTCTTATAATGGAATTAGACAAATGCAACATAATAAAATTTGCTTCTTTAAGGATAATTTATTAAGCAACTCTATTGCTGACAATAGAGAAGAATAATATAATCTAGCTCATTTACTTTGATTGTACAAAGGCAAATACCATCTTTTTGTCTCAAAATGTAATAAATGTGCCAGAGTATATGAAGTACATCCACTGAGTAAAAAAACCCAAAAACTAATATATCCATACCTAATAGAGGAAGAGCCATATGTCTACCTGAAAGCATTTTAGCAAAATTTTCAAAACTTGCTAGCAAAATTTCATCTATATTTGTGAGGCCAATGTCTAACTACTTTTTATTATTGCATCAATTAAACATGGTAAAGTGCTGATAGCAATTTCTGTTTTTTTCTAAAGTGTCATCATGTCGAGAAAAGGCAATAGTTCAATTTTGCTAATTTGAAATTCTGAGGGAGAAAAGGGTAAAGCTTACAATTTCATTTTTATTTAATCTTTTCACATGTATGTAAAATGCAAACCAACTACTTGTTCTTAAACATTTTCTTAAAATTCTAAAGTATTAAGATAAAAGCTCACAATTACAAAATTAAATATATCATTATTAGAAATAATATATATCAAAAGCTCAGAATGGTTTATATTAATAGAAAGAAAAAATTAGAAATATAATTACATAGCAAATTTTAAAAAGTATTACGGAAAAATATGAAAAATCAAAATAACTATATGAAAACAAAGGTATTTTTTCTACTTTCTTGAATAAGCAATGCTTAATAATCAACAAATAGCTACTCTTCCACTTTGTGTCATTTTCTACTGCTGACTTCCAGGCTGCTAAATCTCCTAGTTCAAGGTCAGGCTATTGCCCCAAACAATTTCTGTCAGCTGCTTGAAAAAACCTCAATCAGCAGATACTTTGACCTTGGAGTGAAATATTCTTGCGAGTGCGAAACTATAAGAATGGAAAATGGAAGTAACGATGCCAAAAAGTTTCAAAATTCATACTGTGACGCAGTAAGAAATAGCCTGAACAGAAATGCATTGATCTAAAAATACTGAAGGGCATCACCAGGTTATTTTAGGCGACCCTTTGTTTGTTGCCAATAGATAATTCCTAGAAGAGTCTATTTTGATCCTGTGAGTACTCCCAGACCAAACGCACAACAGAGAAAGTGTTATGATAAGGATGCATTTGGCTACTCAGGAGTTATATATACAAACAATAGTGTTATTTTCCCAAGAAGATTTCTATTTACAGCATTTACAGCAGCTCAGAATTATAAACAGCAAATGTGCATCAGGAGAATATGAATAAAAATGCATTGTCATATTTGGCTTCAAGAGAATTTGGGAAGATCTTCAGAACACAGATCTTCAGAATTCATTTCTTGGAATAGGCCATACTTTCATTTAAAGTTTGTCTTGAGAATATTTATGAAATGAAGAAAATACATTAAAAAAAGAAGTCACCATTTTTTCCAAAATCTAATCTTGTTACTAGATGCCTACCTAGCAATCAGCTTAAGCTGAATGTAGTTAAAAGAGAAATAATTTCCACAGTCCTTCTCTGCCACTCCTTTGTTCACATTCCATAGAAACCAGAACCATCTTGCCTGTCTCTCTGCTCAATAAATTGGATGTTGTCTTTAGCTCAGGCTTCTCTCTAGGATTTTATATAGGTAGCTGAGTGTTCTACTTTTTTAGTGTGTTTCTAAGATGCAGTTTCCATGTATATTACTAAAAATCTTGTTCAGACTTTCACCTTTTCATGATTGAAAGGGCTTTTTCACAAGATACCTTTACTGTTGCTCTAACTAGCCTTAGGCATAGCTTCTTCATTAGAAGAACCCTTACAAGTTCCTGAGATTTGAGGCAAGATCTCTGAGTGAGACAAGAACTTTCCTCCATGGTCTGTCTAGTGAACTGAAATTAGTACATCCTTAGACAAAATATTTGCAAGTTCCTGGAAGGCTTTAAAAAATAAACTATACCAAATGATGTCTACTTGAGTAGAATTTACTTGTAAACTGGAAAATACTTGTAAACTGGAGAAGTGTCTTAAACAAATATAGAAAATAACATGAACTGTAGGCAAACTCTCTCATTGAAGCAATATTTCTATTTTTGTAAAGTCACTAATGGACTTTAATATATCCAACAGTTAAGTACTTTGGTACTTAAGTCCGTAAAGCAGATTTTAGAATCTGTTGTGTTTCAATTTAAATCTCTGACAAACTCAGGCAGCTATATAAAAACCCTGCTGCATCTCGCTTCCTGAAGACTGGTTAACCCACTCAATGCATAACAATACAATCTGAGTGGGTGAGTCAAATCTCACAGATTGTTCACACAAGTATTACACACTCCTACAACTTTCTTTATGTGTGTGATGTGGGGATTCAACTGAACGAGGTCACTTCTCCCAGATAACATATTTTCTGCAAGTCAACTGAGATTCACCTATATGCCTATATGATAAAAGGAAACGGAGAAAACCTTTTTGTGAGCATTCACACTCACATTAAAAAAACCCCAACTTTTATGTTATAACCTTGAAAGCTGACACTTCGTCTTTAGAGTTTGGCACTGAAACCTTTCATATGATACCATCAAAACAGAGTGACAACTGTCACCCCAAACTCTAACGCAGCTCCAGAAGAACCTGGCGCTTGCACAGTTCTCAGTCATTGCAGTTCTTTCTCGTGTTGATCACTCTTTTACCTTCTTCTTACAACACTGATGAATTAGATCAGAAAAGAAGCTAACTGTTTTCAAGTAAAAACTTAGCATTTTCCTTCTCCTAGCATTCACTTGCATTAAAACTGTCCCAGATCTGCTTTCAACGTATCTTAAAAGACCACCAATTGCTTGTCAATAGACACACACGTCTCAGCTGCTTTGTTAATCTATGTTCCAGATGTCAAAGACCATTCCATTGTCTGACAAATTTTGTATACTGCTCACTGACAGGAACGGTATTGGAATATTTTACAAATATGTGTCACTGTCTCAGTAAAGGACTGGAATCGCTGGTTTTTTTGAAAAGTTATCTGTATTGTGTTCTAAATAAGCCATTTCCACCATCTTTTCACATTTCCCTACCTTTGCAATCAGACATGTATCTTAATTCAGGACATGTTTCTTTCTGGTACAGCAAAAAATACACAAATGCTGTCAAAACATAACAGTATATCTCTCATCTCCTTACTAACTCTTCCATTAAAAGGTAGCAGGTAGCCCTTAGATAAGGCTAGGAATTCACAAATTCTGACTGAATGTAAAGGCAGATTTAAGTAAGGCATCTGAGTCTAAAGACACTATCAGCTGCCACAAGCAGCATTACCAAATAGCCCTAAAGCATGAAGGCGGGAAGGAAATGATGACAGTGTAATCTCTCATAGGTGCCCATAAAAGCCCTGTATTCCCATATCTGTCTCATCAGCTGTAGGTATAGACAAGTGCCACAGACTGCAATAGCAATAAACATGCAGGTCTGCTGCACGTCTCTGCTTCCTCTACAGTTAGTTATTTAAAAGGTACATTGATTCCACTGTGCATTTTGCCTCTTGTAAGCTCAGTACAAATTCTCCCTTCATCACATTTATAAAGTGCCAGTACTCCTGGCATTCAGCAACTTAGTTCATCTCTTTCAGTTATCTGATGGCTTTTTAAGGACCTTTATCAGGTAACTTAGAGCTACTATTTTGTAACATATCTAATTCCCCTATACCATCTGAATAGCAAATGCTGTACTGTCATATAAGACATTGTGTTTCCTTGACCTTCTTTTCCTTGACTAACTCACAAACTGAATTTCTCTGTAAGAATCAGCACACATCTGCCACTGCTTCTTTGTCTAGATTTACTTCTATTTTTTAAATCCAACAATGCACTCCTACTCGAAGGGGGGATTCCCTACTGAAAGTGGATTCCCACTGGCACTTAGGAACAGGCAGGCATACTGCAAGTACAGTAAATGCAGATCCCAGTTCTGAATATGCTAGTACATAAATATGTTAAGCATTATTTTAAAGTGTCATGTCTTCATTAGCCTAATAGCCTGAAGATGCTAAGTGATGGCCCAGAATCACTTCTACTCAGACTATTTTTCCTGAAAGCATCAATGAAGAGATGACATAAATGTAGCTCTTTCAAATCTCTGAGGACTGTCATGTTGCATCCATGACCACCTCTTATCTCTGAATATCAAACAGCAAAATCACCATAATTCAGGTGTACCTTTGCTACAAGCACCTAGGAAGGGATCTGAACATGCATCTCAGAATTATTCATAGGAAACAGACATCTACTGATGCACCAAATAGGGCTCAGCAGACATTACCTCAGCTCCTGTGCCTAGATATCACTGGACACTCTTCCTGCCCAGCTCTGCTGTGATCATACAGTGTTTCCCCCCTTTGTCTGCTCTTAGTAACCACTGCTGTTCACACAAGTGGAACATGAGAAGTAAGCAGGCAGCTTGATGAGTTAACAGCAAAGTTTTTCCTCTTCCCAACACAAGCATACTCGTGGTCCTATAGCCATGAGAGCAGACACTTCCAATATGGGGTTTTACTAAGTTAACTCTTTGTGGGTCCTTCTGTTTCTGAAGCAGCTTTCTCCTGTCTGACCTGGTGGTGTTAAATCACAGGTTGCTATAACCTCTCAGCTTGGTTCAATGGATTTACCTAAATTCCACTTATTGGGAGCCTGTCTGTGTCAATGCTCCATAATCTCACTTACTTTCTCCCTAATGTTACTGTAATTCAAATTACTACCTAAATGTTCACCTACCAATGATGAATAAATCATTAGCCTTCCAATCAACAGATCATGTTTTTTAGGGTGTAGGGATGTATGTAATTCAAAAAATTGCTATAAACTTAAGTTTTTGAGGAATTTATCCTATCTCTTACAACTTCAGTAGCCATCACTCTCTTATTGTTTTGCACACACCAGGTTTTTCTCTGTAAAGATCAGATTACACAAGCTGAATGCTTCTGAAGAATCTATACTCTTTCCAAAGTTAAAACGTTTCATTCATTTATCTATAAGCCTTTTTGTCTTTGGGACCCATTAAATGTCCGACCCATTAAATGTTAGATGGAGGCTCTTTGAAGTGTAAATTTGAGTCTTCCCCAGCACAGTAAAACAGGAATCAATATTGTAAGCATCCAGAATTGATATGACACACACACTATAGTGTTTGCTGCGGTGTAGTTCCTTGCTATGATCCACCCTGGGTGCTGAGAGGGTCAGAACTGCCCTCCTTACGCTAAACCTCCACGTAGCACGGAATGCACACTTGCACCCTGTCGAGCTCACACGTGAATTTTAGACTGAACACTCCATGTGTGACCAGCTACGCCCTGAGTTAACCTCCCATTGGTTAATGCTTTATCTTTACATAGTTCTGTAATCTCTCCCTTTGGAGAACGGCTATGCTCCCTCTCTCTGTTTTCTTTGACTCAGTTTGTTTCTATGGCTGAAACACTAATCCAAATTGCAAATATTACAGTCATGCCATCATCTGCTAGCAAAATATTAGAGATATGCAAAGTTTTGCTGAGCAGTCTCGTTTCCAGTATCTCAAGTTCCCCTTGAAGCTTCTGGCACTGCTGGTTTGTGAAGCGCTGTCTCTGCATCTCGTGAATGTGCAGATCAGCCCTTTGGGATGCAGCACCACCTAGTGAGGCAAACTAGCTCAGAACTTCATAGGGACTTCAAACGGATGCCACCAGCAGTACTCACAAGTGGCACAAGCTGCCTTTCACAAGAGGCCAGTGTTTATTAGTCATCTGGAATCCATCATAGGGAGCTCTTTGGTTAGCATGGCAAAGCACAGGCAAAATCTTTAAATGTAGCAGTAATTGCTCTCCAAGCCAAGTTCTCATATTTCATTTCTCCTGTAAAATTTGCTTCTGTACCCAGTGATTTCTAAATCCCTGCATCAACACCTTTTTGCTGTATCTTTTCATTGCAGGCTTCGTTTTCTACTATCTCCACAGAAATTTGAGGAACCCGTTTCCTCTTGCGTTCAGCCTAAATTAGTCCCACCTAAATGGCATAGCCATTGTCACTGGAATTGACTTCATGCATACGAATTGCCTGTAATGATTCTTGCTAACATCTTCCCATAGTCGCACAATACCTGTTGGGCATGGATCCACACAACTCCCAGCAGGTGGGATACAATACAAAATCACTGTGTAAAATGAGTCAGGCACGTTAGTCATAAGTTAATTAAAATTTCTGCATCTTACCCATAATATGTAGATGATTCCCATATCGTTTATTTGGCCTCGCTAATGCAGTATTTTCTTATTCCAATCATTCAGCATGCTGATGCTGCATCTCTCCAGTTGTTCGAAGGGTAGTTCCTTTACTGTCATCTATGAATTCCTTGGATGACTTCTTTGCCTTATTCCTCTCTATTGATCGTTTTCCATTCAATGTCAAGAAACTGCCTCCAGCTGGCCCTGGCTACCGGGACTCATTGCTCACTCACATTTCTAAGCATTCACTTTCATGTTTTCAATTAAGCTGTCCCTTATGCTCATCATGATGATGGACATGGCAACGGAGCCGGTTTCCTTCACATCCCTCCCAAACCTCTTTACCATGTGTCTGTAATGAACTTCAAAACACATAGGTTGCTATGGCCACCTCCTAGATCATAAATATGGCTGTTATTTCGTAGTTTGGCACCTTGTTTTTTCTAATAGACAAATATAACCATTAAGAGGGTAAGCACACTTTCATCTTTTTCCTATAGCCGTGCAGTAGGCAGGCTCAATTGTGCAGTGGCACAATCAGTTCAAAGTGACATCCCTGGTGAAATACGCTGTTGTGACCCTTGAAGATGGTTCTATTCAGGAGTAAGAGCTGGACTCGCCGATCCCTGTGGTTCCCTTCCAGCTCAGCATATTTCGTGATTCTGTCCCTCCCGGCCTGTCCGGCAGTGACCCCCCGGGGCCGCTGCCCGGGGCCGTTGCCCGGTGACGGCTGCGCGTCCCCGCCGTGGCCGGCCCGAGCCATGGCGGACCGAGCCGCGCCGCCGCTCCGCGCCGCCGGCCCGCAGCCCCCGCCCGCCGCTTCCTTCCGGGCCGCACCGCGGGGCAACCCGGCGGTGGACAGCTTCGAGGCCGAGCTGCGGGGCGCCCTCGGCCTCCTGCGGCGGCTGGGAGGCGCGGGGGCGGGGGAGGCCAAGCCGTCGCAGCACGACCTGCACCGCCGCGGGTAGGGCTGCGCCGCCGCCCCTTGTTCCTGCGTCGCCGCCCGCTCTGGGAGCCGCTTGCCATTCCCCCTTCCCCTGCCTCGAACCCCCTTCCTCGGCTGCACCCCTCTTCCTTTGCTGTCTTGCTCCGGTCCAGTCCCCTCGGCCGCCCCACGGGGCTTTCCGCGCCGCCTCCCCGCGGCTCTCGGGCTGCCCTTCCCGGCCGCCCCTCGCCCCTTCTGGGGTTCCCCCTTACGCTGCATCCCACGGGCTGGGCAGCACCTTTCCTTCGTGCTCGCCCTGGACTGGGAGCTAGCCAGGAGTTTGTTCACCCGGTCAGCTTTACCAGCACTGAGCCAAAGCACCGGTAATCCGTTTCCTTTTTTTTCTTCTTCTTCTTTTTTTTTTTTTTTTTTTTTTCATTTTTTAAAACCCCTTCAAAATCTGAAGACAGCCCTTTTTTCAGAACTTCCTAGAAGTCAATGCTTTAGGGAAAAAGCACAAGGTGTTGTGGAAGTTGGCAGCCACCACTGTTGGCTCTATCAGTTGCCTGAGCTTGCTGGTAGGAAAATCCCTTCGTAGTGCTGGAGCAACTGGCAGAGCACCAGTGTGTGCGGCTGCATGCGAGGGTGGACACGTACATGCCTTTAAAAGATGTGCTCGCAGTAGAGCTACACGAGGGTAACACCACACAGCTCTTTTCGTGCATATGTCTCTGTCTGCGTTGGTATATTTTTATACGCATATGTGCGGGCAGAGCATATGGTGAGTATAATAGTGCATATTTGTTTGCCTGCATACATGCATATCTGTGGGTATGCATAAATCTAGATTTTGTACTGCAGTTAAGATAGAGCAACTGGAATGGGTGTATGATTCATAGTGCTTGCATATGTCTTTTACAGACTGTGCATTTCTCATGTAGCATTTAGATACGTTGTGATATAAGAGCTCAACTGGTTCTTTTAAGATGAATAGTTAATTTTCTATTGTTATCCAAACAGTGCTCTATTCTAAATTTACAAGTCTTTAACACAAAACCCGCAAATTTCCCAGGATATCAAAAGTTCCTTCAAAAACAGCACAGGAATTAGGTTACAGGGCGATTACCTTGTCACTTAGGTGCAGCTTCTACCCTTTCATATTTCACTCAGAGTTTTCCTGGATGTAGTCCACAAATGACCCTTCTCTAAAGGATCTGTTTACATTTTCAGAAGGTATACAGATTCTGTAGCCTGGCATGTGTCTGAACTGGAGATCTTAATTTTCTAAGGTATCTGAATTACTAATTTGTTCATTGTCAGATCTAGACCTAAGGTGTATCATGCAGGTATCAGTCTCCAGGTATCTGTCTCTCAGTATCTTTTTATATTGCTTCAGCAGCTGATTTCAGTGTTTTGCAACTTTGAAGGCTTTCTGTAGTTTCAGGCCTTTTTGTTTTTGCTTTAGCTGATCTGTATTATTATTTTAAAAGTTATCCTCTCTAGGCCTCCTTCGCTTCTTCAGACACCACCAAAATTGCCAATAATGAATCTTCTACGCATTCTTTGTATCTTTGGTTGGGAGATGGGCATGCTGAGTCTTCCACTTTGCAATGGATTGCCAAATTATCAGTTTTTGTAAACAAGGTTTCCAAGCCTTTCTTTACTTTACCCTCTCAAATATTTTGACCTAAGTAGACTCTGTCTTATTCAAACTGGTATTTTGTGAATGTGACCCATGACCATGTATAACTCAGTTGTCATGAGAGCATTTTCACGTTTGAAGAAATCTACAGTGTTTGTCATGGAGAGGCCATGTGATGGCCATGTGATGTTTAGAAGACACTAATGATGATGATCCCTACCAAAATTCCTGGGCACTGAGAATGTTGTGTGACATGAAGCTCCCAGCTCTGCATCCTCAAGCGTTCTTCATTTGTATAGGGACTGAGGTAGAAGACTGGAATTCTGGTGAATAGCATATGTTCAGGCAGCTAGCAAAGTCATGACTATTTATTTGTTATTGTGAAATTTCAGGGTTGTTTCTCCCTAGCCTTTCATTGTTTGATAACTCAAAATTGGAGCATGTGCTGCTTGCAGAACTAGCCTTACTCTTGTTGTTCCTAAAAACTTCTGAAGGTAATGGCTATTACAGATGCTTTCCTAAATGCTCTAAAGACTTCATGCTGTGTCATTTGTCAATCTACTTTTCCTGGTCTGGGTTGAGATCAAAGTGTTCTTGTTATTCAAGGAGCAAGAAAACCAGCTTCCACATGGCAAGTATGTTCAGTTTAGAAAAATAAAATTGTCAACTTCATTCCTCCAATGCTTTCAGCCTTTGGTGTTGATAGGTCAGCAGTAAGGCCATAATTTAGGCACTTGCAATGTTCTAATGTAAAACAAAAATTACTGAGGACCTGCCCTGGAATCACAAATCTTTTCAACCAGGAGTAGCAATCAAAAGTAATTTTTCCTTAACTAAACAAGAAGTTATTTTACCCCATTTCTCATGGCAGCAGGGCCATAAAAACATTACCTTGAACTATGGATTTTATCTCATGTATGGCTTAGCCACCCTTATTTGTTGATCAGTATCAGAGAAGCCTTTACTACTTGTAGTAAAGATTTTAGCCATGAGGGCCTTACCCTGTGCACACTATTATGGGTGAACCGTAGGGACATTTTTTCTATTACTCATAGAATGGCTGGGAATAAGGAAATTTCACCTCTGAGCTCCAACAGCTCAGTGTTTTTTTAAGAATCTACTTGCTTAACTTGTTACTCTGATGTCCTACAGCCTGTTTAAAGGAAAGGCTGATGAGCTGTTTGGGAAGTGTCTCACTCCCCTCCTTTGTCTGTGTCAAAGAAACGTTGTGTCATAAACTCACTTGTAGTGAATCAGTTTCCCCTAATCTTCCCACTGAAGTTGAAAAGTCTGGTCAGATTTGTCACTACTTTGCCAAAGTAGTTTCTTACAGATTTGTTGCTCATTTATTACATCTAAGAATCTCATATGTTAAAATGAGCATTTGAAACAAAAAATGAAGATGACCTTCACTGGGGACTTTCCAGCTGATGAGTCTTAAAGAAATGTATCAGTCTCACCTTTCCAGAGCTTTATCCACAGTCATTCTTACTATCCTTTTCCCCCCTTCTTCCCACCCTCCTCTCCACCCCCATAATATCCATCAAATCTCTCTTTTCCTAAGCTTGTTCCTTTGATAGTTCAAGGAAACTCTGCTCAGATACCTGACATTCCTTTGCTTTGGAGCCTCTTTGCAGATACTAACTAGTGTGGAATACTTCTCTCAGTATGAGAAGTCAGTAACCATCCAGCCTGTTAATTGTTATGGGTGGACCAGGAGGGACTCAGTCTCATTTGGAAGATGCCCTTCATTAAACTGGGCTATGGTTTCCTTCAAAATAATTCACCTTAAAAATGCCTTAGAACATTTTATTCAGATTATTGCTTTTGGCCCAGTTTGTGCTGTTACTGCATTTTTCCTTTACGATACACCTCTAGAATGTCCTACTTATTTCTCTGCTGCTTACTTTCAAGAACTGAGAATTGTGCTGACATGATACTTTTAGGGGAATAAAAAGATTGTGATTGTTGCAATTCTCTGTTGTAAAGTTTCTTATAAAGCCATCTGTTTCACCTTGAAATGTGAAGGTGGTTTGCAGCTTTCTGTGTGGAAAAGATGTTACTTGTGCTTTTTTTTTATTGGGAGCATTCTTACAAGCTGAAATGAAGAGCTGTGAGAATGGATTCCAAGCTCCTAAGTGTCAGAAAACAGTTCAAGAAAGCGTCTTGCATTCTAGTCTACCGTACCTGTTTTAAGAGATTGAAAAGTTCCAGCCACCTCACAGCAATAAGCATATGCTTTAGACATGACAATTTAGCTAGATGGGTATTTTCAAATGTTAATTTCTTCAAATGTTAATTTCTGTTTCTTCAGGGTTTTTTTCCCTCATAAATTGCTATATATGAATAATTTAGCAGTTGTGGTTTCACTAGGCAGTCTTTGCTGAGGTTTCTGTACAAGTGATTTGTTAAGAGAGTAAATGTAAGAGATGCCTGGCATTGTGAACACTGTCAATACCGTTAATGATTTGGTAATGGTTCTTTTCTGAAGAAGTCCTAGTGCTTATTGTCAGTCTGTCTGACAGGTTATTGTTTTCCTGTTTGACTGTAGCTTTCTTAAAAAAGTGTAGTGTGGGGAAGTTGTACGCATGAGGGCACTGGGGCATCGAACCACAGTCAGTAGGGACTGTAGTACTGGCATGATGTAGTCAGTGCCTCTGCAGCGGAGGCTAAGTGCTTAGAGTTAGTTACCATTGAGGGGAGGCTCGCTGGTTCAGCAAAATGAGTAATTTGTTACCCAGACATCCTTGATGGCAGCTGTGGCTAGAATAAGATAGAGGCAACAGAAGAGCATCACAACTATTGCCATAAAATCCTGTTTATTTTAACAAGTGTGTCATTTGGTTCTCTCTGAATCCTACCCCTTACAGTTTAAAATTCCTGAGCATTTCTTCTTTCATGATTCATGGTGTAGCTCAAAATACCATGAGCTTAAAATACCATAGTTCTATATACTCTATAGATTGTGTGTATATATATATATATATATACACACTGTATAGCTCAGTTTATTCCATGGCTACTAGTTCCCAAGGTTGCAGCTATCTGACATACATTGTTATTTTAGGATCTTTTTTCCTGCTCGTAACATCTGTAGTTTCCAGTCCAATAATTGCTGTGAGCTGTAATTCATTGAGTTTAAAATATAAAATTGCTTCTTCAAACAGAACCTCTCAAATACTAGCTGAAAGGTGGGACAGATTTTCCACTTGTGACCATGTTTGAACAATGCTAAGACATTTTAATAAGAATTTACATAGGAGAAAATTCATCCTATTTAAAATGTGTGATAGAAACTGGTGACAGAAATGAAACCCAGAAATGTCCTTGTCTGCTTGTTAAATCCAGCTTTAATGATCACTTGTTTTGAAATATGTAGAAGTTCAAACAGATTTGGAAGAAAGGAGTTTTCACCATTTCAAGTTTTCCTGATTTGTTTACTTGTTATGACAGATCTGCTGCCAGTTTAATCTGAAACCTTTTCTCCTGTATCTTTTTTAGAGCAAATGCTTTGTTTAACATTTGGATCAACTATAAGTCAAAACTACCAGAGTGGTATTACAATGAAAGACTCGTGCAAGTTGGTGATTCCCTTGCCCAGATCAAAGTAAGTCATACGAAATTGAAAAAGGTTCAGTCACAGTGTTTGTTTCATTGTGTTTCTGTGCTACTTTAATTTTTAATCATAATTTGCTGGCAGCTATTTAGAAAGTAGCTAAAAGTTTTACAAAATAATTCCAATGAGAGTTGGTGATTTGTGTCTCTTGCTTATTTTTGTAAAATTGCCCTGATTTTTTGGTATGTTTTCTATATCTATGTTTTCTATGCAACCATTGCTTTTTTAAACACCCCAAATTTTTTCTTTAATATCTGTTTGATGTTTCAGCACAGTAGAGTATAATATCTGACTGTGCTTTTAGATGCTGTTTAAGTACAAATTGACAATGATAGAGCAGTTCCACTGACTCAACTCAGTGCTCAGTTAACCAAATGTGAACAGAAAGACAGGAGAGGAACAGAGAACAAGAGCCAGAGTGCAATTACAGCTATATGTACTTGAGAGAATACAATTAAAGGTGTAGAGAATTAGTATCATTTAGAGTAAGGAACAGCTCCTAAACAGATGCTGCCTGTTTACTGTGATTTCGTGTTTGTAACAATCCATCAGTGGATTTTTAAACTTTTTTTCCGTGAACATATTAGAAGATATTTATTTGGTCAATATACTTTGCTGGCTTAAAGCTCTGGCTTGTCTGTATTATGGGACAGTGAAGTATGTATTTTGACTTTGTCCTTCAGTCTTCCAGACCTATTTCAGACACAGATTTTTGATATTAGTCTTCTAAATAGTTGATTTTCCTAGGAAAATTATATTTATAGGATAAAAGTTTGTGGAAGTCTATAATTTATTAGTGGAATTCTTCCATGCTTTTGGAATGGTTTCTGTAACTTTTACTTATTTTTTAACATAATGAGAATAAAAAATTATGTTAAACAAAGTTCGTATTTTTTTCACAACAAGAATATTAAATTTTAATTCTCCCCCCCCCGGAAAGAAAAACAGATAGCTGACATTGTGTTTAAATTGAAATAATTTTTAGGAACTTGACTTCTGTGTTCGAAAAGCAGTTAAATGCCAATTGTCACCTGTATTCACTCTTTTTCATTCTCTGCAGCATATGTCACTTTAGGTTCCTTTTTTTGCCCTAGAAAAGAAAAGGGAATAATTGGAAATGTATCAAGATAGTTTGAGGGGCCCTCTTTTTGAGGAACATATCTAGGAAAGCTGTTCTTTCACTATTATGTGCTTTGATTATGGAAAACAGCAATGATAAATGCTAACTGTGCTATTTGTAGAAAGTATATACGTGTGGCTACTAGGTGAGCTTTTCCACAGACCACAAGAAAGGTATGCGTATCATGGAGATGTTATGAAGTCTTATATATCATTCATTGCATTTGTGGAACCATTCTAATTGAAGGTCATGGTGTTGGTTTAGAGAAATAGAAATACAGAAATATAGAAATGCTTCAGGAAGCTTGAATAACAGCAGTTGTTAATAGTCCCCTTATTGCCTAGGCAAGTCCATTCGTGTTTTCTTCATGTTTTCCTGAAGTTTTCTTTGCTTCTGGGCCCTAGAAATTGCTTGAAACTTTACATGAAGCTTTTAGTACTTGGGAACTGCTGCTCTTCAATGTGCACAGTAGGGTTATTTCAAACACATCAAACCCTGCTCTCTATACTTTACATTGGCTTCCCATAGCACCACTCAAATATTTGGTCCTTGATATTCAAGGTGCTTGATGACTTGGCCCTATATTGCCTAAAAGTAATCTAGAGTTCTCACTAATGATTTCTGCTTGCTGCCTAAAAATAATCTAGAGTTCTGGGTAAAGACTTCTGCATGCAACTTCAATCCTCTAGTGTAATGTGTTTATCTACAGTAGAAGTAAAGTTATCAATGTTGTTGAAAAAGTTGTTTTGCTGGCCAGCCTAAAATTTTGAGATGAGCTTTTTTTTGGAACTCCCATTTTTAGGTGCATTTCTTTGACTTAATTTTAGAATTAAAACCTAGTTTTCATTCTATCTGTTTTTTTTCCTGGGGGGCAAAAATGATAGAAACAACATGAGATGGATATTGCAAATTTTAAATGTATTACAGGAAAGATGAATGTGATGTAACACCAAGTTCTGTGATAGGTAGGGTAAAGCCCATTTCATAAGTACCTCTCTTGACTCCTAGTTGAAAACTAGTTGATTATTTTTTAATCTGCTTTTACATTATATAATAATTAATGATGTGTAGTCTTTAAATAATAATTATTGCATATGAGCAGTCAGTGGATAATCACCAACTTAGCTGTCTGTTCTGCTGCTATTTTTTTAATGCCTTCTCACTTTAGATTACTTCCTATTATACATCTGCTATGTATTTTTTAGGACACACCTACATTCATGGAGTCATGTATCTGGAAATTACTTAGTCCATTAGTCATCATGCTGATCAGTACTGACTCGTTTTTTTCCCTGCCTCCCTCTCTGCCTGTATCTGCCTGTTATCTCTGGTCATACACCCATATTTTAAACTGTTTAGGAGAGAAATTACCTTTACGTTATGTATCAGTAACTACCTTAGTGGTACTCTGACCCACGGCTTTGGATTCCAAGTGTTATCACAGCCTGAATCTATGTGTTAAGTCACGCAAGTGACTGGCTGCCTCTAAATGTCCATGGAAAGTCAAAGTCTCTGTATATGGCTGCTGCTGTCACACAGCAAAGAGGATAATAGGGCCATGTGAGTTAGACTCCTCAGATGATTAAAAATTCAAGGTTAGTGTTACTATGGTGGTAGGAATTTATATTGGAAAAAAAAGTGAGTACAAGGAAATACATAAGACCTTTTTGTGATTAAACATGAAAGGATCATTTTTACAAATAGGAATTAGTTACTTTTTATTTGAGCATTTATTTAGTGAATTGGAATTAGTGAAATTGGTAGAGAAACCTCTGTATAATCTTCGCTGCGGAAGAGGTGGTGGTGACTCGGTAAGTGGCACTTCCACATCTGAGTCAGATCTGAACCATAGTCTCAGCATGATGTTAGTGGTTCAACATGTAGCTGGGGAGCTTTATTTTGAATGAGATATAGAACTCAGTATCTGTTTGTTAACAGTTCTTAAAGACCCAGTGGCTGATTTCTTGGCTGTATGTAAGTTCCAGTTGTCACTTGTTTCATTCTTTTTAGTGCATCTTAATCTTCCTCTCTGCTTTTATAGAAAAAAAAGGGCTTTGACAACAGAGAAACAAGAAGGAGAGAAGTGAAGATGTCTGTATGGTTTATAAAGTTCTACATTATTGAATACTTTTCTCAGAATTGTAGTGTCATTGTCATTATTGTTGCAAAGCTGCAGAACATTCCAGGAACCCTTTGAGTTTATTACATTATCCCGGGATCCTACTTTACAGTTGTTCTGTGATAGCTCATATTTATGAATAAAATAAAAGAATCTCACAAAAACTTGCAAGCCATTGTTTTAAGTATTTCAGCCTTTCATATGCTGAGTGTTCACACTGCATTGTTGGATATTTACGTAAAACTGTAGTGTTTTACTCTCAGTTGCTCTTTCACATTGATACTTTTTTACATAGGGATAATAAAAAATAATATGTTTTATAGAAATAGAAACATAATATACAAACTATAAAAAGAACATATTGTTCATTTTTCAGGAATATAAGTTGGCACTTCTCCACTGCTATGAAAGATACCTTCAGCAATTTGTTTCTGTAAACCTTGATGATATCATGGATGATGTGCATCAATTTAAATCCACCTTTTTTCCATATGGTTTCAGAGATAAAAATGCTGCACTTACGGTAGGTTGTGGGTTTTTTTCATTTTTTTTGGTCAAAGACATTAACATATTCAAAGTAAGTAGCTTATTTTATCCTACCCTAATGTGTTTCATATTAATTATATATTAGCATTAACTAATCTTTATTAATTTGTTGCTATAAATTGTATTGAGATTTAATGGTCATGTGCATGATATGAACGTCTGGAGTTGGGGTATATTTTTAAGAGGCTATAAGTGCTTGATGCTTCTGTGGCATAAGCCAACCACTATCAACTTAATGTTAAAAAAGGCAGTTTTCTCTGAACTGGTTATTCTGTAACTCTTTACAGCAGTTTTTGCTCTGAAATAGTTGCTATTATCCACTGTCAGAATTAGGATAGGGGCAAAATTTGATAAATGTACTGCAACTGTAGACATTTCTGTACTGTATGATCTAAGAACTAGGCAGAGTGCAAGACAATTTGTTTTAATGTGTTTTCTGTCCTGTAATTTGTACCATTAATGCACAAAAATGCTACAGGTAAAAAAGCTCATGATAGTAAGCAAAGCAGCATTGCATTACTCCATGTAGCTTATTTGCTTGCTATGAACAAAAAATGCAGAATACTGGATAGTTCTGTAACTGCTTTAAGCTCTGGGAAGCTGAGTGACCTCAAGAGTGTGTTGGAACCCCTTTTTTGTTAATTGCTTGTTGAGGTAGGGACTTGCAGTATATCTTCTGTTATCCGTGGAAGAAAGTGTTTCAGTAGATATAGGGGGAATGCTAAAAATGTGTTAGATTTTACCATAAGCAGTTTTTTGCCAAGAAGGTCTATCTTCATACATAGTGGATATTTTGAATTAACTAATGCAAGTTACTCTGTGATCAAGAGCAATGAACAGAAACAGTAAGCACCTCCTGTGTATTGAGGTAATCAAATTCATATTCCGCTAGTCAGAATGCAAATAGGTGTTTAGAGAAGAGAAAAAAGCAGACAGTTTGCTTAAAACCTAGGAGCAGATGTCATGATAGAAGAGATACTCTGTTTGTATAATTTTTTTGTTTTTCGGTTCAGCTTCCTAGAAAGACTATGATGAAAGACTATGTTAATCCATTTTTAAAAAATGTTTTGTAAACACATTTGAAGTTCCGGAGATGCTTTCTTCTGTTTCCTGTATGTCTGCCTAGACCTTGAACCAACGCTAGTGCCAAATATTATCATGAGTCTATACTAAATGCCTGTTCTATAAGTTTAGAGACTGAGATATCCATAAATTTTCAGATATGGAATCTAATTTGACAATGATCCCTAAAATTGGAAATGGAAAATGATAATGTGTCAAATGATTACATCTAAAGGCTTTAGATGTAATTTTTTTTTTGTCAGGTTCCTGCAGCTAGCTTTTGGTTTTTAGTATAACACTAAGAAAATCATTGAAATGGAGTTTCAGGGCTCGAAACTTTCAGCTTCAGTTAATTAACTGCAAAAAAAAATATTATTAGGTTAGTAATCTTCTGAGAGGTTGATGGGTACTGACTGGCCGTGTCTCACTTAGCTCATTTTCTCACATGTTGGTTTGTTCAGATGACGCTGTACTCCAGACAATACTGTGATCATGTTAGGTTAGGTATTACAAGGAAAAGAGGGACCAAATCATTTGTAGAAGACAAAAATAACAGATGAGAGTGAGAAATAAGATATTGGTGACACAGATGGAGAAGTCCAGAAAAATTAAGACTTGCCTTAGTTTATGGATACATCTACAGAGAAGCCAGCAGTTAAAGCCAGATTGTTTGAATAGCAGTTTAACACCTCATTCTCCCTACACTCCTTTCAGCAGCCCTAGTGCACTATGTGCATTTTCATCCTGTGACACAGTGGAAACTGATTCAGGCTAATGGTACAGCAACCCTAAAGCTTTAGCACTTTCTCTGTATTCTAATGCTCATTTCAATGTCGTGCTGATTTTTTTTCTGATATGCTTGATCTTTTCCAACTCACCATTTCGTTGTACTTTGATGATGTGAACTGACATATGCTTGTATTTTAATTAATTTTATATATGTTTCTGTTTGTTTTAGTTCCATGCTTTGCAAGCAAGAAATGTTTGCATTTATCAGATGGTTTGCAGCAGAGACAGAAATCTCCAGAATCAAGAGTCCCTGCAGACTTGTTTAGATGTCTTGACCTCATTACGACTCACTATGCAAGTGGCTCTACCTCAGGAGAATTTGTGTTGGCTTATCTACAACGGTACATTCCTTTGCTAAGCAAAGCTGTGGAGGGAAACTTTTGTACATGTTCTTTAAGGTCAACCTAATGGTCATGAATAAATCTCTAGTTAGCCTTCTAGTTAGTCTTCACTCACATTAGGGGGTTTTTTTGGTGTTGTTGTAGGAGTTATTTTTGTGTTTTGTTTGTTTGCTTGTTTGTTCGTTTGTTTGTTCTTCTAAAAGAAGGGACTTTAAGATTGAAGTTTCTACATAGTGTGCCTTTTCAAGTGAACTGTTATAAAAGCAACAGCTTTTTTATCATAACTGTTTACAGTGTACTAATAAAAAGAAATCTAACAGCACAGTAAGGGCATTTTTTGAGTGAATCCTGATTAACAAAAACACCCTCAAGATTTTTTTTATCAATAAATGTTTGTGTTTATGAGTTTGTTTTGGTTTTGGGTTTGTTTTGTTCTTTTTAAAGTGGATTGTAGGTCTAAGAGTAGAAAGTGATTGCCTGCCGTTACATATTTGTATTTTCTAAAGTACCTTGAAGGCTACAGTTAGTAATAAAACTATTTTAAAAATACCATATGAAATTTAAGAATTTTAATCTCTATATAAGCCTTTAATGTACTACTTGTAAATGCTTGAATTAGGAAAAAGGTGAAGAAAGAATGGAACTTCTGCAGACTAGATAGAAAGAGAATGATGTATCAAGATTTTCATTTCAGGAACAACAACAGTATATTTTTGCTTTGAAGTGCAATGTTATTTAGTCCAAAGTCAAAATGCTGTTATGAATGTGTTATGAACTGACTATGGTCAATTGTTGCAATATAAATTGAGGAGATAATATGATTTAATATCATTTAAAAAAATTTACTTTCTTTTGTCAAAATTCTTATCCTGTTTTGCTGGGACTGCCTTTGCCATCCCTACTTTTGAGGTGTGTGTTTTACTGTCTATTTCTATGGGAGAAGAATTAAAGTATATTCACTTGCCATTTTTACATCCCACTACCTATGTGCAAGACAGGCCTATGTACCTATCCTAGCCAATAATCTACTCTAATTAGAATTAGGCAGGAACTCAGATTTTCCCAAGTTCCTGAGCATTTTTCTGCAATTTCAAACAATAGATTTTGTGCCTCATTACACATTTGACTGACAAAAAGAAATCTTTGTAGTGCTTGCTCCATTCGAGCTTATTGGCATAATAACACCCTTCTAGCTATGACAGTTGACACTGTGATGCCTCCTGCTGCCACAGGTGTCCCTTTCTGAACATTCATACAGACAGAAGAATAGGCTTTTTTCCCCCCCAGAACTGCAGTTTGAAAAGCAATTTTGTGACATAGCTTAAGTAANCGTGTGGCTACTAGGTGAGCTTTTCCACAGACCACAAGAAAGGTATGCGTATCATGGAGATGTTATGAAGTCTTATATATCATTCATTGCATTTGTGGAACCATTCTAATTGAAGGTCATGGTGTTGGTTTAGAGAAATAGAAATACAGAAATATAGAAATGCTTCAGGAAGCTTGAATAACAGCAGTTGTTAATAGTCCCCTTATTGCCTAGGCAAGTCCATTCGTGTTTTCTTCATGTTTTCCTGAAGTTTTCTTTGCTTCTGGGCCCTAGAAATTGCTTGAAACTTTACATGAAGCTTTTAGTACTTGGGAACTGCTGCTCTTCCAATGTGCACAGTAGGGTTATTTCAAACACATCAAACCCTGCTCTCTATACTTTACATTGGCTTCCCATAGCACCACTCAAATATTTGGTCCTTGATATTCAAGGTGCTTGATGACTTGGCCCTATATTGCCTAAAAGTAATCTAGAGTTCTCACTAATGATTTCTGCTTGCTGCCTAAAAATAATCTAGAGTTCTGGGTAAAGACTTCTGCATGCAACTTCAATCCTCTAGTGTAATGTGTTTATCTACAGTAGAAGTAAAGTTATCAATGTTGTTGAAAAAGTTGTTTTGCTGGCCAGCCTAAAATTTTGAGATGAGCTTTTTTTTGGAACTCCCATTTTTAGGTGCATTTCTTTGACTTAATTTTAGAATTAAAACCTAGTTTTCATTCTATCTGTTTTTTTTCCTGGGGGGCAAAAATGATAGAAACAACATGAGATGGATATTGCAAATTTTAAATGTATTACAGGAAAGATGAATGTGATGTAACACCAAGTTCTGTGATAGGTAGGGTAAAGCCCATTTCATAAGTACCTCTCTTGACTCCTAGTTGAAAACTAGTTGATTATTTTTTAATCTGCTTTTACATTATATAATAATTAATGATGTGTAGTCTTTAAATAATAATTATTGCATATGAGCAGTCAGTGGATAATCACCAACTTAGCTGTCTGTTCTGCTGCTATTTTTTTAATGCCTTCTCACTTTAGATTACTTCCTATTATACATCTGCTATGTATTTTTTAGGACACACCTACATTCATGGAGTCATGTATCTGGAAATTACTTAGTCCATTAGTCATCATGCTGATCAGTACTGACTCGTTTTTTTCCCTGCCTCCCTCTCTGCCTGTATCTGCCTGTTATCTCTGGTCATACACCCATATTTTAAACTGTTTAGGAGAGAAATTACCTTTACGTTATGTATCAGTAACTACCTTAGTGGTACTCTGACCCACGGCTTTGGATTCCAAGTGTTATCACAGCCTGAATCTATGTTTTAAGTCACGCAAGTGACTGGCTGCCTCTAAATGTCCATGGAAAGTCAAAGTCTCTGTATATGGCTGCTGCTGTCACACAGCAAAGAGGATAATAGGGCCATGTGAGTTAGACTCCTCAGATGATTAAAAATTCAAGGTTAGTGTTACTATGGTGGTAGGAATTTATATTGGAAAAAAAAGTGAGTACAAGGAAATACATAAGAACTTTTTGTGATTAAACATGAAAGGATCATTTTTACAAATAGGAATTAGTTACTTTTTATTTGAGCATTTATTTAGTGAATTGGAATTAGTGAAATTGGTAGAGAAACCTCTGTATAATCTTCGCTGCGGAAGAGGTGGTGGTGACTCGGTAAGTGGCACTTCCACATCTGAGTCAGATCTGAACCATAGTCTCAGCATGATGTTAGTGGTTCAACATGTAGCTGGGGAGCTTTATTTTGAATGAGATATAGAACTCAGTATCTGTTTGTTAACAGTTCTTAAAGACCCAGTGGCTGATTTCTTGGCTGTATGTAAGTTCCAGTTGTCACTTGTTTCATTCTTTTTAGTGCATCTTAATCTTCCTCTCTGCTTTTATAGAAAAAAAAGGGCTTTGACAACAGAGAAACAAGAAGGAGAGAAGTGAAGATGTCTGTATGGTTTATAAAGTTCTACATTATTGAATACTTTTCTCAGAATTGTAGTGTCATTGTCATTATTGTTGCAAAGCTGCAGAACATTCCAGGAACCCTTTGAGTTTATTACATTATCCCGGGATCCTACTTTACAGTTGTTCTGTGATAGCTCATATTTATGAATAAAATAAAAGAATCTCACAAAAACTTGCAAGCCATTGTTTTAAGTATTTCAGCCTTTCATATGCTGAGTGTTCACACTGCATTGTTGGATATTTACGTAAAACTGTAGTGTTTTACTCTCAGTTGCTCTTTCACATTGATACTTTTTTACATAGGGATAATAAAAAATAATATGTTTTATAGAAATAGAAACATAATATACAAACTATAAAAAGAACATATTGTTCATTTTTCAGGAATATAAGTTGGCACTTCTCCACTGCTATGAAAGATACCTTCAGCAATTTGTTTCTGTAAACCTTGATGATATCATGGATGATGTGCATCAATTTAAATCCACCTTTTTTCCATATGGTTTCAGAGATAAAAATGCTGCACTTACGGTAGGTTGTGGGTTTTTTTCATTTTTTTTGGTCAAAGACATTAACATATTCAAAGTAAGTAGCTTATTTTATCCTACCCTAATGTGTTTCATATTAATTATATATTAGCATTAACTAATCTTTATTAATTTGTTGCTATAAATTGTATTGAGATTTAATGGTCATGTGCATGATATGAACGTCTGGAGTTGGGGTATATTTTTAAGAGGCTATAAGTGCTTAATGCTTTTGCGGCATAAGCCAACCACTATCAACTTAATGTTAAAAAAGGCAGTTTTCTCTGAACTGGTTATTCTGTAACTCTTTACAGCAGTTTTTGCTCTGAAATAGTTGCTATTATCCACTGTCAGAATTAGGATAGGGGCAAAATTTGATAAATGTACTGCAACTGTAGACATTTCTGTACTGTATGTTCTAAGAACTAGGCAGAGTGCAAGACAATTTGTTTTAATGTGTTTTCTGTCCTGTAATTTGTACCATTAATGCACAAAAATGCTACAGGTAAAAAAGCTCATGATAGTAAGCAAAGCAGCATTGCATTACTCCATGTAGCTTATTTGCTTGCTGTGAACAAAAAATGCAGAATGCTGGATAGTTCTGTAACTGCTTTAAGCTCTGGGAAGCTGAGTGACCTCAAGAGTGTGTTGGAACCCCTTTTTTGTTAATTGCTTGTTGAGGTAGGGACTTGCAGTATATCTTCTGTTATCCGTGGAAGAAAGTGTTTCAGTAGATATAGGGGGAATGCTAAAAATGTGTTAGATTTTACCATAAGCAGTTTTTTGCCAAGAAGGTCTATCTTCATACATAGTGGATATTTCGAATTAACTAATGCAAGTTACTCTGTGATCAAGAGCAATGAACAGAAACAGTAAGCACCTCCTGTGTATTGAGGTAATCAAATTCATATTCCGCTAGTCAGAATGCAAATAGGTGTTTAGAGAAGAGAAAAAAGCAGACAGTTTGCTTAAAAGCTAGGAGCAGATGTCATGATAGAAGAGATACTCTGTTTGTATAATTTTTTTGTTTTTCGGTTCAGCTTCCTAGAAAGACTATGATGAAAGACTATGTTAATCCATTTTTAAAAAATGTTTTGTAAACACATTTGAAGTTCCGGAGATGCTTTCTTCTGTTTCCTGTATGTCTGCCTAGACCTTGAACCAACGCTAGTGCCAAATATTATCATGAGTCTATACTAAATGCCTGTTCTATAAGTTTAGAGACTGAGATATCCATAAATTTTCAGATATGGAATCTAATTTGACAGTGATCCCTAAAATTGGAAATGGAAAATGATAATGTGTCAAATGATTACATCTAAAGGCTTTAGATGTAATTTTTTTTTTTTCAGGTTCCTGCAGCTAGCTTTTGGTTTTTAGTATAACACTAAGAAAATCATTGAAATGGAGTTTCAGGGCTCGAAACTTTCAGCTTCAGTTAATTAACTGCAAAAAAAAATATTATTAGGTTAGTAATCTTCTGAGAGGTTGATGGGTACTGACTGGCCGTGTCTCACTTAGCTCATTTTCTCACATGTTGGTTTGTTCAGATGATGCTGTACTCCAGACAATACTGTGATCATGTTAGGTTAGGTATTACAAGGAAAAGAGGGACCAAATCATTTGTAGAAGACAAAAATAACAGATGAGAGTGAGAAATAAGATATTGGTGACACAGATGGAGAAGTCCAGAAAAGTTAAGACTTGCCTTAGTTTATGGATACATCTACAGAGAAGCCAGCAGTTAAAGCCAGATTGTTTGAATAGCAGTTTAACACCTCATTCTCCCTACACTCCTTTCAGCAGCCCTAGTGCACTATGTGCATTTTCATCCTGTGACACAGTGGAAACTGATTCAGGCTAATGGTACTGCAACCCTAAAGCTTTAGCACTTTCTCTGTATTCTAATGCTCATTTCAATGTCGTGCTGATTTTTTTTCTGATATGCTTGATCTTTTCCAACTCACCATTTCGTTGTACTTTGATGATGTGAACTGACATATGCTTGTATTTTAATTAATTTTATATATGTTTCTGTTTGTTTTAGTTCCATGCTTTGCAAGCAAGAAATGTTTGCATTTATCAGATGGTTTGCAGCAGAGACAGAAATCTCCAGAATCAAGAGTCCCTGCAGACTTGTTTAGATGTCTTGACCTCATTACGACTCACTATGCAAGTGGCTCTACCTCAGGAGAATTTGTGTTGGCTTATCTACAACGGTACATTCCTTTGCTAAGCAAAGCTGTGGAGGGAAACTTTTGTACATGTTCTTTAAGGTCAACCTAATGGTCATGAATAAATCTCTAGTTAGCCTTCTAGTTAGTCTTCACTCACATTAGGGGGTTTTTTTGGTGTTGTTGTAGGAGTTATTTTTGTGTTTTGTTTGTTTGCTTGTTTGTTCGTTTGTTTGTTCTTCTAAAAGAAGGGACTTTAAGATTGAAGTTTCTACATAGTGTGCCTTTTCAAGTGAACTGTTATAAAAGCAACAGCTTTTTTATCATAACTGTTTACAGTGTACTAATAAAAAGAAATCTAACAGCACAGTAAGGGCATTTTTTGAGTGAATCCTGATTAACAAAAACACCCTCAAGATTTTTTTTATCAATAAATGTTTGTGTTTATGAGTTTGTTTTGGTTTTGGGTTTGTTTTGTTCTTTTTAAAGTGGATTGTAGGTCTAAGAGTAGAAAGTGCTTGCCTGCCGTTACATATTTGTATTTTCTAAAGTACCTTGAAGGCTACAGTTAGTAATAAAACTATTTTAAAAATACCATATGAAATTTAAGAATTTTAATCTCTATATAAGCCTTTAATGTACTACTTGTAAATGCTTGAATTAGGAAAAAGGTGAAGAAAGAATGGAACTTCTGCAGACTAGATAGAAAGAGAATGATGTATCAAGATTTTCATTTCAGGAACAACAACAGTATATTTTTGCTTTGAAGTGCAATGTTATTTAGTCCAAAGTCAAAATGCTGTTATGAATGTGTTATGAACTGACTATGGTCAATTGTTGCAATATAAATTGAGGAGATAATATGATTTAATATCATTTAAAAAAATTTACTTTCTTTTGTCAAAATTCTTATCCTGTTTTGCTGGGACTGCCTTTGCCATCCCTACTTTTGAGGTGTGTGTTTTACTGTCTATTTCTATGGGAGAAGAATTAAAGTATATTCACTTGCCATTTTTACATCCCACTACCTATGTGCAAGACAGGCCTATGTACCTATCCTAGCCAATAATCTACTCTAATTAGAATTAGGCAGGAACTCAGATTTTCCCAAGTTCCTGAGCATTTTTCTGCAATTTCAAACAATAGATTTTGTGCCTCATTACACATTTGACTGACAAAAAGAAATCTTTGTAGTGCTTGCTCCATTCGAGCTTATTGGCATAATAACACCCTTCTAGCTATGACAGTTGACACTGTGATGCCTCCTGCTGCCACAGGTGTCCCTTTCTGAACATTCATACAGACAGAAGAATAGGCTTTTTTTCCCCCCAGAACTGCAGTGTCTTTTATACTTCTCGAACTGATTTTTGAAAAGCAATTTTGTGACATAGCTTAAGTAAATTTTTGACAGGTTTTTATTTGTAAGTCACTTTGATGCTCTTGAAAACTCAACTTGCTATCAATTTTCTTCATGTCACTTATCATGCTTAATATCATGTAATAGTGGTGTTGTCTGCCAGGCCACTGCCATGACAGACTAAAAGAATCATGTAAGGCAAGGTCTGTGAGGAGAGGTAGTATTTTGTTTTAAAGACCCTGGCATTTGGGGATGAAAAGATTTTTCCCTCCGTCAGTTACTTAATAAAAATTTGATACAATACATTTTTAACATTTCATTCTTTTATTGTACTACTTCACTTATGTAGGTATTTTTGAAGCTAATATCACCAGAGAATTTAATGGCTTCATCTTCTCTAATTGAAAAGTTTTTATAGAAAAATCATTAGTTTATTTTTTGTTTTTAAATGAAAAATCAATAGTTTCTTTTTCTCTGGAAATAACAACCTGGACAATAAGAAAAGGATTCAGTTGGCTAACATAACAAAATTTCATGTAGGATGATAGAATTTATCAGTTTTTTTAATTTATTTTAATTTATTTTTGCAGGTACTGTTTATATTTATACCATATGCAGACATTTGATGACAATGGGTCAGTCTGCTAAGGTATGGCAAAACAAATTAAAAGCCTTGAAAAATTTACGGGAGTTTGGAAAATGCACCTGTATTTTGCATGACACTGTGCCCTGATGTCTCTATTTCATCAGCATTGCCAAGAGTACTACTTGATCACAAGGAAATAAAATGTCTAGATTGCAAAGTGGCCAATTTCTAAGCCCTCATGCCTTCAGGAGTCTACTCCTTCCTCAGCTGTCGAATAGAGCCCGGACTAATGCCTTGCTGGACACTTAGATGGCATATGTTAAGCTGTTTGAGAGGATTCTAGATGCTTTGTTTTGGACAACTATGCCGTGCCCCAAGAACTGGTCTTTTGTTTCCTAAAATGCGGAAATGTACTGACACCTGGTGGCTGGGTTTTTTAGTTGAAAATAGTTGATAAAAACTGCCTGGCCTTTCCCTCCTGCCTTTTTCTTTTTGTCTGAATGTAATTTTTGTTTGTCTTAGCTTTACTCTTTTCACTTAAATCTTGAACAGAATATGATTCAGCCTTAACACAGTATATTTCCTTATATGTTGGTTATATTAATCTCTCATTGAGCAGGAAAGATTTTTTCTCTTTGAACATCTTTTATTGAAATGAGAAGTGATTAAGCACCTCCTTTAACATATTCAGGTTCCTACTATACAGGAAACAAATGAGTTGATTGCAGATATTTCAGATTCTTTAAATTTAGACTAAAAGAAAACCTGTATATTGACTTAATTTAGGACTATGGTTGTGCACATTTTATATACCTCAGGGAACAGCTGACCCAAAGAAAATAATAAAGAGAAGATATTGTTCAATCAGTTTAGTAGGACTAATTCTTAAAATAAGACTGTTGATCTTAAAATGAGGCTGAGACTATGTTGCTCCACCAGTTAAGAGCCGAAAGACTAGTTCCATGGTTATAAATTAATCTAAGCCCAGGCTGTCACCAAAGAGGACAGACTCCATTGCAACCCAAATAAGCTTGCTGATCTTGTTGAAAACTGATCACTAGAGCTGCCAGAAGGGAGAGGGATAACTGTCAAGGGAAGAGCAGAGGAGAGAAAAGGGCAGGACCTCTGTCTGGTAGCAAGGCTATCGTGAACTGGAGTGGTTAAGGTAGTTTGGAGGCTAAAATATAATGCTTGACCACAGTTTCAGATGGAAAAAAGCAATGCTATGCAGGAGGTATGCTTGAAGTCAATAAAAATGTTAAAAATTAATACAATTTCTGTGATTCCCCCCTGCCCCCCTCCCCTTCATTTGTCCTACCAGGTGAGGATAAGTCTTTGTATCTGTCCTTTAGTAGTAGGAAGTATATTTATGTAGGTTAAAATGCATTCATTTTGAAACTGGATTTCCTCAACACAGGTTCTGGAGTACTTACTGTGGGCCAGTATATGTATGGAATCATCCATTCCACTCTTATCTGTACATTATTTGACATGGAGAGCCACCTTATATACTGCAGTTTCTCAGTGTTATTTTGATTGTCAAGCCAGCATTCATGGAGAGGTATCCCGATTTACCTTATGTAGCATTTCAGATGCAATCGAATGAGAAATATTTATTTCAGTATTCCTGCTTATTATCAGATTGTATGCATTTAGAGTTCTGCCAATATTCCAAATTTTAACTGCAAAGTGGAGATGTGTTTCCACATGTAAATGAGTATATCAACTCAAAGTTAAATGCAATAGTACTTTGTAATACACTCACAGTCACAGACTTTATTAAGCAGTGGCCAGCTCTAAAATTAAATACCAACATTCAGAATATGAACACAGAGTATCAATTTTTGTTTTTTAATTCTTTGGACAGGTATTTGCTCGCCGTGGTCTGATTAAAATTGATGAACTGAAGCAATTAGAAAATATCAGTTCTTCCCCAGAAAAGTCAGAGAGGAAAAAGATTTTTAAAGAGGCCACTCTAAAGGTATCCTACAATTTATTATAAACAGGTAGAGTAGTTACAATCTCTATGAACAGAACACATAACATAGTTATTTACTTACTTTTTCTTTGTGTCAGATGTCAGTAATGATTTTCAAAAGAGCAGTATATGAATCCAGAAGAAAGTCGAAAAGCTCTCAGCGTGACTCAAGAGTTAGCCCAGAAGAAGCACTGCATGTAAGTCTAACATTTTGTATAATCCTTCTCTTTATTTGCTGTTTGCATGTGATGAATATGTGATATAATTCTTCTAAATACACATGGTGCTATACACAAGCAGAAAGTGTTACTTTTTCAGTTTCATAGTTAGAATTTATTAATAAAACTCAGAACAAACTCAAAAGAGGGGAAGATGTAGTAATTACTACTTTAGAAAATTATGAGGAGAGATCTGCTTAGCTTTAAACTACATGGCCTTAATACTCTCACTCATAATTTCTATTGTATTATTTTTGAAGTAAAATGCCATGCAGTGGGGCATCTCGTTGCTATGAAATTATTACCCTTCTTAAGTACTGTATCCTCCAAGCATAAGGCTTTGCCGTGCCTTTGAAGCATGAAATTAATAACAACAATATATTTTACAGTATGTTATTTTCTGTTTGAAATGTGTACTTACTTTCTGATGGAGAACTGTTCTGAAAGAAATTTTGCTCTATTGTAAGTCAGTTTAGATGTCACAAGGCTTAAATTATCTTTTCTTACTTAGTTGCCATGGCCTCGCACTATTACTGAACGGCTGCTGGTGGAAATGTTTGATGGTGCCGCAGCTCAGTTCCTTGCCATCCTGGAAGCACTCTCTGACAGTAGCAGGAATGTCTTGCACCCTCATCCACCTGTTCCTGATGAAATTGAAATTCGTGATGTCATTTCAGAGCTGTTTTTTGCAGGCCTAGAAATCCTCTCAAGAAACAGCTTAAAGAAGCAAAAGGGTGTTGGTGAGGAGCCTGGACCTCTGTTTTATTTTATTTTTTTTCTATTAAAAAAAATAACTTGCCTGAAGGCATAGATTTCATTTATAACAATAGCACCTGTAGACACAGGTAATCTTTCTTATCTTCATGATATGTGAGATAAAAATTGGAGTTGATTCTGTGGTCTGTTATATCAGTAAAAATCTGCAGTAGTTTATGCGTATATTTTCTAAGTAAACTGGGGTTCACTTTCTTTGTAGCAGCCTTTACAGTGCTGTGCCTTGCATTTATGGCTAAAGCAGTGTTCTTAATACACCAGTGTTTTTACTATTGCTGAGCAGTGGTTGCACAGCATCAAGGCTGTCTATCCAACCCTCCTGTGCCCTAAGGCCAGCAGGTTGGGGGTAGGCAGGAGGCTGGCAGAGGACATAGCTGGCACAGCTGACCTGTACTCACCAAGTGTCAGTTCCATAAAACATCGTGTTCAGCAGTAACACCTGTGGCTAAGGGAGAGGATGAGGGCACTTCCCAAGCAACTGCTACACATCCTGAAACCCTGCTTTACAGAAGGTGACTGAATATCTGCCCATCTATGGGAAATAGTGAATAAATCCCCCTTTTCACTTCACTTGCAGTCATACCTTTGTTTTCTCATTAAACTGTATTTTATCTCAACCCATGAGCATTCCATCTTATTTTTTCCCCCATCCTGTTGTGGAGTGGGAGTGAGAGAGCAGCTGGGTGGGGGGTCTAGAAGCCAGGCAAGGTCAAATACCATGGTGTTTGATGGTTTTGGTTTTGTTTGGTGTTGTTGTTTGGTTTTTTTTCCCCAAAAAAATAACTCAAAGATTTAAAAACTTGAGAAAAACACTGGACTAGGTGGTTCCTACCACACCTTTCTTGCTGGGCTCTGGGCTGCATATAGCCATAGGTATAGAAATATTTTGTCATTTTGTCAAGAATTTATAGAGACTAAATACCCTTCAGAATATTTTCTTTATATGTTTACTGGCTAATTAGAATGTAACAAATCAAAGACATTATAAATTGATTTAATGAGTTGTCTGTATTGAAGGTGGAGCAAGCAGTGGCACCAATCATTTTGGTAACATTAATCCATCATCAACCCTTCTGCAGTTGATAGTAACAGGTAAGCTAGCTTTGAATTTCAAAATATTCTGTACCCAGTGATGCAAATGTTCAGTAAGCAGAATTAATTTTCATGTTAGTAGTAGTTGTATGCATAAAGGGACTGCAAAATGGAGTGGTTCTGTGCAGGGCCAGGAGCTGGACTTTGATGATCCCTGTGGTTCCCTTCCCTTCCAACTCAGGATATTCTGTGATTCTATGAGATATGTTTGTTTACACATGTAATATTAAGATATTCAGAAGGGATTATGTACATATATCATTCCAGTTTTCTTAACACAAGAATTATTTAAATAACGTACAGTAATATATGGACATCGTAATCACATACTGTTCAGCATTTAAGTTCCTCTAGGTAGGTTAATGCCCCTCAACAATAGTTGAAAGCCCAAATTCTGCAATGATTTCCTGATACCTTCTTACTGAAGAGAAGTGGGATGCAGTAACACAAAGATTGTTGAGATCCTTGGACCAATAATTGTGCTGCTTTGGAAATCACAGCTAAGTGACATTACTAAGTTAATACTGCTAACATCTTTAGCTGAGTGACCATGCGCCCAGGGGATATGATAGTGACTGTGGTATATTGCTAGGACTGCAGAACACTGCTGAATAAATATATTAGCTGAGATATTTGCTTGAAGTTCCAAGGACCATGAAGTCCCTTTTCTGCCTTGCTGGGGTTTGGATAAACTTGAAGACTGAGAAAATAGGCTCCCTATGTATACATGAACATTTTCTGACGCAGTAATGAGAAATGTTTAACTATCTTGAAGGAAATTTTATGTGTTTCTGTGTAAATTTTAATCTAAATTTCTGGCAATAAGGGTCATTATGGGGTGATCCCAGACTTAAACTCTTCCTGCAACAGAAAGGACTAGATCCTTGGTATTCTGTACACAGTTATGTTAATACCAATAATAGTACAGCCTCTTTGGAATGTAACAGGACATTGTGATATGGTTAAGCGGGCATGGTGTTATTTGGTTAAAAGTTGGACTTGATGGTCTTGGAGGTCTCTTCAAACCTTTATGATTCTGATTGCAGATACATCATTAAAGCAGCATGTAAGCATAGACATTATCATGAAATAATAAAGCTGTCATTTCTTGTAGAGCTACGAAAGCATCCTTCAAGAATATGCTGATTGTTCAAAACGCATGGAATTTTATCTTTGTATTTATCAATGCCCAAATTATTAAATTAAATTAATTAAACTTTAAATAAGCTTCTGAATATATATATATAACAAAGAGAAAATATTTTTGTCATCACTGCAGGAGAAAAGGGGGTGTCTGGAGATGCTGCTGTGAAATTCATAAAATTAGCTTTCAGCTATGAAAAATGGGAAGTGTTTGATTCTGCTATTCAACTTGTTGTTAATTTTCTTCAGGTAATCTGGATGCTTTTTAGACATTCTTTATTAAGTCTTTTTTTATGACAGTAAGTATTCAAAGTACATATCTTAAAGACCAATTTCTGTGTTTTTTTCCTCTCAATTAGGCTCAAGATGACCCGACATGGAAGAAAGCTGAAATGGAGCTCAAGCTTCTTACATTGATGCAACCTTTACTATTTCCGAGAAAATTTGAACGTGTTTCTTCTGTTAGTGAAGATAATAGCAAAGAAGCTAGCACACCCCAAGGTTCTGAAAAGACACAAACATTTAGAGGTGAGTGTTACTCAGTTATAGTTGTGTTTGAATTTAAAATATTTCTGCAGCAAGAGATTTTGTTAATTATTTAAAAACTATGTAATATGGTGCATGCAGTATTCTGTGACAAAAATAGCAATTGAGAAACTGCCACCTATCAAATTTTGTCCAGTTTTCACTTGTCAAAATATGACTATACAAGACCCCTCCAGTGTGAAATGCATGATGGATGTTAAACATGCATCAAGTTATAAGCAAAGATATAAAACAAATGGATGTTTTCAGAAAAAAAGGGTTTTTTCCTGTTCTTATACTTGATTTATGCAAAATTTCTTTCCATAGAAGCAAGAAAAACTTGTTAGAGTAACTGCAATTTAATTCTATGACAATCAAAAAACCCTGCAAATTTCTTGAAAACTTTCTGTTACCTAAAAATAGAAATGCTCACTTTTCACAGAAGTGAGTAAACTTGGGAATATCTATCCCTGCTGTATTTACTGTTTCTTAGACCACATTATCTGCTGGCATATTTCAGTAAGTCAGTTCACTCAGATGTTTTCAAACATAGGTTTGTAATTAGATATAATGTCTTGCCTGTCCTTTTCTTTCTTTTTTTATAAACATTGAATGTAGAGGATTCCTTAAAGCATGGAGAGCCTTATAACGATCTTACCATTTTGGCAACAACAGTGTTTTCCTGCATTTCCACATCTCAGCAGGTAATAACAGAATTAGAGACGTTTCTTTTAAGTGTATCACTTAATTTGTGATTAATGCATAGAATTGAAGACCAAAGGAATCAGTTGCATGATTAACGACCTGTAAGAATATAAAAAAATGAAAAAATGTACTTACAAAATTTGATCAATTTGTGATTAAAAAATAGTTTAATTTTCTAAAATTGGTGCTAGGTAATCAGGCTACTTAAAAATGTTTAATATATATTAAATCTATTTGGAAGACTATAGAGCTGATTGCATGTTTCTGCTTATCAAGCAGAGATCAAATTTCTTGACGTATGTTAGATTTAGGTAGGCAAATACGCTCAGCTGTAGAAAACATTTCTGCAATATTTGTAGAAATGGGAGCAGTTACCCTAAGGAATTATGTCTTTATAGCAGCAGTATGTCTGCAATTTAAGGTTAATTCTCACTGCAAAAAATGCAAAAGAAGCAGCAACAACAACAAAACCAATGAGAGTGGGACTCTCTGTGCTGAAGAATTAATTCCATTATACCTCTGATTGTTTATTCCCACTTTTATATTACATCCTGAAACTGAGATTTTCCCTTAATGTGCTACTGAGAGGGGAAAACCTAGTGTTGTATATATACATGTATATATAATGTCTCCATTACTAGCATTTACATTGAAATAGTTTGTGATCCAAAAGACTAATGAAAAATTTTTCTTAGAAAAAACTTGTTCTTCTAACATGGCATATGTCTTAACTGCAAAATTTATTTTAGAATATAATTTGAATATTGACACAATGTGAATACAATTAGGGCACACACATTTTTAGCATTAGGGTAGTATATTCAGTCAAAATACGCTGCCTGTGAGGTAGCTGTACCTTTAGAAAGCATGATTTGTCAGTTTTCTAACATGACTTCTGTATCATGGAGGCAGTTACCTAGATTTAAACTCTTCTGGTTCTTCTACACTTTCTCACAAATCTCTTTGATACCTAATCTGTCCTTACTCTCTGATCAGAATGTGTTTTACATGGTGTAGATGGCCTGTATTGCCTTATAAAATGTGCTAATTAGGAGGGTAATTGAATAGAGATTTGAATTTCTTAATTATTCTCTTCACAAGATGCAGATGTCGTTTAACATTTCTTTCAATTGTTAGATATTTCACTCCAAGCTTTCTTTCTAGTTCTTTAAGTTGTTCTTCACTGCTCCATCATCTGAGATGCACCAACAACCCATGGAAGTACTCTGTCAATGCAAAAAACCCCTATTAATTTAGATTTTCTTCTGCAAATATTTAAATACTGTAATTAAAAAAAAGTAAAGTTTCTCCAGAATGTGTTGATTATTATAACATTTCACAGATAATTTGCTTTCTCGTGTAATTTTCATTTCACTTCTTTCCTTGTCTGTGTTACTTTCAAGTGCTTGTCATAAAAAAGAGAAATAAAGCCCCCAAACCTCTAAATGCACTTGTATTGTTGGGAGAAGAAAAGCTTGGGTGGTCTACCAGAATTACTTTTTAAAAATATTTCTTAAGCTTTCAAGATGTTGTCAAAATGTTGTCATTCCTTGGAAGAAAATTACATGTGATAATGGTTTATTTACTTATGTTGAAAAATGTTGAGACTCTTGATATACTGGGTTATTTGTGTGTTTGTATGCCTACCTGTTCCCACAATTATATTGTTTTTTTCTTTCCAGAATGTCCATCCTGACAAAGAAATACTTTTTGATGTAATAATGTGTTTGTGGCAGAAGTGTAAAATGGAACTTCAGCAAATCCAAACAAGTGGAAGTGACTACTTAGAATATATCCACAAATACAAAGCTTACCAAGTACTTCTTCATTATAATGTATTTCTCTTAATATGAATGCAGTCTGTTATAGTTAAGCCAAGATAAAATACTGGTATCCAGCCTAAGTACATTTTCTTGTGGTGAAATGCAGATACTCTTCTTCACTGAAAATAGGAATTGTATATATGCTTTGAACAAACTGTGCTCCCATATGTCAGCATCAAAATATCTCTTAGTCTTTTTGTGGTAAAGTAACCCATTCAATACCAGTGGGCCATGGTGTTAAGAAGCTAAAATAGTGAAAGCATTTGGGCATAATAAAAGAAGAAGCATTTGATGTGTTGTGGCAGAAAATATCAATATATTTCAAGGAAGTTCTCTAGATAGTTGAACAAAGTGGCAAAAACCTTACAGCTTAAGACAAGGCAGAGGGGGGTCAATAGTATTTGTCCCACTGGACAGAGTCACAGCCTTACCCGGAAATTTTCCTGAGACTGAGAGGCTCTTGGTGAAGTGCAGTCTTCTGAAGATAATTCATACTGGTTTCTCTGGGCTGCCAGTTGATGTTAACCAAACAGTTCCTGGAGGAGTTAATTTTGTGACCTGGTCCCTGTAATAAAATTGTTCAGAGATTCACCAAGAGGTAGTGTATGGTTACTTTCCTCTGTATGTACAACAGTAGCATTCAGGTGTCTTATACTGTTTAAGTGGGAAGATACTGGGATAAATGAGAGGCATATGATCAAATCTACTGGAAGAATTACTACACTATACCAAGGTATAAAAGTTGTGGCTGTAGAACATTCATAAACCTTTCTCAAAGGAATGGCAGGAATGATAATATTCTAAAATAAAAAAAGTCTGCTCTCTGAAGAAACAGGGGCTATGGAACAGCATAAATTCACCATCTTAATCTGGGGGCATTCAGAAAAAGAAGACCAATCCAAGAAAGGAGTTGTGTGCATGCTCATGAATATTTTTAAACAATTTTAAATGCAAAACCGTATCTACCTCTGTAATACATAAATATCTTCCAAAAATTTGTTTTAACTCTGCCTTGATTCTTTTTCTTTCCCCTCCTCCCATTTTTAGTGGGTTCATATACTCTGGATAATAAATGAAGTAATTGAGAAGAGCAGCATAGCAGACACGAATGTAATGTTTGCAGAGATAACCTTATGTCTAACTGAAGTATTGGAAAACATAGCTAATTCTATGAGTGAATCTAAGAAAAAAGAAGGTAAAGCTTTCAACAAACATTTGTTTTTCTTTCAAGAATGACTTTCAGGATAGGAACTCTTCTGAGTTGAAAACTTTGACAAACAGGTATTCAAAAAATGTTGTAAAGAGATTGTTGAGAGTGGAATGATAATTGTTTGCACAGAATTTCATCTGTAATTGAAACTAATGAAACCTGATTTTCATAAGATTTATGCCTTTTTTCCTTACGTTTCCAGTTATACCAGAGTAACCCCATTTTGAATTACACCTCTTATTACTCGCCCTCCCCATAGGTCTATATGTGTCTTAGCCCCTTCAGAGTAGCCTCAGATCACTGATACGTTCCCTGAATATTGGCTGGGCAGAAGGCAGTACGTGCTACAGCTCATTTGGAGCATTCAAATGCTGGTTAACTAGTGGCAGGTCAAACAAAAGAGGAAAATATTGAGGTCATACTGAAGCTTTGCTTTTACTGGGTCATCAGTTTGTTTTTCTTGATTTTTTCAGCCTTGATTTTTGTATAGGAATTCAATTGTCTTTGAAACTGAACCTGGCTGACACTATTGGGATATAATGCAATCACAATTACATTAAAAACCTTTCCTTCCAAAACCTGACTAATGCTGTAAAATATGAATATTTAGACACACTTTTAGAAGTTCTCTGTTATTGTCTATTTTGGAATATGTATCATAGTTCTCATAAATGCTTTACGGTAACTAGAGAGTAAATGTTAAGGATCCTTTTAGACCATATCTAGAAACAGAAAGGAATGACAATAGTTTTGCTCTTTTGAAAGTAAAAAAATCTTGGAAAACTACTGTTCATTATAAAGGTAGAGTAGATATTGTTTTTGGTGGTGTTATGAAAATGATACTGTTCTCAGGGAGACTGGAGGAATCCTCCTTTTAGAACCACTTCTATTCTTTTTCATTCAGTTTAAATATGTCTTTTTGGAGGAAAAAAGAACTGGATAGGAGCCATTGGTCAAAACAGGCTGACAAATAGCCAGTCAAACACATTTTTATGCTAAGTCTATTTACTAAATGGAGTGAATATAGATTTTCATATTTATGAGAAAGAGATGGTGAACTAGCAGAAATAAGCAGGCAAAAGTGGAGTGACTAGAAGGTTGTCCCTCTGAAAGGGTAAAAAATTGATTTACTTCAGCAAAGAAATGAAATTAGAGGGCTGCAACCCAGAACTGATAAATTGCTTCCTCTTGTTTTGAAAAAGAAAACACAAGTCTGAATGCATTCTTTATAAGTGAAAATAATTTAAACGGTCAAAGTGAACATTAAAAGGTGATAATACCACTTAGAGAAATATTAAATTGAAATAGTATATGTCACAAAAATATGACCACCTATACTTAAAAATGCTCCTGTAAGTAAAATTAGCATTAAACCCACTCTGAGTTAGATAATAATAGATTTGAATTGATTTCAAAATGGAGAATTGATAGGAATGCTACAACAATGTGAGGAATTACAAAATGAGTCCAAGTTTTGCTGGCTTAGATATAATGTTGGTGTGAAATATAGGGTAAATTTAAAAATGCAAAATCATTGGATAATCATCTCCTGTATTAGTATAACTGTACATATTGTAGCCATGTGTCTAAACCCCAGAAAGCTTTTCAAGTATCAATATAACTACCTCTCATAGTCAAGCACTGAAGAACTGAATTATTGCCAGACTCTTAAATTAGTAGTAGAGCTAATCAAATGGAACTAAAATTTTCTGAATTTATTTAATTTTTACTTCTGATTTTCTTCCTATAAAAAAAGGAGAAAGAAGTGCCTCTTTGTCACAAGATGAAACCTGTGATATCCCTGAAATACTGATGGTAACGTCTAATTTATCTTCATTAATACGATGATTTTGAATAGCTTAAGAGTATTTCCAGGACGTCTCCTACATATTTCTGCTTGAAGCTTTTAATACAATTTTATATTTAGTTTTACAAAGATTGTTTCACACAATCTTGCTAGTGCAGAGGAAAAAAACAAAGATATTTTTTCAAATGAAATAAAATTTGAAAATTTTCCCTGGGTCTTTTTTATCAATCCTTTATATGGCAGAAGTTTTATTTGAAACTTTTACAGCATGGTCATACTGTTTTCTGCTATACACCCTTTTTTTATGCCAATATGTAGTACCAGCTTTAAATGGTTTAATAGCACATTTTTTAAAGATGGTAGAAATTTTAGTCCTTGCTTCATTTAGGAAAATATTTTGGGTTGCACTTTTGCTTCTTTGTTTTTGTAAGGGATGTATGGAATAGATGAAACGTCTTGAGTGTCCTTGCTTTGTTCAGTGTGTTAAGAGCTCAGCACTTTGGAGAATTGTCCAATCAAATGACTTACTAAAACACATTAAGAAGGAAAGATATGTATTAGTCTGAGGATTCAGGAGTTTTGTCAATGACATATCTAATGCTTACACACGGAGAAGGCTTAATTCAGCAACAGTCTACTTGAAGGTGGTATTTTCTGAAAAAATAGTGTTTTCTTAACAACATCTAATGGAACATTGAAAAACTGCTTGTGAAAAATACTGTGTTTTCAACTTAATTCCTTAAGTTCAGTTTCATTCTGCTATAAGCTAACTCCTGGTAATTTTTTCTTTTTTTTTACAGCTGAAGGAAAATCAGTCCTACTTGAGATTTAAAACATTGATATGAGTATATGAAAGCATGGGGAACAGTGCCTATGTAAAGATTATTTGACAGATTTTAAACTTCGGCAGCTAAAAACTATAGCAATTTACTTTTGATAGTCCATGTTACAGTTTTTAATGCTGTTATCTAATAAAATGTGTTTATATGTGTTTTCATTTCAGAAAACTCCTATGGAACAATTACAAATTGCTTACAAAAGTCTTGAAAAAGCAATTAATGGAATGAATGCATCTCGGTTAATGACCCTTCTACCAGATGGAAAGTCAATATTTGACAACTGCTGCACAAAGGTAAAGTTTATGAAAAGCTACACTGCAAAAGAATCCATGAATAATATATTGGCTTTTGATGACACAAACGTCATATTTTCTTTATACTTAGGAATTTTAGTACTAGCAAATGTACCTTACCTTCCTGCCCCATGTAAGAAGAGAATAGAAAAAATAAATCTCTGTTTATTAGTGTTGTGGTTTGACCCCAGCTGGTAACCGAGCTCCACACAGCAGCTTATTCAATCCCTCACAGGGACATGGGGGAAGGGTAAAACTGAGACAACTCATAGGTTGAGATAAAGACAGGTTAATAGGTAAAGCAAAAGCTGTGCACACAAGCAAAGCAAAACAAGGAATTTATTCACTGCTTCCCGTGGGCAGGCAGGTGTTCAGCCATCTCCAGGAAAGCAGAACTCCATGACTCATAACAGTTACTTGGGACAAACACAAACACCATCACTCCAAACAACCCCCTCCTTTCATCTTCCCCCAGATTTATATACTGATCATGAGGTTGTATAGTATGGGATATCCCACATCCCATACCCCATATGGGATATCCCATCCCATACGACCAGCTAGGGTCAGCTGTCCTGCTTGTGTCCCCTCCCATCTACTTGTGCATCCTCAGCCTGCTTGCTGGTGGGGTGGTATGAAGAGCAGAAAAGGCCTTGATGCTGTGTAAGCACTGCTCAACAATAATGAAAACATCCCTGACATTATTGATACTGTTCCCAGCACAAGTCCAAAACACAGCCCCATGCCAGCTGCTGTGAAGATTATTAACTCTACCTCAGCCAAAACCAGCACAAGTTGAAATAGCATTTTTCTCTTTCAGTAATAAATTATGAACTCTTTTAAGTTTTCTTTACAATTTTCTTTTGAAATAATTATAATATAGAGATTTCTTCTATAAATTAAAAACAGAAATACTTTTAATATTTATTGCTTGCAACGGTTTATTATTAAAATTAATTTTTACTGTTGATGGGAGTTCAGATTTTCTAAATATTATCATTCTACACTAATATGAATTTATTTGTGTGGATTGGTAACACAATAAAATGTATTTTTCTGCAGTTTCATCTTTATTATTGATCCAGTTTCCTATTCATGCTCAGATTTTGTCTAGTTTACTCTCTCCATTATCTCTGCTTTCTCTGCCTGGTCATTCTCCTTCTGATCGTGCTTTCTTGATTGATTGCATATTACACAGATATGACAAATTTCAGTGTTTGTCAATGTACTGAAATAATATCAGTGTTAAGAAAATGCAGTAAGCTAAGTAAAAAATGTTTGTATTTGCTTAATTGCCACTTCCTATTTATTAGGTGGACTCAAATAATCAGAATTTGAATTCTGTTTTGGGATGTGGTAATGATAAAACAGGAACAGATAATGGTTTTGTAGCAGATTTACACCTGGAGCTCATTCAAGCCCAACATCGAGTAGCTGTGAAACTTCTTAAAATTACACAAGGTAGGTTTCAGTAAAGTTAAATAATCTTCATAGCTTGATTAGAGTCCTTTTGTTAATATATTTTGAAATACTAAGAAATAAAGGAGTATCTGCTTTTTGAAGAGGAGCTGATGTTGGGCAGTTTGTATGCCTCATATAGACAGAAATAATGTACTGAGTTTGCAGAATTTAGATTTGCATGACACTAGTCTCTAGTCTCTGCTCTACCAATGGGAGTTAAACTTTGCTACAAGTAGTGGATTTCATTCCTAGACAGTTTGGTTTTGTATTTTAGTTATTAACTGTTACAGTGCTGATAAAGAAAAATGGGGGGATGTTCTGCAGATTTTTTTTCTGTAATCCCGTTTTTCTCTCTAGAGAATGCCTTGAATATTTTATTCAATGCTCTTGGTAATTTGAATTTCTACTCCTATAAAGTTGTCTTTATATCTTTCCAGTCAGTGGCTATCCCACTCTTGCCAAATGCCTTCTGAAAAAACTCTACTGTTCTCTCATTTTTAGTGTTGTTTTGTTTTTTTTAAAATTAAAAACTAGCATTAGTTTGACACTGTAGAGCTCCCCTGTGCCCTGCTCCCTATGATGAAACAAGAGCTCTCTTTTTCTAAGATGTTAGTATAACTACTGGAGATGTTAGAGCAGGAGGGTGGAATATTTTTAGTGGCATGATCTGTTCAAGAAATTCTACTTGAACCAAAGAGAAGAACATGAGATGGAGCAGAGCTTTACTACAAACTACATATTAACCCCTCTCACTGAATTTTTCACAATAGCACTATCAAAATAAATAACTTGGTATTTCCTTCCCACACAGGTGGTGAAGTGGATGACAGAAGTCTTAAGTCTAGTAAGTCAGATGTGAAGAATAATAAAGATTTCCACTATTTAACAGGTAAGGCCTATTAATTAAGATTTTAGAAGTATAATAAATTATTGCTGCTGTTTTATAAATGTCTTAAAATATCTGTTTTATAGAGGCACTTATAATGAAAAAAATAAAAAGGAATAAGCTATCCAGAGCAATCTTTTTGATGCAAAAGGCTGCGCAGAAGTTCCCTGAAGAGTTAACGAGTACTTCCCAAAGGCAGCTACTGGAGGTAATAAGAAATATCTTATGACAGAAATTCTTTATCGTTATCACAGTTTTTCATGTTCTGTGTAATTAAGTCAGGGATTACTCCTTCTTAAAAAAGAAGAAAAATGGAAGGAACTTGAGGAACAGTGTGTGTTTTTAACTTCTATTGTCAATTTTTTTCATGAGAAGTTTCATTATAATGAAAGAATAAAGTGACCTTAAAACAAGGAAAGAGCGCATCCCCAAAATTTGTGCAAACATGGAGATTTCAGGAAACCTGAAAGAAGATATAGTCTTTCTCTCTACACTTAATCACCCAGACTTTGCAGTTATGAATGTGTGCCTTGCCAAAATGTCATGCAGTTTTCCTTATTGTAACCGTCAACATTGTTCATTTTCCAAGATCTTTAAGTTGTCTTAGAATATACTTTGGCTGGTCACTTATTAAATAAAAGTTTCGAAATTGGAATTTTGGAATTTATTTGGGCTAGAAGCTCTTCAAAGTCTCATTTCAAAGTCTCTTTAAATCAATGAGAGTCTTTCTATCGAGTTTTGTACCAGCATCTGTCCATGAAAATTGCCTCCTCATCAGCAGGGCTTTAAATTTCTTTATAACCTGTACAACAGATAACAGAATCTACAGTTTCCAGTATATAGTAGAAGAAAGAGTATTTTAAACAAGAGGATACTGGAAAGTGTTTTTCTTTCAAGTGCCACAAATTTGGAAGCATGATAGTACATATATCTTTTATGTCGGAAGAATTCAAAAACTGGATTAGAAAAGATATACATTAAAAATCTCTCATATATTTGTAGAATATGTTATTTATGAATACCAGATGTAGTGATATGGTATGAAAGTTGTAACTGTATTCACCAATGAAGGTGTAGAAGCAATTTCCAAGAAATGTGTGATTATCCCAAACAAATATTTGCCAAGGCCTTACACTGACCTTCACTACATCTTGCTTCTGTTCACTTTTCACCAAGAAAGATGTAGATAAAAGAATATAATATATCCTCAGCTATTTACCAGAAAATGTAAGAATTCACTTTGTCTGGACAAACTTAGTATGATCTCCTTTGATATTACATGCTCAATTAATTTTCTTCCTTGAGGTAGACAGTGCTCATAATAAACAGCAAAAACCCTGAAAACAACAAAACCTTTCTTTTCATGCTTTTGCCTTTTTTATTGTAGAGCTCTATATAGAATTACTCATATATTTTGGTCTTCTCTACTGTACTCAGCACATATCATATAAGTCTGTTATTATTCTATAGCAAAATAGGTAGCAGTTTATTTTGAGGAGCATACAAATAAACATTTCTCATGCAGTAAACCACTGTACAGGTATGGATGCTTCTCACATTCTCCTCTTTTTTCTTCATTTCTAGACTTTATTTCTTTCCTCTATTTTTGAAGTACAGAAAATCAGTCTAACCACTGCCACAGCTCCTGCAGAAATTCCACAAATTAGGTTTTCAGCTTTCTCTCAAATAAGAGTTGATATCTTTTTTGTTTCTTGTTGGAGCTGATCACTGCTTGGCACTAGTTGCTTCAACATTATTTGTAATCATTCTCTTTTTTCCTGTAGATTCTTCCAAAATTGGATATGCCTCAACCCTATCTCTTTCATACGCAACCCTGCATTCTCTAATTGTGAAATTAATCTTCATATGAAAACTTACACCAAGTACTGTTTATCCTGATTTAGAATGTAAGACGATGCAAAGATCTGTAAAAGTTTTCTACATAGCAGTGAAATTTTCTATGATAATCTGAAAAGTATTTATGAGTGTTAAATCTCTCTGATTGTTATATTTTAATAGTTTCTCCCTTTTGTTTTAATTTAAATCATAGGCAGCACTAACTTTAATTGAGCAAGTTGAAGCTGAACAAAGTGCCTTGTATCACAGTCTCAAAGAAGTTATGAGCAGCAAGAAAAAAGGCAGAACTCCTCCTCCTCCTCTTTTACTTTCTAGATCACATTGTTCCATGACATTTAAACCAGCTCCGTTCTCTTCGGATATTCAGGTAATGTTTTGTGTGATGACTGCATGAGAAATAACTAAAAAATACACGTGGAAAAGTTGTTTCAGCAGTGCTGTAGCATCACATTTTTCTCTGTTCTTAAGAAGATTATGTTATTCTGACTTAATTAAGTATCCTTCCTCCCCCCCCCTTTGAGTCAATTGTGACTCACTGTTTTGATCTTCAGATTTATATGAAACTTCCTTAATGTAGTGCATCATGTTTCTTGGTGCTTCTGTTGTCTAACACTTATTTATTCCACTTACCAAAAGCTCATTTACTTGCTTGGGGGCTGATATACTCCTAGTTACCTTCTGAAGAGATGCAAGACTGTTGCATCATATGATGCAAGGAAGTACCACGCTGAAGTCTCTGTTTATGAAGTGTTGAAGTGACATAGTTCAGGTGGAAAAGTTTACTTTCTGTTGAACATGTCAACAGAACTATGCAGATCATAAGGGATTTTAGGAGAGGTCTCTAGTCCAACCTTCTGCTCAAAGTAGTGTTGGCTGTGAGATTAGACCGGGTTGCTCAGGGCTTTATGCAGTCACTTCTGAAAACAAGAGATTGAACAGCTTTTCTAGGCAATGTGTTCCAACAGGCCAACATATTCATAGGGAAAACTCTTTATTGTAGGTACAGTTGGAATATTCCTTGCTTCAGTTTAAGTCTATTGATTTTCATCCTCCTAGCATGCACTACTGTGAAAAGTAAATGGCATCTACTTATCTCCCTTCCTCTGCTAATCAAGTAGTTTTGTCACAGAGGCCCATCCTGGTGATCAGATGTGATTTGCCCTTGGTAAATCCATGCTGACTGTTCCATGTCCAGAAAGGGTTCAAAAAGGCTGAATACACTAGCTACACTCAAATCTTATTAATAATGGTAAGAATGCTTCTGTGAACAGTTGTTTTATAACTTGCAGTTTTATTGCAGTTTTATTAGTAAATTTCAAATTAATGACTTAGGGAAAAGTTAATCCTTGTTATCCTTAAGGAGTATAAAATAAAATAAAATTTTAAAAAATCTTTAAAATTCAGTAGTTCATTTGTTTTAGTAAGTTTTCAAACTTCATTTTGTTTGATACAGGAGAATGAATGCAACATATTGAGCCACTAGATGGCGGAATATGATTAGTATTCTTATAATATATTATTCTTATATAGTATTATTCTTGTAATTCTTATATCCAGATAGTCTAGGAGAATTTTTTTTCTAAAGTTATGTTGAGCAGACATGAAAGGTATTTTTAATGAAGAAATGATTAACTGGATACTTAGGATTACTAGTTTCTTAGCATAAATGTATACCCAGGATTTAATTGGACCTATATAGTTCTTGTACTAGGAGTCAAAATATCTCTAAAATTTTCTGATATTAAAGCTCTTAATGAAAATAATCTTTTCAATTTCAATAACTCCTTCTGAAAAACAGTCAGTATTCATTGTAAGACAAATTTTTTTAGAGCTCAAGAGCTCTTTCTCCAGGTGTGGAAATCAAGCAAGGCAGGATGGAAACCAGCATGGCTGAGTAAGGATCTGCACAGCCAGTGGAGCCAGGGACAGGTGACCTTTGGAGAGCAGAAGGATATGGTTTGAATGTGTAAGGATGGAGTCAAAAAAGCCAAGGCAAAGCTGGAACAGGACTTGGTGAGGGATGTGAAGAATAACAAGAAGGGATTCTATAAGTACATAGGTCAGAAAACAAAGGCCAAGGAGAATGTACTTCCCCTGATAATCAAGAAGTGTAAACTGGTGGTGACTGATATGGAGAAGGCTAAGGTACTCAATGAGTTCTTTGCCTCAGTCTTCACTGGCAGTGAAGCTTCCTGCTTGTCTCAAGTTCCTGATCCTCTGTGTGTGTGTGGGAGGAGTGAAATCTCTCCCACTGTAAGCAAAGAGCAGGTTGAGGATGGCTTGTTGAAGCTGATTAGCCACAAGTCTGTTGGGCCTGATGATGGGCATCCCAGGGTCCTGAGGGAACGGGCTGACGTTGTTACCAAGCCACTCTCCATCATATTTTAAAAGTCATGGCACTCAGACAAAGGCCTCAGTGACTGGAAAAAAAGAAACATTGCTCCTGTTTTTTAAAAGGGAGAAAGGATGATCCATGTGACTAAGACTGGTGAGCCTCACCTCTGTGCCTGGGAAGACCACAGAGCAGATCCTCCTAGAAGATGTGCTAAGGCACATAAAAGACAAGGAGGTGATCCAAGGCATCCAGCACGGCTTTACCAAGGGCAAACGGTGCCTGACCAATCTGGTGCCCTTCTGTGGTGAAGTGATGGCAATGGCCAACACGGGAAGACTGACAGATGTCATCTATCTAGACTTCAGTAAGGCCTTTGATACTTGGTTAAAATTTGGAAAGTGTAGATTTTATGCCCAATGAGCTTATAAGCAGCTGAATGGCATTAAAAGACATTGATTTCAGTAGGAGCTAAGAACATGGCTCATTTGGAAAATATTACTGCATCACTTCATATCTGCATTTCTTTTGCCTGATTTTAAGGATCTGTTCACAAGCAGTTTGCTGAATCAGAACCTGATGCCAGCTTTAGAAGAATACCAATCTTCTCCATCAAATAATGCATCTAGGTGCCGTCAAATCCACGGGATGAACTACAGAGTTTGTGCTTTGCGATAGCTTTGAGGAATAGTGTAGCTCGGGGTAGGGAATAGGATAGTGGAGAGTAATCTGCTTTTGTTGCCACTGTAGTTGTAGTGGGTTGACCCTGGCCAGATGCCAGGTAGCCACTAAAGCTGCTCTCTCACTCCCCTCTGCAACTGGACAGAGGAGAGAAAAAAAAAACAGCAAAGGATTCATGAGTTGAGATAAGAGCTGGGAGAGGTCACTTACTGATCACCATCACAGGCAAAAAAGACTCAAAATCAGGATATTAATTGAATTTCTTACTAACAGGGTCAGAGCGAAAGAGTGAGAAGTAAAATGATCTTAAAAACACCTTCTCTCCACCCCTCCTTCCTTCCATGTTCTCCCTCCTCCTCTCCAATGGTGCAGGGGGACGAGGAGTGGAGGTTACGGTCAGTTGTTGTTTCTATTGCTGCTCAGGGAGAGGAGTCCTTCCCCTGCTCCTGTGGGGTCGCTCCCATGGGAGACAGTCCTTGATGGACCTCTCCAGCGTGAGTCCATCCCTCAGGCAGCAGTTCTTCCCAGACTGCTGTCCCGTGGGTCACTGCTCCATGGGGTGCAGTTCTTCAAAAATGAGCAGTACCAACATGGGTCCCCCATAGGGACCACAAGTCCTACCCAGGAAAAAACCTGCTCCAGCATGGGCTTCACTCTCCATGGGCTGCACGTCTCCAGCAGGACCGTGCTCCATCTTGAGGCTCCCATGGGGTCACAGCCTCCTTTGCATATCCACCTTCTCCAGCATGGGCTCCTCCATGGGCTGCAGGTGGGTCTCTGCACCCCGATGGTCCTTCATGGGCTGCAGGGGCAAACCTACTCCACCATGGTCTGCACCACGGGCTGCAGGGGCCACAGCTCCGGCGCATCCTGCCCATCCTTCTGCACTGACCTTGGTGTCTACATTGTGTTTCCCATGTTCTCATTCTGCTCTTCCCTGGCTGGAATTCTTTCTGTGCAACAGCCTTCTGTTCTTAAATAGGTTATCACAGAGGTGTTACTGTTACTCCTGATTGGCTTGGCCTTGGCCAGCGGCAGGAAGCCCATCCTGGAGCCAGCTGACATTGGCTCCACCAGACAGGGGAAGCTTCTAGCAGCTTTTAACAGAAGCCCCCCCTGTAGCCCCCCCGCTACCAAAACCCAGCCACAGAAACCCACCATGTTAGTATATCTAGTTCTCCAGCTAAATAAATGAATTGATGTTTCTAGTGCAGTTAGATTATACTTTTTTATAACTAAGGTGGGGTTTTTTTGCAGACTGTTTTCACAAAATTTGTACATTCTACACTATGCAGAAGTTGGAAATAGTACGGTGTATCAACGAATTTTTTTCTCATTTTCTTCAAAGGTTTCATGGTACAGTATTTTTGGCTCTGTAGCAGGAGGAAGGAATATGAAAGTAAGGTTAAATAACAATAAACTTCCGAATTCAGGAGAACAGGTAAGACAGAGGTAAAACTTGTTTATGTCATACTCTCTTTCTCTAAAAAACATGAACTTTCTAAATCTATATATCTGACATATATTTTAATCATGTAACTGACCAAGCATTTGACAAACTTTCTGATCTTTACACCCAAAAACTTCTAAGAATCTTATTCAAAAACTTAAGCAAGTCTCTGTCCCTTCTGTTATAACTATGTTCTTTTGAGTGATATCTAAGAAATGCAAAAGTAAAAGAAAGTATATCGTGTATTTTTATAGTGTGCTTCAGACACTACTCTCTCCAGGAATTCAAAAAAAGAGAAATTATAAATGGATAAAGTTATTGTTTTTCTTAATTGCATAACTTCTAGCAGCCATTTCTTCTTAACCAGATATTGCCTTACTTAATTCTGACAACATGATAATGTAAGTCCTTCAATAACCTACAGGTTCAGACATGATTGACTTGTAGGTTCATGCTTTTTCCTTTCCATGCTGTGAGCATGATTGATCATGTTGACTGTGTTGGTAGTCTTATATTATTTTTTCATTATAATTTGATGCTTAATTTTTTGAAACTTTTTGTTTTGTTGTTGTTGTTTGGGTTTTTTTGTTTTGTTTTTGTTTTTCATTAGTGTAGTTTTGTTCTTTTTTCTTTGGATCACATTCTGCTGTTTCTGCACAGACAAGAGAGAGTTCTGGTTTTCATTCACTTATGCATGCTATTAGATTGTCCTCCTGAATGACGACTGTGATCCATCCAAATACTGTGATTTAAGAAAGGGGCAAAAAAGCTTCAACATATCCTTTTCAGCAGATTTTTCTGTAGTCTCAGACCTGAGTGATCATTTTTATATCTGGAAATCTTCATGGAGAGTTCTGTTCTTTGCAGAGCTGGTCCTTCTTTGGTTCTGCGACAGAAGAGTGACCTCAACTGCTTTTGCCTGATGTTTCAAGCTTTCCTGGCTTTATAAGCAAGCTCTATGCTAGTGCTGATGGACTTGTCTTTGGTGATGGAGAAGAAATCTTTCCCATTACACCTGTTCTCCCAGCTCCTTCCCTTAAAGGAAGGTGTATGAAAAGAGCAGGTGTGTGGAGGTACTGGCAATACAGGCTTTGATGTTTTTCCCGATTCTCTGATCATCAAATCCAGAGAATCAAGTTTTCTGTGATGTCCAGTGAGTTAGTTTCTCCTGGTGAATTGTGTTTCATTGGTGACTTTTACCCCACTGCCAGCTGTTCTTTCTGTGAATTTGCTGCAATCCATCCAAGCCACTGACTGTCACCTGTGGCAGGCACTGGAGATGCACAGACCTGAGGTTAACGAAATGCTTTAGCAATTGAGTTTCTGTTTGCTTTAAAATGTGCTTTTGCAAAGTGTTGACCTGCAGACAAAGTCACTATCTGCCTGCTCCAAGGAAAATTCTTGGGGGTCAAACGTTCCCCAGCTTATCAACTTATCAACATTTGAAAATCTTGCTCTGAAGGGATGCAATAGACTGTCGTACTCTGTTTTCTGGTCTGCTGGTTCAGCATTCGGCCCCAGCATTTGAATGGATTGCTGTTGTTCAGAGGTCTCCTTATGAAGGCCAGACTGTGTTTGATGAAGAGCACTGTATTGATGCTGCATTATGATGCTATCAAAAACCTTTAAACCTTCAAACTTTCCTTGTGTAAGTTGTCCTGGTTATGGGGGGCAAGGTAGAAAAGCGTGTTAGGAGTGAGCTGTGGTGTTAAAGTGCAGGTGCAAAATTATTTGAAGGAAAAATTAAGATCTTGAAAGTACAGTGTTTTCTTCACAAACTCCAAAGTGCTGTTAATGGTGCTGAAAGGACCTGGGATATCCTTTGCCCATATCTGATACAAGAAGGTGGCATGTATGGAGGAGAGCAATATGCTCTTTCTCTGGAAGCACAGCTCAGGGCCAGAATGTTTCCAGCTCAATGACTGCAAGCATGCACAATCACAGTGTGAATGTTCAAATGGACAAGTGTCTTATAAAAAGTCCAGCTCCTGATACTTAACTGTTCTCTTAGGTTATGTGCTCTGTGTATGCAACAGCATTCCAGAGAAAACTGATACTTTTTTTCACATATCATTTTCTCATTGTTTTCAAGAACCTAGTATTACATGGAAACATTACAATCTAGATTGTACTTTGGATCAAAGATCATTGAATAATTTTTTTAACAATAAAAGTTTAGAACGTGAGATTTGTTTTTGCTATGTACAGTAGGTGTAACTAGAAAATATTTTTATTGGTAGATACCAGCTGATGGGAAGAGCCTCTTGGAAATACAGGGCTTAGATGCCAATGAGAAATACGTATTTGCAGTTGCAGCATATTCTTCTGATGGAAAACTTATTGGTGAAATTGGGGAAATGACTAAGCCAATCCTTGCTTATCCACCCCTTTCTGCTACTACTGCTCGATCCTATCTAACTCAGGTAGGGTTTGAGTCTGATAATAAACACATAATTTAATTTGGTTGTAATTACTTGTTGTTACTGGTAGCTCTAAAACTGAACTGCCTCTGGTAAAAACTCAAGACCTTCTTGTGACAGGCAAAAAATCACAATTTCAGCATAACAAATAGTGTATCTGAGTAACTCAATTCTCAATTCATAATTATTGAAAATTCCATGTTAAGGGTAAAGGACTCTCTCAGATAGTTTTCTTACCTCTGTCCCTGTTTTTCAGTCTGCATTTAACTTCTTTCTTCTTTTTCATAGTTTATTTTTTCATTTTTGTGATTGAGACCACGTACTAGTAATCATCTTATTAGTCATTAAGGTATGGCATGAAAAACGTGATTGGACTTACCAGGTATCAGAGCTAACCATTTTCATATTGAAATTAGTTTTGTAATGTCTTGTGGAAGATCACAAAGACTCTTTCAGACCTTCATCATAATTTTCTGTGTTCTTAATAAAGGATATTTAAAACAGAATTTAACATGGAGAAAAATTAACTTGTCTAGCCCTATAGATAGATTGTGGGGAATGATGAGAGGATTTCCTAAAATATTCCAGAATAAGAATTTGTGCCTACTTGTTTGGCTTCGTTTACATCCCATTATCCAGAGAAGCAGGGCATTCTGCACTATTAGTGAAAGTAAAATAAACTTAGATGAAATAATATGCTTTCAAAAACTGCAACGCGTGACCTGTGAAGTATTCCACAAAGTGAAGTTAGATCCTTGGTCCACAGTCAAGAAACTCTTTTACTTTCTCTGATGCTAAATCTGAACCAAACTAATATTAATAGAATCAGATTATTACTACATGTGTTTTATTCAAATATGCCAGAATATTCTTAGAGAAATTGTATTTTTTCATGTTGGGGGGGAGTTTTAAAACCTTCATTATACTATAATCATATCTGGCACGGTTATTTGATGAACATGTCAACTTGCTAACTTTTGTTTGTTTGTTTTGTAGGTAGCCTATCAGACTGGAAACTTTAGGTTAGCCAGAGAAGCATTTTCACCAGTGTGGGATTATTTTGTTTTAAATTCTTCTCCACTGCCTGCCAATGCAGCTGTTATTTCTGCAAGTAGTAATTTGACTATATCTGAAAAAAGGTAACTGGCGAAAACAAAATTAAAATAATAGTTAATTATAGATATGCACATTTTATTTTAAAGAGTTCCAGGTTGTTCAGTTTTGCTAAGGCTTATGAAATGAAAAACATTCTGAAAAAAGAAGTGTGAAATGTGTTATAAAAATATAGTGGTTTATAATTAGCAGAGGATTTTTGCTATTTATGGAACTGCTAAGATTTACACACCTAATTCTTTATAATGACTGCTTTCTTAAGATAATTGGGAAACATATAAAGTGGGTGCTAGTTTTGTGTGATGCATTTTCATATGCAAAACGTATAATATGCACTGGGTTATTAACTTTTCGATTAAGAGAGCAGTAGAGTCAAGAAATTGTGAAAATTTTGTCAAGAACACCACTCAAAATAGGTAAATGCTTGCTAATTTTGTTTTGGAGTGGCTATATAATTTGCCAATAACCTTTGCATATAATAAAAGGGCTTTAGAAAAGATATTTAAAGTTAATTCTTTTATAAATAAATTTCAAATGTTCAACCATAATATTACAGGTTTTTCATGATGACAAAGCCCAGCTAGAAGTTTTGTGGTTGCATTTACTGAAATTCAATAGATCCAGAATCAAAATACATCAAAACTTAATTTACTCCCAGATAAAAGATATTTTTGTTAAGTAATAAAGATGAAATATTGTAATAAAATAATTTTAGTTGTAAGTCAACTATTTATTATTTTGAAAATGAATTAGCATCCAATAGAATTGAACACAAATAATCATCTTCACTTGTATGTAATTCTTTTAAAACTAATTCTTTCATTAGAAAAGTTTTGGCAAAGTTGTGGAGGAGGTACAGAAAAGTTTCACAGCATCTCTGTTTCAGTTTGACAGACTGGCTTAGTCTTGAAATTGTAATGACAAGAAGCAACTTTATTGCATGTGTATTAATAGTTCTTGCATGTTTCAAGAATTAAAGAAGAAATAAAGATCTTTGTTTCAAGAAATAGGTATTACAGGGATTTCCTCTAAGCTTTGTCAGAATACTTCCATTTCTGCTTTAAACACAGAATAACCAGTAATCGGCTATTCTGAGACATAGTGAGTTTTGTCTCTGTATTGTTTTTATATACTTGCATCAGAGCCCCTGGTTTTCTCATGGTAATGCTGTTTGGTTGCAACCAGATAGCACAGACTTTGTGTGTTTTGATTCCTGTTATGGGAGAAAGTAGTGTGTCTAAGTGTATTCTTGTTATTCCAGGCTCAGCCAGACCACTGGTATATATCCTGTCTGTCCTTCAAGTGCCACCATGTGTCTGATACTAGCATACAAATTGACCAAGGGTCTTGATGTTACATGCCATGGCAGCATTTGGGATTTACAGGCGGCCTGCAGACTGCATTGATGCAGGCAGATAATCACTAGACATCCTATTTCATGATTATGTAGTTTTTTAAAATCTATCCCTGGCCTAGGCAACAAAGCAGGAATGCAAGTCTGATTATTGTGCTGGTTTTTTGCATTTGTTTTTCATTAATATTTTTTTCATAAGCAATTATTTTTTCTTTGAACACACGCAGCTCTAGAGATAACATTTGAATGAGTCTACTTTCAGATAAATCAAATGAAGACAGAAAATTTTAAATAGATGTGCAAAGCAGTTTCAGGGATTTTGCTTTTCTGACAGTTATATCCAAGCCTATTATTTTTTTTCTTTACAATTAACATGCAGTATCAGACAGTTTCAGTTTTACTGATTAGTAGCTAAGAAATTGGACTAGCCTGAAAGTACACACGAACTAAAGAAACAGCAGAGGGAGCTGGAAGGAAAGAAAACCTCTTGTTTCCAGCCAGAAGCCCTGTTGGTAATATCTTGGTAATGTCAAGTATGTGAATGTGTCTATTTGATCTTCCTTCTCGAATTTCAGCCTTTTTCAAGAAATGCAATCGGGGAGAAGAAGGAATTTATTTCTTGTGCTTCAAAATCATAGGATTTTTGCTGTAACAAAAATATTAAAAAAATATAACAAGGACAAACGCCTCCCTAGCCTCAGGGAAGAAAAAAAACAACTAAAAACAATGGGACAGAAAAGCAGGCAGAAGAAATTCTTTTGAGACTTGTAATACAAGACATCACTTGTGTAAAGGAGTCTGTTAGTGATACTTAGTAATGGGCTTCACAACTGCATGTATCATTGTCAGAATACAGAAGATTAACGTGTAAAAGGAGACAGCGAAAATAAATAAGCTGTAGAATCCCAAGTTTTCAAAGAAAGTTGAAAATAGGTTTCACTGGATTAGATGAGAGAAATAAGGAAAAGTTGTCTTAGAATAGTAGAAAGTGGACAGCAATTTGGAAAGGAGTCATATTATTTTTATTTAGTTTTTTAGAAATGTTAAGCTATTTTTTCAGTTTAACGTATAAATCTTATTTCCTGAAGAAGCTGTAGTAAACCTTCTGATCCGTAATTTTAAAACTAAAGACTCAATTTTTGTATAATGTGGTTTCAGGCATGTGAGGATCTGAATCATAATTAACATGCTTTTACTGTTCTTTTGCTCTTGTATTTCATAGGTTACGTTTTGAAGCTGTATCTCAGACTTCTCCTATTACCTTGTACCTCTTTCTGAGGAATATATTTGCTGTCTCTGACATTAGTGTCATGGAAGGAGCACTCTTCTGCGATTCCATCTCTTCCAATGAGATATTTTATAAGGAACAAGTATGTGTGGTTTAAAATAATATACTGGATTTGATTTTATTTTTTGATTAGCTTTATTTTGTCATTGCAAGATAGATGTCGCAATCTACTAATCCTATATTCAGAATACTCCACTTGCTGTGGGTTATATGGTCTTTCTTTCTGAACTACTTTAGAAGCTGTTGGTTATTTGTGTCCTGCTGGAATGATGGTTTCTGAATCAGTTATTGCCTGATCCAAAGCCCACTGGTTCCTACTGAGAAAGAATTTTCCTTGACTTCAGTGGTGGTAGATTATAATTTAAGAAAGAAATATAATAATTGTTACTTTAGTCCTACTAAGATGTACCTTGAATTTTTAATTTTAAACATTTCTGCTATTTAATACATGTATTTTAATTAAGATTTAACTTCTAACAGGATTTCATGGTTATAATATACTAATTGTCCTCTACCTTATTTCAGACTTCTTTATGGTATAATGGCATATTATTGACCAAAAAAACCATTGTTATTTGGATAAACAAGCTTTGCCTTCTGTATTATTACATTCCTATTCTATTCTTTTCTTTGCTGAAGTACTTATCTTGTAAGAAATGCAAGCAGTTGATTACTCGGTGATTTTACTGGATCTACTCATGCTTGCAAGGACTTCAGCAGATGACTTGAAGGGATAGGAAGGAATTGTTATCCTTCCCTTACCTACTCTGAGAGGTTAGCACGTGAAATTTGCACTCCACACAGGCTGAGTTTGTTAACCAGATTTTGTAAATTATATGAGCAAACTCAGAGTGCACAATTAGATCAAGAGAAATGGTTTTTTTAGAATCATGAATAATATCACAGTTTTAATACACTTCTAGCAGGTGTCAATGTAAATTAATTTTTAAACTTTCATCTTACTTGCTGCTTATGCTGCTTTTGAAACTGCAGTAACATTTGTCTTCTTCCACTCTTAAATGATTTAAAGCAACAGAATTCATATTTAAATCAAAAAGTGTTTTTCTTTTACAGGTTGCTAGATTAGCAGAATGTGAAACAATGACTGTGGCAATTGAACTTAGCAGCTGGTTGAATGATGCAAGTTACACCCTGCAGTCTGTTGTACAATGTTATGGTCTCCTTGCTCCACTTATTTATCACAAGATTTCTTCAGTGCCAGTAGTTCAGGTGAGAGCGTTTTAAGACAAAGCAGCTCTCAAGCCGTGCAGTTACAGTGATTCAAATTAAACTTATAATAGAGAGTACAGTGGGAGAGCTAAATATCTAGGCTTTGAGTTCTCAATAGTTGATGAAAGAAAAGTCTTTTATAGTTTTATGTGTCCCCAATGCATATATGTTCGGTGTAGGCTGCACACATTCTGGTCTCAGGTATAACAAGGGAACTGCAGAATATTGATTGCTTCTTCAGGATTATTTGTTGGTATTTTAAACTATAGCAGAGTCTATGATGTAACTTCTACTTGAATGTTATTTGCAGATGGCAATTTTGAGGAATTTGTGTATGGGGTTTTTTGTTGTTTTTTTTTTTTTTTTTTGAATGTTTGCTTCATATACAAGTTTCTTCTTAAAAAAAAGAAATCTATTCAATGTTTTGTTAATGCAGTCTTTAGTTTTCAGGCATGTGCTCCTTTCCAGAGGCAAGTACCTTCTCTTTGAAATCAGAGTGCCTGAATCCTCTCCTGTCATTTCTGAAGCAGCAGATGTGTTTTTTAGATTCAGCGAGGATACGGTAGAAAGGTGCAATTTTTTCCTCCTGTAATTAGGTAGCTTTGTTAGGGGGCAGCAGTAAGAGCATGTTTGCTCTGTGAGAAAGGATGAGGTAACTGCACTGCAGACAAGGCACAGACTAGCAGCATCTGAACATGGCAGACAGAGCAGGGCGTGGGTAAGAGGATCCACTGACAGTCCAGAGAAGGTGAAGTTATTGGGCTTGCCTGGGCTCCATCCATGCAAAAAAGTCAGGAGCTGCAGGAGTTGGAGCCAGAGACTGGAGACAAGGCTACAACACAAGTCTGAGGTCTATCCAGGAGAAAGAACTGAAGACCAGCACACCAATACCACAGCTCAAGCAGGGACTGAAGGCTTGTGTTTGAGTTTAACTGGGACTCTTGGGCCCTTGAGCAGAAGATATGAGGGGATGTCTCAAGAGAGGATGCTCAGGGGAGAACTACTGGAGGACTGAGGGCCCTGAGAAGTTTTTAGAAGAATGTTTAGAATAAAAATATAATCTATTTAATTAGAGGTAGCCTCTTTCTTAAGAAGTTATTGGCTGTCATGACCTGCTAAAGGAACAGCTAGCCACTGGAAATGGCTCCTGTTTCAGATTTCCTAATTTAAGTGAAAATAATTTAGTCACATGTTCTTTTCATATCTGATAGACAAATGGTGCAAAGAAGTATTTTATTTTTACAGCATACAGGAAATATTTTAATTTCATTTGAAATTCTGACCATTTCGATATCTTTTTAAGCAGTCCTCCAGTAGGAGTAGTATGTCATCTCACTGAATTAAGCATTCTTGGATTTTATGTTAATTAAATCAGCAAAAATATCTGTCATGTATCTGTAAATTTAACATCTGTGATTTTATGTGAACATGTCATTTATTCCAAAGGGTTATGATTGAAATCTTGACACCATTAAATTAAATGGAAATTTTATTATTGGCACTTGTAGAGCTAACATTGATTCTATCCATTAGATTTCGAAGTATTTTAAAGTTCACCATCAAATACAATAAACTGTACAGGGGTACAGGCTTGTGAGTGTGTGGCACACTCCAAACTTTGTTTTAACTCTTGTATTTACAGATTCTCATTAAGTGCTTGGCTGTCCTCCAAGAAATTCCAAGTGATATTTTGCAGAGGACACAAGAAGGATGTTATGAGAGTATTCAGCATATGATAGCTTGTACTTCATTTTATACAGCAAAGGTATGGCATTATTGTGCTTAGAGCTTAATTTGAGATACAGCTCTTGTCATTTAGAGAAAAAAACAAGATTTAGTAAGCTGGCCTTCAGAATGATATCTTAGAGAACCAGCACTCTTAAATAGTAAAGGTATACAAATATTTATCAGTATGTTTGTATCAGTGCATTTTATCTAATAATAATAACATTTTGACTTTTTAGTATTAATTTGTTCAGAAAATAGACTGAAGCTATTACTCCATGACATCAAATCTATATTTTATGTCATTTTGTGTATTTTTACATTTAAAGTAGTACTATTTTCAATAAGGCCTATATGTAATATATGAGTTTAAAAGTCTACTTACTGCAAATAGCGCGCACGCTGTGTCTCACCTAAAAAATCCACTGCGCAGGCTCGAAGGGTTAATGACCTTTCCCAAATCTTCGCTCGCGAAGACTGGCCATTATTATTATTATACTGCAAATAAGCCATATTTGTAGTTTTAATCAGATTAACATTTCTGGTTTATTTGCTAATTAGATACGAGAGATTTTGTATTATTTGTCTCACATGCTGGCAGAAATATAAACACCTTGAATTTTAACCATAATATATATCTGTAGATGACATTTATGATTCAGATAATCTATTTAGTGAGATAAGGAGAAAGATGGTACTGGATTTTTTTCCTCAAGTACAGAGACATGCTACAGTTAAATTACTCACCATCATAAATGTATGATACTGAAAAAGTCAGCTTTCCTCTAGCTTTGAGTATGCCTCAACTAAGAGCTCATACTGAAGCTGAGCTGTGGCTAATGGTTTGAGGGATTCCTGTGTTGGTAATTCTTTACCCTGGTCTTACAGGAGCTAAATCTCTGTGCTCACCTCACAAGACCAGATCAATATCAAATGACCCTAAAAATTCTCTGCAAGAAGACCCAGTTTTCATTCTTTCTTTAAAGATGAGTATCTTAAGCCTTAGTGTTGTCATTTTAATGGTATGAATCAAATATTTCATGGCTGTGAGGCTAGGAGCCAAGGGCAATGCTATGGCTGGCAGGGCAGCACCTAGTAGTCAGGTTCAACCAGGAGCCTAGATTATCAGGTGAGTTCATGATGATGAGGCAGGTCAGAACTGAAGCTGGAAAGTCAGTCCACAGGTCAGGCTAAGGTGTGGTAAGTTTAGATAGGATCAAAAGTAGCTTAGCAGGCTGGTGCATCACAATAGGAACAGTCTGAGATCAAGCTGAGAAGTTGGTCCATGGGTTGGGTGCCCAGTCCAGTGGATCCATTGCCAGGCCCAGGCATGGCTTGGACCAAGCTGGAGGCCAGCATTCCTGATACACAGGAGCTGGCAGGGACTGTAGATTTAGGCTTGAGCTGAGAGGGAGCTCCTGGTCCCATGGGGTGGGGGGCGCCCAGGTGGATGCTATAAAGGCAAATAAAGCCTGTTAGGAACCTTGAAACATTGATAATGTGTTTGTTTGTTGTTGGATTCCTCAGCTAAGTGACTGTCACTTATGTTGCTGATTTTTTTCCTTAGAGGTAGTGTTTCAACAGAATAGCATACAGAATAGTAAACAGAATGAGTGAATTACAAATGCTTCTGATTAAATCATGGTATATGGTTTTCTTTTGAGTTACAGTCAGCTCATGTACTGTACTCATGCTAAGGTAATCTACACACTTATTTAGTATTGCAAAGGCAAACATCCTTACTGGAAGCTAGCTTGCATATAGTAGAAAGCACTTGGGCCTTTAGAGCTCTATCAATAAGATAAAGCCATCTAAAAACGTTCCCTATACTGTTAATTTATAAATTTTGTAACTTAAAAATAAATGTCACCACTCCTTTCACTAATACAGTTGGGATTTTAAAATGTGCCCTTGATACCAGAGAGGTAAATGAGGATCATTTAGTTACCCTTTATGTTCTTTGATAGCAGTTCTGCCTGAGAACAGGGAGAGTGTCAATCACAGAAATAGATACTTCCATTCTCTGAGGGATAGGCTAAGCAGAAGTAGAACACATAGATAATATATCTGCAATTCCAATTATTTTACAGGTCTACAGTCTTCATTTTTTAATTAAAAGAAACTTGAGTATTAAGTAATTAATTTCTATTTCTAATATTCATGCATTTTGACAACTGTAAGTAGACAATAATGAAAAATTACATGTTATGTAAACAAAAATATATATAACAGATGATTCTTTAATAGGTACTACGTTCATGGAAAGAATATGGACTTGCAGTAATTATCATTAACTATGGGAAAAAATTGTTGGATTCCTCACCAACAGTCTCACTCTGCTTGTCTGGAGCTATGAAAACTGAAGAAACACACACTAGCAAAGAAGTAAAAGTAGTTGCTCTGTTTTTTACTTTTTATTTTCTCCAAATGCTGTGTTGTATTATTTTGAAGACTAGATTTGTTCATTTTTTTGTTTTAGAATCATAGAATGGTTTGGGTTGGAAGGGACCTTAAGGATCATATAGTTCCAATGCCCCTGCCATGAGCAGATTGCTCAGGGCCCCATCCAACCAGGTCTTGAACACCTCCAGGGATGGAGAGTCTACAACCTCTCCGGGCACTTCAGAAGTGATTGTATGGAAGAAGAGTTTCCTTGCAGAATAAAAGTTCCCAAAGTACAGCTGAAAGGCTTCTATTTAATTGTAGCCATCTTTGTTAAGATCAGGATAAAATTGCAGTGTGTACAGGATCTGTATAAGCTTCTGCAGATGCTTATACAAGCATCACTAAATGATCTTCACATATAGTTTCCAAGAATGCTATATTAGACAGAAAAAGAACAATTAAATAATTGTATAAGTAAAGAAGAGCAAAAATACCCCAAATAGTGTAGAAATTTAGCATTTCACTTTGTGTAGAAGCTGCTTGAAACCGAGTCTATAGGAGTATCTTAGGAATTGTGTGGACTGAAAAATATATCTCAAGGGAGGAAGAACTTCCAACCTCAAAGACCGTAGTACTTCAATTACAAAGAGATGCAGCAGGTTGTGAGGATTTCCTGCAACTGAGAATCAGAGTAAAATATTGATTCTCCATACTGTTCTGGTTTTTTTTAAAACAATCTTAAAAAGAGATTTTACTGAAGAGGAGATTTGAAAAAGAGGTAAGAAAGTAGAATAAATGGGAGAGGAAGAAAGGAAGCAGTGGGGGTATGAAATGGAGATATATTAAAGAGACACGAAAAGTCAATTGGCTTACAGGGAAGAGTTTCTGTAGAACACTGGTCAAAATTTTGTCTATTGTTTATTGCTGTGTTAGCTGCTCCCAGCTTCATACCAAGAAAGAGAAAAGTATCTAAGATCATAGGAACAAACAATATAATATCTTCATCCAAGTAGGGCTGACTGAAAAGTATATTTTTACTGAATTTTAAAAAATAAGAACTTTCTTTCCAAAGGAAGATTTTATTTCTGTAGGCAGTAAGTAAACTAAAAAAGATTATGTTTTCTGGAAAATGACATGTTTTGCCAAACCAAAAACCTGGCAATGATTTATTCTTGATTAATCTCTGAGGTAGTAAGTGGAGTTGCTCTACTACCAAATAGATTTTTAAGGTGCTATGACAACAACATATTTGAACAGACTGCTTAACAAAATATGCTGCACTAAAAAAAATCATGAACACCGTTTTTATTTCACTTCAAAAGAAAAATGAGAGAATATTGACGAAATTTTCAGATATAGATTCAGAAGACTTCAGATCTAACCTAAATTCCACTATTGACATGCTGGTTTTAGTTAAGTTAAAGCTAAGCTTTTATAACAAAGTATTGGATATTTCAGGCCAGTTCTTCAAAGGCGTCCCATTTAGCTGCAATGGCAAAAGCAACAGAAAATCTAAGCACTCTTGAATCAGATCTCCTCAGACTGACAGAGCCAGGTGGGTGTAGTATTGACACACTTCTTACCTTTTTCTATGGAGTTTTCTATGCTTTATTTGTAAAAAATATTTACCTAAGAAATACTTTTATTTCTTATCTCTTTCATGATAAATCAACCAAAATAATAAAATAATGGCAGTGATCTTATTTATACCTGGTAGTGATGTGTGTAATGACCTTTAATCATATTTTTCATAATTTTCACCAGAACACTCAGTTCTGCTTTCAAAGGAATGTTCATTTGTGGTTATTCTGCAAATATGTATGTTCTCCCAGTCTGTGTAAATCAGGTTCCATGTTATTTAGGCTTGCTCTATCTTCCTAAATCAGAAAATTCAGTGGCAAAGACCACTGTACATTTATAGCATGTCTTAGTACTCTACCAGTGCTAGTAGCAATGACCACTGCAGGAAATTTTACGAGAGAAAACACTTCCTGAAGAAAGTTCCCAGAAATTGTCCTTTTTGTGAAGGAATTGCATGTATACTAGCATGCAATTTCAACTCAGGAATGAATATATCAACTTTGAAATATCTTAGAGTCTGGATTAAGCATAAGAATTTTCACGCTAATAATTCTGCCAAAGTTAGATGAATTAATAAGTAGAAATAATAAAGAAAATTTGGTTAGAACTTAAGAGCCACTCAGAGCCACTACTGATTTTTTTTCCCATTGTATTTGCATGACATCTTGTACTCCTTGGAGCCTAGATAGAATTGGAGAATAATTTAGCTGGGAAGGGATTTCTGGAAGGTATTTATTCCAATCCCCTTGTCAAAAGAGGTACAATTAGATCAGGTTGCTTTTGGACTTGTCAAGTTTTGAATTGCTCTGAAGAAAGATATTTTGCAGCCTTCATGGGCAACCTGTTTCTGTAGTTGACCACCCTTATGGGTTGAAAGGTTTTTCTTTATATCTGTTTGGATCTGTCTGATTTCCAGCTTGTTTCTATTGTTTGTTTTGCTACCAGTGAGGATAGTCTGTCTCCACGTTCTATATTTTTCCCATTAGGTAGGTGTAGACTGCTCTAAGCCTTCCCTTCTTAAGACTGAATAAATCGAATTCCCTCAGCCTCGTCTTGCTTTGTTGTGCACTGTAGCTCCTTATCATCTTGGTTGTCCTTCACTGGACTTCCTCTGGTATGTCAGTTCTTGTACTACAGTGTCCAGAACCAAACACAGTAATCTGGATGTGGTATGACAAGTGCTGAATAGAGGGGAATAGTCACTTCCCTTGACTCACTGGCTGTGCTGTTTCTGGTATAGCCCAGTATGCAACTGGCCTTTACTGCAAGACCACACTGATGGTTCATGTTCTAGTTATCGTCCATCATCTCTGTATATGTGTTTGTCTCAGAAGAGAAAGCATAAAGAGCAATGCAAAAATTCCATTCATCAGTGTAGTGATCCTTCATTTTTGCTGCTGACATTGATGCCTGCATTCCTGCAGAACAAGTTACAGAATGAAAGAATTCTGTTAGTTAATTGAAAATTACATTGATTACTTAAAAAAAGTTGTTCCATTGTTACTTAATAGAAAGTTAAATTAATGGACTGATCAGTTAGAAAAGAACACATTTTCAGTAGTTGGCAAATACTTGATCTCTGAAGACTGCTCTGTTGCTGAAATAGCGTATTTGACAATAAGTTTCAGGATACAAATTGAGAAGAAGCCTTTTGCTGAGGCTATGCAAAGCTTACAGCTGTCCTTACAAATATGTTTTAGGACAATGTGGACACCTGTAGGGCATACTGCTAAAAATATTTTGGAAAAAAACTTGTCATGGGAAATCATTAAAAGTGGAACCAACACAATCTACAAGAAAAATGGAAAAGAGCTGCCTCTGCCTCTTTCAAAAGAAGTGAAAACCAAAATGTTTCATACACAGTACAATTTAAATTCTGGAATTTCAAATCTTTTTCCATTTAAACATTTTTGGAAGGTATTATTCTTTGTGAAAATGCTTATTTGAAGCAATATATTTTTGAACTTGTCAAATAAGAGAGAGTACTAACAAACGGTGTGAATTGTCCTAAGAAGAAAATTTTTAAAAGTCTGCTTTCCTGCTGGCTGTCCTGTTTGATTGGACATTATTTGCATTCAACAGACTTAAACTGACAGCTATCACTGGAAGGTGTAGCTATTGATCCATTATTACAACTTGTTCCAGAGAGTACTTTTAACCTCGCTTTTTTCAGGGACTTGCTGCACTGATCTTTTTCAACCACAGGACTTACCTAAGCACAAAATATGAAGGTCATGTTTCTTTATCAAGGCAAAATAACAACTAGCACATGTAACATTGTTCTGGTGCTCATCAGCTGATAATGCAGTTGCATTTAACTCTCAGAAGCTTGAATCCAAGTTATTGTCCTATGTATTATATATACTAATTATATCTATATATTGTATATATTATTTACATTTATATATATAAAATATATTATGTAATATAAACACTTTTGTAGACATATATTTATGTAAATATTTAGATTAAGAAAAAAAATCCTTTCCCTACATATACTATCCATATGAGGAGCATGTATGTAAGTACTGGTCACTAGTAGCATCTTGTGATCAGTTCATGCTGTATAGCCTTAAATACATTTTTTGACCTGTCCTTTCTGCACATTATCCTCTACATATGATTTGCATGGATCTTTGTTAGACCTCTGGTGAACTCCAGACATTCTCCTTATTAGTCTAGTAGCTGGAAGTTCATCAGTCTTATCTGTAAGCTCTTCATTATTTAAGTTGCATAGCTACTTCTGTTAGAAGAAAAAAGCAAGCATTTGAATTTCTCACTGGATGACAGTGAGAGATTTAAAAGCAAACTCTGTGCTAAAAAAGAATTTTTCTAGTCTTCAGTTACGGTTCCTGGTAGAGTTTCTATTGCACACTATCACTGCTTATCATAACGGATTTGATTTGGTTATTGATCTAGCTCGTGGATCAGAGCTTACAGGAAAGGAATATCCTTTGTTCCTCTACCCTGTAATTTCATGTTGGAAATCAGATCGTGCTTATCGAGAAGGTAGGATAATTGGTGTTTATTTTAATTGTAAAGGCTTCTTTACTTTAGAAAGTTGTCAGTAAGGCTGTTTTGTTTTTGCTTGAAATAAGCTCTTGGAAATGTTATCTTCATTTGGTTCTCAAATAAACAAAATGAAGTGAAACATAACCTATAAGAAGTTCTTAATATAGTCACATATAGAAGTGTATGCAACAAATCATTTTGGATGTTGAGGCTAAGTATATAAAATACTAATATTTTAAATTGAATTATGTTTATTTTCTAGTAACCTTAGAAATGAGCTAATTTAAAAAAAATAAAATAACGCCAAGTTTTTTAAAGATTCTGTTTGTATGAAACGTTCTTTTTAAATTGGGGTACTGCATTTCCACATTTAATTATTTTACTGGAAGAGGAATTCACATAAGTCTCTGTCCCTAGAAAGCTTGTCAGAAATTCTAAGAATGTAAATAGACTGAGCTTGTGAGTCTGGATTCCCAACAAGAGGAAGTATTTAGCAATTGCTATTGTGTATCTCTGATTTCAGTATCAGTATGACGTTTCTTCATAAACATGCAACATGATATAAATATGTGCTTTAAGACTTGCATAGCTGTACTTGTAGCTGAATTCAGAATCCTTTTACAGCATAAATACAAAACCTGTGTTATCTGTCACTTTATTGCAGTGATTAAATTCAGAAACCAATCACGTTTTCTTGAGTTCTTTGTTCAACTTGTGCAAAAAGTTCTGAATGAAGAGAAGTTTCAATGCGTTCTGGAATGGGCAGACAATGTGCAAGATTACTTGAAAAGGTAGATCTCTATTATAGTAGTAGCAAAAAACTACTACTTACATTCACCAGAGTCACAGTTACAGCAGCAACTATAAGTTATACCTGGTTGAAGACTCATCTGTAGTAATTTCCATGACTTCTAGTCTGCAGAAGTTTCGTGAACACAGAGGATTATATAGCTACAGTAAATACTGTGTTGTGACCTGACTATACATGGAGACATAATATTATGGGCATTTGCCATTAGAAGAGTATGCTGAGTTAAATCAAAAACAAACTGATCAGGGTCTACCTATAGTGTCACAAAAAAAATTCTATACAGAAAAGTGGAACCAAATTGTAGGTACTCACTTGAAAGGATCCCAAAGAACTTCAACTTTTTTTAGAAGTGCACCCTGGTATTTCTGAAATCTGAATGGAAAATAATCAACAAAAAGGAGATATGTATTTTAGGGAACAGGAATTGCTGTTAAAAGGCAACTTTTGCTGCAAAAAAATTGGACAAGAAGAAGTTCTTTGCAGAATTCTGTAGTCTAATTTGGGTAGTGAAGGAAACTGTTTTGTTTTACTAGGAGTTAGGAAGGTGAGAGAGTTGTTACTTACAAATTCAGATTTCTGTAATAAACCTTGAAGGTGAGCACTTCCTATTTTCTGAAGGGAAGGAAGGAAAGAAAGTCTACTGATCTTAAAACTGCCCGTGAAATAGGAATTGCATGTGCTCTTTATGTTCCCAAAGATAGGAGTTTAACATGATGGAAGGAGTTTAACATGATGATTATAATGATGATGATGATGATGATTTTAACAATATTTTTTTGTCAGGAGGAATGACATCATTCTATGTAGTAGTGGAATTTCAACACAAGAAGCAAGTTCTCTCCCTCTGCAAGAAGGCAAACGCACTACAGGAGCTGAGAAAGTGAGTTTTATTTTTAGTGAGTCATGTGTGTTTTTCCTGAGCAGCAATAAGCACAAAAATAAATTTCTAAAAAT
>NW_016690189.1:8873990-8913944 GCF_001604755.1 Lepidothrix coronata
CCTCAACGAGAGACATGCAGATTTGCTAAAATTTGGGATACAAACTCTAGTCCTCAGCTCACCTCTGCATTCCTAAAATCAGGAAGAAAAGTTGGCATGAGATTTATCTGAAAGACCAATTGTGAGAATTTGAGATGAGTCAGAGTAATGCATTAAAAAATCAATGGAAACTTTCCTTTCCTCACCTCCCTTTAAAAAACCATAATATTAATAGGAAATGCCTTGGGTACCCTCACATGAAGAAAAGGAGATCAGCTCAGGCCTTTTTGTACAATATATTGTGCATACACTTTTTCATGAATAGTTGTTCATGGTTAACTCCTTGTGCAGATATTCTAGTTGCATTGTAAAGACTTTTTGTTCAGAATTCTTTAAAATAAATTATTGTTTTTATTGGAAGGTGAGAATAATCTTAATGAATTTGTATTGTTTTGGAGGAAGAGTTTTCTTCCCACCTAGTAATGTTGTAATGCTGGTAGCATCTGAGATATATTAGGGAAAGGATTTTTCTGTCTTAGTTTTTGCACTGCAAAGTTTCAATATTTATAATAATAAATAATAATAATTTATAAGATTAGGAAAAGAAATATCATTATTTTTGCGATGAAAATACTGGTATATGAAAGTAAATATTTGAGGACCTGGCTGGCTTCTTAGTGTTGGGTGTTTGACATGTACTTTCCAGAAAAATTGTGAAGCTCTCTGGAATTTTTAAGTATTCATTTTGCAGTCTTATTTTGACAACCAGTTCCAGATTTTTTTTTTAATGTTCTTTTCTGTTCCTGTGTAAGCCAAACTGCTGTATGCCTCAAATAATTGATAATGTAGGTATAAATAAGTATTTAAAATACATTTAAGATTTTTGTGGAAGATTTTTTTTTTAAAGAGAATGCCTTTTTTATTCAAAGAAACCAAAGGCATCAAAGGCATCACCTTCGAAGAAATCAACTGCCAGAAAAGAACAGACCCTTAGAGAGTTTTTAAAGAAACAGCCAGATATAATGAGTTCTCCAGAAGCACAAAGGTAAATGAACAGAGTTGTCAGGTTCATATACAGAAAAAAATTATTTTGACTGAAATTTAGTTTACAATTAAGTGTGTATTTAATTTTTTTTATATCAAAGGGATGAATTTCTGCACAGTCCTCTAACTTTTCTGCTTTAGTTTAGTATAAAATTGGCTTCCTCTCAAGAAAACAGAATCTCTCATTTCTGTTTCAGAAAATAATTGTTGAAGATTTTCAAGTCTTTGTATTAATAATTAAAGATTATATTTCATTTGTGTTAGCATATTGATTCATCAAGGTGGAAAAGTTATGTTAATCTACGTATTATAATGCTTTTCAAACTGTGTTGGGGAGCTTACCTGACACAAATCTAATAAAAAATGTTTATTATTTCCTGAAGTTCAGGTAGTTTCAGAATGATTTCTGTCATCCTTGTGCTAGTCTTTTTGGACTATCTGTTCTGTAGCTCTCAGAAAACTTTTTCTTGATAAAAACAAATAAATATTCACTCACCTCTTTTTTTGGCAGGTACTTGTATATGTTAATAACACTACCTTCTGACCTAAAAGAATATGTAGTATTCATTTCCTAGTGTTTTGGTCACTTATGCTTCCAGCAATTAGCAAGTAGAAAACTGTAAATATTTGCACATAAGCAATCATGTAATTTATTCTGGAAATGTTTTAAATAACCTAAAAAAGTCTTACATATAATCTTCTAAATATTCACCCAAACCATCCATTTTTTTCCTCCTTGACAGAAAAAACTCCACCTTGCTTAAAATGATTTTCATGGCTTTCAGCAGAAGTGGAGTTGTTAAACTTACCCTGGGTTTTTTGCTTTTTCAGCCACTCTTTTGTATCTTATATAATAGTAGTACTGTATAATATGATCATAATTCTATACAGTATACTATTCTGCCCACATTTTAAAGATGGAAAACAGACAGAAAAAATAATTTAGTTTATTAAAAAAAAAAGAAAAAATGACATTTGGTTTGCATGTAGCAATGTACGCATGTGAGGTAATACAGAATTGTTTGATCTGGCAGAGAAATGTATAAAAAACTATGGCTGGAAATTAAAGCCAGGCATCTAAATCTGAAATAGTTTGTTTTCTTCACAGTGAGGATGATTAGCTACCAAAGCAAAGCAATAAAAAGAATTATCCAAATTCACAGTGTAATAGTAGACCCTCCATCTCCTGAACAGACTGTGTGAAGCACATTGTATTTGCTATAATACTGTTTGGATGATTCAGACACAAATAACTTCAAACACAGAACTAAACTTTCTTAAGTACTAAGGTAAATATCATGGAAGTTGGTAAAATATAAAATGGGATGTAATGTGTATTAAGTGCACTTAGAGAGGGAAAACATAATTGCTTTTCTTGACTAAAGCAAAAATCTTTTCATTAGAAATGTCACATGCTTCGGACTTAATGTAAGTCTGTGGATATGCAATGGTATACTTTTGTGTATCTTTACCATAATTTTCTTTTCTAGAACTTCAGGAAAACACAGTTTCATTTTTTGCTACTTCATATGTTTTGGTTAGGAAAGGCAAGGAAAAGTTGCAAAAAGCAGCTCAACAGACCTTAGTGGTACTGCTGGGTGATTACTTAAAGCGAAGAAGGTTTCGTCACATGTGTCTTGAAGAGATGCCCTGGAAGTCCCAGATGAATATCTATCTAGCAGTTGCACACTACCACTTATTTAAAAAGAACCTGGAAGAGCAATATAATATTGGAATTTGTGGTTCACAGCATCTGGAGAGGTATATCTTACTGCAATATTAGTCATTGCTACTAATACAGATTATTGGGTTATTGCTGTTAATGCAGGCAGATCTGAATGACAATGTCATCAGTCAGTCTGTCATATGAACAGTTCCACTTCCAAATACAAATTGATTTGCTATGTAACAAGTTTTGCTTTCCATCATGTAGACATCATGCATATTTTTGGTTACTCACTTGTTTGGTCAGATGACAGCTTTGAAATATGTTATCTGTGTTGTTTTTTGGTTCCTTATAACTTTTGGCTGTCATTCATTATTTCTGATTCCTGAAACTGTAGGAAAGTAATCACTTCTGAGAAACTGAATTTGTGTATTCTGAATTCTTTTTGTTATTGTGTCTGGGGTTTTTTTTGTGCTTTCTTCTCTTTCTCCCATTCTACAGTTACAATATTTTGGATCCAGAGATATTCTCACTAAACCATTCTGGCACTGTGATGGTGAGAGAAGCCACAGAGAGTAACATGAGAAAACCAACTCCTCCTCTCCTTGAAAAGTTGGAAACAACCGAAAACCAAACTGGTAAGAACTTTTACTGGGCGCACAACTGAAATTCATTTCAACTTAACTTTTTCTCTCTCTTAAATTCTGTCTTGACCTCCATCGTTAGTTCTCCACATCACCTTTGGAAAAACAGTTACACCAAGTTAAGAGAAGACATTTCTAGATTTCAGTTGTCCTCTGTACTTTTTTTGGCATACCTAGTATAACAAGTATATGAGGCATATCTAATAATTGTGAGCATTTTTTACTGTATTTGATAAATATGTTACATTTTATCAAGTAGTTATTCTTTATCCTATACTTTAATAAAAAGTTTATAACTACCTAGAGCTATTACATTGATAATATTCCAGATTATTCTGAATGCATTGACAATTTGTTTCTGTTTCTGAGGTTTCTAATTGATCTGTAGTTTCCTTTACATTTCCTAGCAGGTCAGTAATTTCCTGGTTCATTCTGTAAGTCATTCTTAAAATTATAGACCGAAGTTTATTATTATCTTTCAAGTTTTAAGTAGAATTTAGTTTTCCTTCTCTACTACGTACTCTCCAGTATTTTCTGTGTCAAGAAGCTACCTCAGGACCAATTTTTTTATTTTCTACCACTTTCATTTCAATTCTCTGTCTTTCACATTCTACTGTTTTATTATTCCAGCTATTTTCAATTATATCCTGTGAGATTTCAACAGAAGGCAAAAGGTTCCTGTTTGTGGGTAACTGTGAAATGCAGGACCTTGATTTCCTCAAATGTTAGTGATAACATGCAAGTCAACACAAAGTATTCTGCCTAGGCTCCATACGTTCAAAAAGAAATCACAAGCCTCGTCTTTTCAATAGCGCTTCAGGGACACATTGTGACAGAACTGTACAGATCAAAATTCTCCTGTCATTCCATGTAGGACTTCCTTAAGTAGAATCAACTGTCCTCTTTGCCTTTTCTGAGGAGGTGGGGCAAAACCTAGGACTTGAATTCACTAGTTCTCTTTGCAACAGCTTACTTTTAGTTAAACAGTTTTGTCTTGATGCTTACAAGTCACTAAAAGTTGCTGAAACCTGATAAAAGTCCTGTTTGCTATCTCCTAGCCTTTGCAACAATTCTGAATAAAAAGAATTACATAAAGTGTGTAGTTTGCCATATAGTTCAAATACTATATAGCTTGAAATTAGCTTCTGCCCGAAACCTATAGTTCAAGTATTATTGTATTCCAGAACCATGAACTTTTGTGTTCCTCCTTGGGGGATATTTGGTATGAGTAAAATAATGAAGCAATTATACACATACCTGAGAATTTGTCAGAAATCTTCCTTTTTTCCTAATGTCTTCTTTTAAGAGACCTCTGTTTCAGAGAGATTCTTGGGAGCTTGCCGAGTGATTTCTTGCCTAAAACTTAACTTCTGTGAGGGTCGTGTTTTACCTTTGAGGCTGAAAACTATTTGATACCTGTTACTATTTTGCTCGAACTTATTTTCCTCCCTGCTTCTCCCAATGCTTAAGTAAAAGCATCTTATATTTTAAATATCATAACCTTACAAATATGATAACCTTAACATTGGCATTTCGTACCATTTAAGTATTTAGCTGCCACAGGAAAATCCTAGCTGATTGATTTTTTTTTAAAATTATTTTTTATGTTTTTTTTGAGAACTTTAACTAATTTTTAACCAGTGAACTTTTCAGATACAGATAAATCTTCTAAGGGCAGAATTAAACAGAGTCGAACTCCTCAAACTCAAACAACAAAAGAAGAGCAGAACCAGTTTCTGTCAAATGCCACTTTATTGAAGCATTTTACAGAAATCTTCTTGCATTTAAGAAGAGCAGTGGTAAGATATGATTTCTTATTAAAATTATTAATTGTTATTTATTTATTTATTTATTTATTTATTGTAACATTGCATTACAATACTTACTACTTTCTACATTAAAAAAAACAAACTTCAGAAACTTCAAAAAAAATTTCACTGGGTAGAAGCAATGATTTCACATCTTCTGAAAAATGTCTGAGTACAATGTACAAAATGTCAGACATATCATCAGTCATAATTTATATTTCTATAAAACATAATTTAATGTAATTGTTCTATTTTTCATTTCATCTTCATAACTTTCCTTCTCGTGTTTGTTAAATTTTCTGAAAATACTTGCGGACTTGCCTTTCCCTTTACAGGTCCTAGTGAATGTCACACTATAAACAGAAGAACCAGTGATTGAAAGGAAATGCAGACTAACTACTCTTCTAAACCCAAATAAAAATACACATATAGGTGGTGTGAATTAATTTTTATTTCTTGTTCTCACACCAAAACCAACAATTAAATTCAATTATAAATTAGTCCTCCTATGAAAATTTAAAAATTAAGGTTCTATAATGCTTAGACTGTAATTCTGAAAGATTACTTATGCCTAAGTTTTGCAATAAAAGAATGAAACTTTTAATTTCTGCATTTCAAAAGTATAATTATATTTTGTTTATTATATTTTAATTACATAGATTCTTGCTCACCGTGGTGGCCACTGGACATTGCTTCAAAATGCTTGTCGAGAACTTTGGAACTATACGCAAGAATTACAATTGATTGCTAACCATTCACATTCCCGTAGGGATACATTTCCCATTACCTGGGGTTTTCTTAGGAACACCATCTGGTTGCCATTTTATTTGGCATCAGACATGATGATTGATATGATAACTGAACTACAAGCAAGCAGTTCTCTTAAGGTAGAAATTGGTTTTATTAAACCAATATACTCTTTATTATTACATCTTTACTAGAAGTAGTTTTCTCTTTCTTCCATTATATTCTGCAATATATATCCAAGTTATTCTCTGTAACAAGTTTTTTAGCTGATTACAGTTTTTTCTAATCTTTGTAATTGATTTGTCCTAAAAACACATTTGAAAATAACAGGTAGAATAACGTTTTTTCCTTGTAGATTGTGGAACCTGAGGGAGACTTCTGCATTCCCAGTTGTTTAGGAGGTATTATGGATGAGAATGGTGGTTCGAATCTTCATCCACAGCCTCCCCTGGATGATGTGAATGTGGTTGACTTGAAATGGATATGTAATCTGATTCTTAAAACGATAGAATTGTTATATCAGATGAAGAAGTGGGAAGCACTGGTACACATAACTGTTCAGTTTAATATATTTACACAGTAAGTTACACCAGCTCCAATAAAAACTAAAAAACTAACACTGTGTAGTTCAATATACAATTATTTTGCTTAATTACTATAATTTGCTTTTTTTCCAGTGAGAGATACACAGAGCAAGTGAGTCCACTGCTGGTGTATGCTCAGAGGCAGCTGCTGGAAAGGATACAGCAAACCAGTGGCCCAGACAGCCATGAATCTCATTTCATACAATACCTGTCTGATACTGCACATAAGGTGAAACATAGATTTCTTTTGGGGGCACTGACTCATAATGTGAACTAAATATGGAGAAGCACTTTCACTAGTTAGATTAATATGTTTTCTCATAATGTTCCCAAATAGTCAATTATAATAAATTAATGAACATAATTGATTGCAGTGCATGAAAAGGCTTGTATTACATGATTGCAAGAGAAGCAGATGACCCAAGGAACATTTTTTCCATGCAATACGTACACATTCCATATTATGAGCCTAAATCTAATTTCCTGTTAGTTCTTAATGCCACTCTTTTAACCTGAAAACATTTATGTGGCTATTGTGCAATCTTTGTGATTAATTAAAATTAAATACAAAGATTGCTGTATTTCTGCATTGAAACACTGCTCCTAAAGAACAAAGCTAGTAAAATTGAGTTAGCAAAACACTGACAATGCCAATAAAAAACTTAAAAATCTTGATCACCAACAGAAAATCCCCTAGGATGCTCAGCAAGTTCCTTTCATTAAAAACCATGGCTCTATATATTTAACAGTGACACTTGGAAATTTTTCATCAAATTACCTATTAGAAATTAGGATTTTCCTTTTTATTTTGTTAATGTAAGGTTTATTTCTAAGAAGTTTTGCTAAAGTCAGTCACACTGTGGGTATTTTTAATATGTTTCTATTACTAATACAAAGACAGGACTTGAAGGAGAGGTGGGGGAAGTGGCATTTGGAATACCAAAGAGGTTTGTTCTGAACATGAACATGGGGTTCAGGAGCCACTGTCTTTTGTAGAGAGAGAACACTGGTGCCCAGGGCTTGTAGGGACTCTGAAGTCACTCCTGGCTCATGAAAGGCAGCTGAGGTGTGCTCTGTCTTATCTTTCTGTCAGCTGTTTCCTGCTGACTTCTTTCAGGCCCTGCTATTCAGAGCATAGTCCTGTGTCTAAAAAAGGGCACCATGGCAAACCACCACATACTGCTGATAACTGAGCATTTTGGAAAAGTAATCATAGTTTTGAAAGACAGCTTACAGAATAAAGACTGGTTTTGGTTAATAGTAATAAGTGTTGTTCAAAAAAGACATTATCGAGTTGGAGATTTGGAGGTTATGGCTACATTTTGTAATGCAGGGCCATTCAGAGAGTCTAGAAATAGTCCTGAATTGGTTCTTCTGCTTCTGAAGTGATGTAACTACATTAGCAAAATAAAAAGTCTCTTCTAGATTAGTCCTTTATGGAAGTGTGGAGGTTTGCTTCTTTGACAGGATTAGACTGCTTTTGTTACTTGCTTAGAGGTATTTTGTATATCCCTATGCAGCATTGCATTGTGTTTTACAGACAACATGCCCTTTAGGCACATTTACAGTGACAGGTCCTGTGCAATCGTGCATTCATCTGAAGAAAGAAATGTGGAATCTTTGATGAACATTGAGGAGTTTCTCATGATTATGGCAAATACCAAATACAATACGAGTTTAGTTCAATAACTTCAAAACACTTATATCCAATTTTTAGGTGGTGTGAATGTTTCACCTCTTACTAGCAAGAACACTAGTTACAGATCATTGGTGTCTTTGTTAATTAGTCCTTTTTATTTTGTCATATGACTGTTTCGATACTTAACTAAAAGCACCAAACATTGATTTTTCTGAATATTATCCAATTATCATGAAACAAAACTTGCTTTTTAGATGAGTTGCAGAAACTATATAGGACACAAATTACAGCTGCCTGTTGCCCGTTCAGCCAGTGAAGAGATTTTTCCTGGATCCTTTTTCTATCCTGAGATGAAAAATGATTCTACAGGTCAGAGCACATTTCAGTATTGTGTGTTCTCTTTTCTGCCAAACTCTTTTCTTTGTTTCATACTGGATTTTTATTTTTTTTCCCTTCCTTCTTATTGTAGTTCCTTCACTACTCCTATAATGTTTCTTTTAATATAAACTCAGCTTTGTCTTCAAATTTATTGTTCTTAATATTTTGGATGGGTAGTAATGTCAAGATCTTTCAAAATATATTCAGACTGTATCTGAAAGCAGAGAAAAGCAGTTGTCATCCAGATGTCAGATGAACTACAGTATGTGAGTGAGCTTAATGGTCTTGGTCCAGTTTACTGTCAGTATTGTTGGATACCCAGCAATGTACCCAGAAGTTAGTGTGAACCAGCACTGTTATCGATAGAATCGATGTTCCTGATGATTAACAATCTCATGTAATTCATAAACCAACAGGAAACAGAAGTGAAAATTTTAATATGCTTTAGTTTTAAAGTTCCAAAATTGTTCAAATATGTTTTACAGGGTGATTTACTAAAAATATTTCTATATGTATTACAAAATTGTCCTCCATATTATTAATTCTTTTTAGATCACAGTCAGGCAAAAGCCCTAGTTTGTGTGCCTCTTGATGTGAATGATACACTGAGATGTTTTAGAGAAACTCTACAAAAGTCTAAATATCACAGCAGAGCACTAAGACACAGCAGAAAACTACTTTCATTATTTCTTGCACACACACAAGGTGAGTTATTTATTGAAGTGTTTCTCATTTAATGAAATGTATATGCATTTAAAATAATAAAGAGTGAAAGGAACAGATTTTTCTAAATTTAAGTTTTATTGTTATTGACAACTAAAAAAAAGATAGAATATGAAGTTATATATGAAGTTCTATAAGCACAAGCTCTAAGCCTGACTTTTATTTTTATGCAACTGTGTCACTTGTCTGTCTGCAGCCCTACCTCTGGCAGAGGACTGACTGGCAGATTTTCCCAAATTTGTTTTCACTAGCAGAGCACATATTTTCATTTGGTTACACTGACCAATGAATTATGTCCAATAATTTTAATTAGGAGACACTCAGAATTATAGCATAAGAAACCAAATGGAAATAAGCTGCTCGGGAATTGTATATTTGCTTGACTAATGTGGTGTGGAAATATTTGTGGTGCTAGAAATAGTATGATACTTTTCCAAGCTGATCATATAAATCACTTTTTTGATCTAGAAAATGATGGAAAAGCAATCAGCAGTCATATCTCTTCAAAGAAAAAGCTGAAATTTAACGTGGGAGCTGAACTGATATTTCTACCAACACCATGTGATCTTTCTCAAGAAAAATTTAATTTCTCCAGTATGGTTGAGAGTAGACCAATACCACAGTCACAGCTTTCAGTAATTATCTCTTCCTATGAACAAACAATAGGTAATTTTTTTTCATAAATTTCTGCTTACAACTAAGAATAGTAACACTCTGCCTGTGTTTATATATGTTTATTCCAGTATTATTTTGCTCTGTCAGACAGCTGTAACCGTCTGAAAGCTGGTTTCCAGGAATACACAATACTTCTTCCTGTTGACTGAGAAAATCTGCATTAGATGCTAAATAAGACACTAGTTAGATCATAATCTCTCCAGTTATCTTATGAACAAGCATTACTTCAGTGCTGTTATACTGATGAATCCACAATTCAGAATTTGATATAATGTTTAGCAGATTAATTTTAATTCCATGACAGGTTTTTTTTCTTCTAGCAAAAAGACTTTTCAGATTTTATGCATTTGAATGAGATAGAGTTACTTAGCTTCCATCTTACATTCTATTATGGCTTTACTCATACAGTTACAGCTCCTCACTACTACTACTTTTTGCTGTATGGCAAAACAGGTCAAGTGTACTAGGTCAATACATGCTCTAAGTGATTTTATTTGAAGTAAGGGATTAAAATAGAAGCTGTATGCAGGCAGTCTTGTTTAGCAGGGCCAATGACCTCCTTCGCATTTTATCTCCCTGAGGAAGAAATCTGAGAGATCTGAAAACACAAAACTACAAAAACTTAGGTCCTACTCTTGTTTTCAAAGTTAGTAGAAATAAGAAATAGTAAGTTTTAAGGTAAGATATACAAGTCCAATAAATTTAAAAAAAAAATTTGTGCATTGAATTACATGTGAATTCGTGTCTACTCAAGCAAAATTTGTTCACAATTCAAGAACTGGTTTAGTGATGTGACTATTTTTTTTAATCGACTAAAAATAAATAACAGGAATCCTTGAAATGAATAAGCAGAGAGACCTCAAGGTACAGGCTGTACATGAACTTGGAAATCTTCACTTTTATGCTGGAAACAAAAGGTACATATTTACTGTGTTAAAAAAAGTGCATTTTTTCCTCTTTTTTTTTGATTGGCAGTCCTATACCCCTCAACTGTCGTGTAAGTTCTTGTGCTGTCCTCAAGTCCTTATAATGTCTTTCTTCTAACTCACTATTGTGTATATTTTGAAAGGCTTTTTTCCTAGACATTGTTTATTTTTCTTAGTTACCTAATTGCCATTAAGCAAATTAATTTTGTATCTCTGTGTTTTTAAGAAGCAATATCTGTTGCTTGATGATTTAATTTGAGTTCCAATAAATTTTTTGGCCAGGAATGGTATCGTTTCTGTGTTGTAGAGACTGTATTTAAGTTTTTGACCCAATCAGACTTAGTTATATCTCAGGCAATAATGGACAAATGAAGCAAGTCTTATCTTACTTTGGAAAATGTCAGCAACACCATGTTTTTTATGTCACAGAGCTGCTTTTAAATATTGGAGTCAAGCCCTTGATGAAACACTCAACATTGCTGATGCTCTTAACAACTGGCAAGAGTTAGGTTTACCAGAAGATGCTACAGACTGCTTTGCAGTTGGAAGATGGACTGATATGAGTCAGAAATTTCTTTCTGAGGCTGGAGTTTGGGGTTGTTTACATGCAGCAGTCTTAGTGGCTAAGATAGCTCAGTAAGTATCTTATCTATATATGTATTTCTTTCATATTTTAAACAAATTGGTCATTCAGGATATTATGCAATTTGAAATTAATTAAAGAACAATAAAGAGTTGGTATAAAAAGGACTCATCAAAAGCAGGAAGAAAGCTGCTCTTTTGGTGAATATTGTTTGTTCCCTTTCCTTGAGTGCTCATCTTTGATCATAATTGTAGCTGTATATTATATGGAGAGATCACTGAAATAAAACAAAATGATAAAAAGACATTTTATATAGGATTTTACAGTCATATTGATTTTCAATCAAAATATCACATCTCCCAAGTCATTGCACATATTAAATATTAATGTATCTTGAGAGCAGATTTACTGCCTAAAGTACTAGTGTTATGGTGAATTAAAACTAAAAGAAATTTGAATTACTGTATTAAAGTCTACCATCAATAAATATTTCCACCCAATACTCCTTGACTGCTGGTAAAACACTGTGGATGTAATTCTGAGCTGTTCCTCAGTGTATTGACAAAACATAAAACTTAGAAGTATACAAGACAGCTTTAAATGACCTTAGAAACATTATAACCATGAAAAGGTAGAGCTTCATCCCAGTAAACTGCCTTATCAGTGGAGCAGATCGTATTAATAGCATTGTAAAATATCTGTAAACCAAGGCAGCTTTGAAAGTATTAACATGGGTATTTCAGGATTAAGTGTCATTGCCACACTTAGAATTAGCACCCAAAAGGAAAAGAATTTAAGTGGATTGTAAACCACAGCTCTTCTAATTCTGAGCTGTGGTTCAGTCTCGGGTCCAAGCAGGCAAGACCCAATCCTGCTTTTACAGGTGTTTGTGGCACCTCTTTGCTGCACTGTATACTATTCCTTTGCTGCCAATATGTGCATTCCAAATTCTGGCTTCTCCCTCAGGCAGTTCTTTTGTGTTCAGGCCTGACTTGGACTGTTAAACATCTTTCTTTTGAGTTGGTCTTTCTACAGCAACTTAGTCACAGGCTGTAAAATGCAGATTAAAGGATTCTAATATTGAATTAAAGATTCACGTAGATGAGAGTAGTACCCTGCTACCTGTATGGTTTAAAGCTCTGCTAAGGTACTGTGTGGGAGTCATTAAATTTAGCTAGACACTTACCATGTGAAAAATTCACATGTGCTAGTTATCTTAGGCTTCCTTTATGGAAAGAAATACACTTTAAGGTGTGAGTTGCCTAATCTGCTTTATCTTTTTAGTCCTGCATGAGATTAATTTTTCACTTAGATTGCCTGGTTCTCTTCTTTAAAGAGAATCTTCACAACTCACTTTTGTCTAGGTATGTCTTTGGTCAAGTGCTTCTTTCTTTGCATGGCATTACTGAGCACCTATCAACAGAAAAGGCAGCTGTTTTCCAGTAGGGAAAACATCTAGATTGTGTTAGTATCATTATTACATTAGACTAAAAAAAAAGAATTTCAATAATTTATATGGAGGGGCACATTCATATTTCTTATTATTTGTTGTACTTTAGGTATATAACAACAGCACAGGTGAGATTAAGAACAAAATACTGCTATTTTTCTGCTATACTTTTTAAGGTAAGAATGTAATTTCAGTTCAAATTCATGAGGTTGTCAAATTGCTTCTAAAACTTAAATCTCAATGACCCTCTGTTAAAATATTTTTCTTTTTATTTTGATTGTAAAGGAAAAATGTAGATCAGAGGTAGTTGAGGATTTATGCACATTAGATACGATGTTTTTATTCTTTGTTTTTTAACAGGATTCCTGTATTACAGCTTAAAAATTATCACTTCAATAGGAGGCTAGTGTCTCAGAGAAATAATGAAATACTGAAAAGTGAAGATGACTAAAATATTTGACAGTCAAATATATTTTTCTTCTCTTGAAGTATTCTGCTCAGGAAGAGCTGAATGACATCAACAACAGCACAGTGTTCTCTTTTAGATCTGTAGAGTCTTCACAGATTGTTTTAAATTTTCAACTAAGGGCACAGACTCTTTAGAAATTTTTGAATCTTTTTTAGCACTGAAAGATATTAGTTTGTAATACTAAAATCTCAGGTCTATAAGAAGTTAGCACTAAAAGTAGAGGATAGTAAAAATGATCCAGTTTCGCCTACAAAGAAAGTATGATCATTAAAATTAAGTTTGCAAACTTCCAGAAAAAAATATAGAAGAAAAAAAGCATTACGGTTTACTTTTAGATGAAAGTTTTAAGATCCTGGTAACTAAAGTACTATAGGAAAAAACCAGCAAGTATTCTGCCAGTTGTACTCCACTGGATCAATAATTATTCATCCCAGTGCAGCTTCAGGAAGTTATCTGTCTTCCAAAACCAAGCAATGCTGTTTTCTATTATCTTGTGCCGCGATTGTAACTGTGTGACCTGTGCTAGGCTACACTAAAAGTCTATTTAAGTTCACCAAAGGGAGCACAAATTGAAGAAACAAAACTAAAAGGATAATTTTTACTAACTTCTAGCACTGTAATCCTGAACAATTACAAAGCTGAATAATGGTGATTCCTCCTTTTGACAGAAATAGTAGTAAGCATTTGTTCCAGTTGAAATAACTGTAACTTGACTGAAGTGGGTCTGATATTAATTGGGAAGGAGCAGCTTGCAGGGTGATTGTCTTGAAAAATATAATCAATTACTGTCACTGTACCTTGCGAAGTTCAAGCCCATAATTTGTTCTTTGAATTGGAAATCTTTTATAACCTTATTTAAATTCCACCTCTGGTATAGGCTTTAGGCTTGTTAATATCTCAAAACCGAGTATGTAAATGCAAATTTCTCTAGCATATTATTGCTAATCACACCAAAATAAACACAATTGGGAAGGAATATCCAGCATCAGATACAATGCTAGCACTCCTCCATTTTTAAAGCAGAAACATTTTAATGATTTCCTTAAATTTAATGTTGTTTTTAGTTATATGATTTAAGCTGCACTATCTGATAAGCTGCACTAAGTGACCTAGTTAAAGGTGTAACTAGGGTGGAACTAGCTTTTAATTGGCCTTACAGTCAGCAATTCTCCCAGAAATGATGGGAGAGATACTGTCCTTAGACTATTTACAGCCTTTTTTTCCTCCCATCAAGTTCACACATAAAGGTTTTTCATGTATTTTTCTGGAAACAGCTGGATGCTTAAGGCATTGATAGAGTTTCATTTATGAAGTCATTTATGAGTTGGAGTTTATTTCACTAATACCTGTACATCTTTTCACAAATAGTTTATTATTACTTTCAGACCCTGTTTAGAGCTTCTCTTCCACATCCAACATCTGATTGTGACTTTGTACAATATGAAACAAATATTCTTATTCCTGGTATTGACCTGTTCTCTGATCGCTACAGAGCTGATATCTCTACTGTAGTTGCAAGTCTGGATTTCCTTATGTTTGAACTACATTGTGCAAAACAAAATTTAATAGTAAGTATTATTTTCATACTCTGGAAATGAATTGTAAGGCAACAAGTCTTACTTTTCTCTGTGGGTGTACCTAAGAGATTCCTCAGAACCTCTAGCAAAATACTTGTAATAATTAGTTCTGTGGCACTGAGATAGAGCAAGGTATACAAGTTTTAGATGTCCAGGGAACTTGTTTATTCTGGAAGTGAACCATGACAACACATGGTTCACTTAGCTTAGGCATTTTAGAGGAAATCTATTATATACAATTTAAAATACACTGTACTGAGAATTACCTTAAATGCATTATGTCCAGAATGCTTTCATTAATTTTACATTCACATTCAGTAAATAAAAGTCTCTTCTGCCTTTCCCTCTTAATGTTGATCATGTGCTTATTTCCTCCATTCAGTGTCTGACCATTTTGACTTTAATCCAACTTCTTTCAAAGGTGCCTTGGAATAAATAGATTGAATTGCTTACTAGGACTGAAAAAGGTGCAATTCTGTTTTAGTTTAATCCTGTATGCTCTAACAGAATTTCATGTCAGGTGTTATTATGTAACTCTATAAATAACTCTAAGCATGACAGAAAACTCTCCTTCAGAAAAAGTATTTCCTCCCACTTTAATGAGTTGAATGCACCTGTGGGAAGATCCTGCAAGTAGCAGAGCCAATGCCAGGGAGGGGGGAAAGATCACATGGTTGGCAGCAGAGGAGTAAGAAGAGGCTAAGTGGTAGAGATGGAAGAGGAGTTAGGAGGAGGCAGAAAGATGTTACACCTTTTTGTTTTGTCAGCAAGCCATTTGTTGGATTGATTTCTTTTGGAACTTCAGGCTGTCTATCTTACCTTCCATTGTTCACTTTGTTATTTAGCTTACTTATTTAGCTTATTTATCTAGCTGTCCTTGCTGTGGGAGATCAAGTAAAATCAAGGAGGAGACAGTTACCTGGAGGCAGGGGCACTTAATTTGACTGCTTGCTTCATGTGGCCATGCACACTTTTGATTCTTTCTGCACTTGTACCAGCAGAATATAGATCCAGGTCATAGATCATGGTCAAAGCAATTGCAGTTTTAGCAGGATGAGGGCTTCATTTCCACTGAATGCTTATTGTGTGGGAATGTTTTGGATGGTGGGCACTAAGTTGATTTGACACCTAAATCAAAATACATCAAGATTCAAGTTTTATTAAAAATGAAACTTCAAAGACTAATTTTGTTTACTTCAAAATATCAGTAGGAAACTGTATGGGTACAATTAAAACATTTGCCTCAAGCATTTGTAATCCAAATTCAGAAGTGTTAAGCTACGTTATGAAAACTTCAAGTGAATTTGCCAAAAATCTAACAATGCTGTTAGCATTTTCCATGCTTGGAGGCATTTTAAAGTGGAGCTTTAATGTAAAAGCTGAGCAGTAATTAAATTTTGGAAGTTCTTTCATTTTCAATAGCAAATAAATCTGTTAGGAAAGAATCGTCTTTTTCTGAAATATTATATAACAATAAATAATAGAATCATAGAATGTTGAGGGTTGGAAGGGACTTGAGAGATCTTCTAGTCCCAACCTCCCCTGCCATGGGGAGGGACACCTCCCATCAGACCAGGTTGCTCAAGGCCTTATCCATCCTGGCCTTGATTACTGTCAGGGCTGAGGCATCCACAGCCTCCCTGGGTAACCTGTTCCAGTGCATCTCCACCCTGACAATAAAGGACTTCTCCCTAATATCTAACCTAAATTTCTGCTCTATCTTTTTGTATCCATTACTCCTTGTCCTATCACTACAGCTCCTGACAAAGAGTCCTTCTCCCTGTAGGCCCCCTTCAGATATTCGAAGGATATACATTCTGTATACTTTAATAGAACTCAATTTTAAAATGTTAGAGGTTTTTTTTTTTAGTTACCCCCACAAAAACGTTCAATTTGAAATGAATACAAATGAATTTGTCAATAAGCCTCATCACCGTCTAGTTTAGTTTACAATTGGTGTAATTTCACTTAGAGAGTTGCAGGACTTAATTGTATTTATTTTATAAAGCTTACAGAATTCTACTCTTCTGTTACATATATTGAAAAAATATGGCATCAAGATGCAGAGAGTTTTAGAAATCCCTTATATCAACTTTTTTCCAATAGGTTTACTCACTAATGATGTAGTAAAAAACCCCACCTTGAACACAGAGAATAATTTGGAGAAAATTCACTTGCTACGTTATGAGTTGCATATAAGGTGGTATAAAGGCTAGCTGTAGCCAGTTGAAGAACTTTTTAACACATTCATCTTTCATAGAGCATAAGAGAAGTAGCGGTGATATGTGACAGTCAAAGCAGTAATCCTATATTATCTCTGTATTTGTGATATGTAATTGCAATGTGTATTTCCTTAATTGTACCCTGTGTGATGTTTATAACTAGATGATATACTATTTTACTACAGATTTTGCCATTGTTCACATTATACCAATATATTGTTTCTGAGATTTGTAAGGACCCAGCTAAATGCATTGAAGGGAGAATCTTCAAGGTAATCAAATAAACTTTCTCACAACACATTGTATTTCAAATAAACTTTTCATTTCTTTGTTAAATATAGTCAATTTAATCTTCATATATCACTACTATGAAAAATAATGCTCTGAAGTTCAGCTGTTGCTTAGTTTCTTAGCAGAACAGGTTGTAGGGCTACTTTCTAAAGGCAATTATTATTTATATTCTCAATTTTAGCAGTATGCAGAGTTATTTATACAGTTTTACTGTTAATTTTCTACAGAGGCTGTTGAGTGCTTCCATCATTTCTTTCTACTCTCTGTTTAACGAAGAGAAGGTTTTCCTTCCTCAATCTAAACTTTTTAATTGGTATTTTTTATCTTGTTCTACTTTTCTTTTAAATGTTTTCTCAAGTGCAAAACATCAATGATTTTTTTTATTCAAAATGTTCACTTTTGGATTTGTTATCACTATCATGGTGGAACAAGGCTCCACTTTACCTGGGAACGGATTTTTGTCATTTCACTAATGTTCACTTGTTTGTTTTGTTTTAAATTTTTTTTCTTATTGATTTGTGGGTTTTTGTTTGTTTGTTTGTTTGTTTGTTTGTTTTTTAAGGAATCTAACAGGTATTAAGAGTCGAAGTATTATTGGTTTTAGATTATTTTCAGGAAATGCTAATATGGGCTAGGTAATTTATTTTTTTTATTTTTTTCACAGATTAAAGTACTTACAGATATAGGATTTTTTACGGAGGCCTTTCATGAACTGTCTTTGCTTAACTGTGGAGAGAGAATTCCATGGAAAATACCTGAAGGATACAGAACAACTGAACAAGTGAAGGTATACCAGAGAAGTATAACATCGAACACTCCATTTTCTTCATGAAACTGCACATACTCCGTATCTGCAAGTTATTACATATTCCCAGGAAATTCCTACATTTCTTTCAATAGATGGGTCAAATAGTAGACACTGAATGACATTAATTTCTCTCACTGAAAAACAGGAACAAAAATTCAATTTTGAAACATATGTGCTGTTTTATACAGTGAGTACTGCAGATAATACTGTAAAAGAAAAAGTGATTTCGTAAGTATTCATATGAAAACTATGGATAAAGTTCTTGCACCATTAATGGCCGAACTCCCGCTGCCCCAACCAGGAGCAGGGCAGCTGAAGGACAGCTGGAGCAGCCCCAGCCCAGTGGCACCTCTCTGGGGCCAGAGACAGGCTGGGGCTGTGCCAGGACATCAGCCTGCAGGTGCGGGGCAGGGTCAAGCATGGGGAGAAGAACCGGGCTCAGACACAGCCCCAGGATGGCCGCACAGGGCTGCTGGGTCTGGCTGAGGACAGCTCGGGGGGTCTGTGGTAGGGCAGGGCTGTGGGGAGCTGGAGACTGGCCCACCGATGGCCCCAGGGGGCTGATATGGGGTCCTGGGCAGGGCAGGGGCAGCAGCAGGAGATGCTGGGCAGTGCAACCTCTTGATGCCCTCACAGCCTTGACAGTCACATCACCTCAGACCAGTTTGATTTTCTCAATATCTAGCTGCTGATGTGCTACAAGGATTGGAAGCTGTTAACAATTGACCTGGAATTTTGCGCAGCTCTCAGAATAAAAAGGACCCACGTTCCAGGGAACGACAAAGATGATATAGGGCTAAATCTGGAGTATAGAGTTCATAAATGAAAGCTGGAAATGATCTTTACCTCTACCTTTTTCTCCCCCTCAGTAGATGGATTTGTCTCCTGGTGAAAAGGTAAAGAGCTTTTGAGCAAGGACTAGGATTAGGATTAGGGTTCAGAAAACTGAAGCACATATAAAGGAAGAAATAGTTGTTTTAAGAGCTCAAATGAGGCTAAGGTCTCAAGTTCATCTTAGTTTGTAGCTCTTGTTTTCATTCCATTCACAGATCTGTGCTCTGGTGAAAAGCAGAGTAGACATGTGCTAAATCTGCAGTTAGCTTTGGAATTCAGAAATGTAAAGAAAATAAAGACAATTGATCATTAGTGTTTATAGAGCTCCTAGAATTTGGAAAAGTATTTTTATTGGTTTATGCCTTTTTGCTGGTGAATGGCATAGGAGGTGTAGGGATAGTTTTGTGTCTCAGGTGATGGTTCAGAAGTGTAAAATCCATAGAAGCAAAGTAATTGTTGGTATTTTCAGAGTTCTCAAAGTAGAGTTGGAAATGCACTACGCTTGTCCAATGCTCTGCTAACTCATTTATTTTATACTCATATTTTAACACATTACTTATTTTTGATTTTGTCTGTTTTACAGGCATTACAGAAATTTGACTCCTCAAAATCTCTCATGACTGTTACAAATTTGCAGGTAAAAAAAATCTGAAAGAGTTAAAAGTTTTATGCTATACGTAAATATTTACTTCTCTGGTTTAAGACAGAGATTATCTAGTTCAGAAACGCTACTTGTTATCAAGAAACCCAGTTAACAGAAAACATATTCTTCTAAATGGATTACCATTTCCTAAATTTTAATTTTATGGCACACCTCTCAAGGGAGGGGCAAGTACCATTATCACCATTTTTCATATGAAAGACCTAATATGTACAAATCTGTGACCTGTCTGTGCAAAACACTAGTAGAATGATTCAGGTTTTGTTGTGATATATAAGGTGTTTATGCTGCTAAAATACTGAGAATATCAGTCATTTAATGTCATCATTTCTATCAACCAGAGCTGTCTTCACAGACTTGTCCTAATTCAGATGGGAATTGAAGTCCATTTCTGGGGGAACAAAAAAATTAAAACTTTGTAAACCAGTTGATGAACAGTCATTTTGTTTAAAATCACATATTCATCCATAACTTATTTTGTGTTTTCTTCTTTTGGTAATTTCCTTTTATTAACCTTGTCACAGATCCATTGAGTTAGCAGGGGTAAATGTTAGCAGAATGTGAAAAAGTTGTACCATTAAATTGATAAATTAAAACCCCTACACTTTTCCCGTACACTTTTCTCTGTTTTGTTTACAGTAGGCTTGTGTGTCTTCTACAACAGTTGATATTAGAAGACAGAAATGAGAAGTCTATCTTTACAGCTTTTGATCTCACCAATTTCAGATTTATTTTGAAGTAGTGCATTATCCTGAGCTTTTGATTGGAACACTTCACAGTACATGTGGGGCTCTTACTGTTTTCCTTATTATTTCCCAAATCTGTGTAGAATTTCAGCTTCTAAATTTATTAATCTGAAATGTGGATATTAAACTTGAGATAAAACATGAACGCTATAATGAATAACAAAAAGATTCCATGAAATACACTGGAATGGTCTCATAAAAGACTTTTTTCCTTGCTTAATCTTTCTAGATAGGGTGAATTGTAACAGCACACATTCTTTAGAGTTGAGATTTCTGAACTACAAATTTACCTACAATGCAGAAAACTAGAACTTGTGCAGAGTAAGAGCTGTAGCTTCATAGATGTACCTTCTGCTGAAAAACTGATCACTGAAACTGTAACAAGTGCTACTAAGGGGTGAAGTTTGGAAAGAAAACCAGCAACTTATTCAGAACGGAACATATTACTAATATTATTCATGTTAGTTGTTGATAAGTGTAATTATTAATAGAAGCAGAATATGTCTTGCTAAAGAAAAATGTAAAATATGTAATTTCAAATAGTCCAAATTGCTAACTTTGTTGTAGGTACTGGAAGACATATTTAATTGGAGTCTAGCTTTAACAATGGCGCCACTGTGCAACCAACAAATTATGAATAAATTAACCTTAGTCAAAATGCATTTCATTATTTGTCTTTCTGCCACAATAAATAATATACCCGCAAAAGTTGAAAAACACGTATATTCTGGTGACGACAACAGCTTGATGGAGCCAAGCAAAACTGCAGCATCAAAAATAAAAGGTAATTATAAGGATGGTGGAAAAGCACATTTATTCTGCAACTTGTTTCAAGCATGTTTTTTCTGCTTTTAACTGCATATGAATCAATATGTCATATTATGAACAATATTAATATTAAATGTTGCTAAAAACCAGTAATTATTGAAGTAATAAGCATTAAGGTTTGTCAAGATTTTTTTAGCTAGTGTCTCTAATATTAGAGTTGTATTTCATTATTACTTACTTATTTTGATATTGAAAGTCCCCATTGTAGGTAGAGAGAAAAGGGCCATATTCTTCAAATTACTGAGAATGCTTTGGTTCTGTGTCTGTTATCTGTATTTTATCTGTATTTGATAGTTGATGCTGATCAGAATTCAAGACAAAAGGAACAAAGAGACACAATGGTGCAGCTTGTTGACTGTAAAGATGAATTAAATATGGCCATGCTGAAGGTAATTTTGGTTTTTAGGAAAAAAGGATTAAGAAACTGCAAATTTTGGCAAAAACATGCTAATACTTTCAATGTAACAGAGATTATGATGAGAGGATGGTATGAATGAGGGGACTAGAAATTTCTGTTTCTAATCTGACTGTAATCTTACTAGGCGTGCATGAAATGTTGATTGTTTGGTACAGTTTTTCAAATGATGGGAAATATTTTCACAATCCGATCTCAATATGACTGATATAGTATAATAGAGCATAAAGGGTAAAGACTGAATGGGATTTCAAGATAAAATCATCTCCTTTCAGAGGATGCCGCCTGTAGAATGTCAGAGACTCTTTGATGGTGCAGTATGCTCTACAAATGAATGGAAAACCATTCTCTACCATATGTGCAATGTCTCAAATTTTACATGTTGTTCTTCCTGATACTTTATTTTGAAGAAAACATACCACAGCTTATTAACTTCTTTGTTTGAAGGGGTTTTGTTTGGTTGTATTTTTTTTTTTTTAATTGTAAACTTTATGTTTGGCAGTTTCACATCACAAAAAAACCAAAATTAAGGACTGACATACTGTTATTTCAAAGGGGTCTTGGGAGTATCTACTTTGGCCATTGTTACAAACAAAGTAATGCACAAAATACATCTGGAGAATGGAAGATGATTTTGTATTGCAGTTGGTATAGGTCATAACTAAAAATTGAAAGTTTTAGTATAACTTGAAAATAACTAAAATAGAAATAATAATTTAATTTTTATAGGGCTGATATAAGAGATATTTCTTACCCTTCTGATTTTTCTTTAATGATTCTATTCTTTTGGGGTTTTTTCTTGTTTGGTTTTGTTTTTTTTGTTTTGGTTTGGTTTTTTGTTTGGTTGGTTTTTTGTTGTTGCATTTGTTTTTTTATTTTGAAGTAGAGCTCTGAATTCATTGATGAAACTGATCAAAAAAAGGTATTGGATGATACAGACCTTTAAATTAATTTTTAATTCTGCTTAAAGCTCCACAGTTGAGCTTTTCTTTATAATTAACTTCTTTTTAGATTTGTTTTTCACAGAAAGACTGTAAATTATAGTTGAGCTTTCAGGATATATACTGCACTCAAGGATATGTCAAAGTATAGCTAGTAAAGAATGCAATACTTCTTGCAACATCTTTAATGTTGTTTTTAATACTGTATTTTATTACTTAAAATTATGAAGCATAGCTAGTAGTATAGTATAAAATTATCAAGTATAGCTATTAGATAAAGAATGGGAAATTAGTGAGTAATATTGCTGAGCCTTAAAATATGTAGGCAATAAATAATACAGGCACAGTTAAGATGTTGCTGCTTTGAACACAATAATTCTATAAACCTAAGAAAAGCAAAATTACACACACAGCCACCCCATTTATAGAAAAGGCATATTGCACTTAAGTTGATTTATTTTAAGGTGCGGTGATAGCAGACTATAACAGAAAAAAAAATACTTTCAAAGAAATTTTTTATTTGTTTATTTTTTGAAATCATACAACACTGTGTTCTTCTCTAGGGGATTTTATTGACAGAAGCTGAAGAAACTCTTAGCCATCTTGTACAGAACATACAGGAAAAATATGATGGGAACACATCTCGGTATTCTGCAGAAGATTTAGAGGCTCTTATTGAGGCCAAACTTGAGCTTGCTTATATTTCTCAGCAAAGGCATCAAGCAGCTTTCAGGTAAATAATGTTATGAACAACTTTATCTTGCACAGTCTTGACTACCAAAGATTTTTAAAAAAATTCTTTATTTCTACATTAATATTCTAAGTCTTAATAGTCATCTATAAAAACTTCATTATTATGTTTACAAATGTAAGATACACAGGCATTTAATTTTTTCATTATTGTTTTATTTTACTTTTTAAACTGTGATCATCTATATGATTTCTCTGTGAGCTGTTTTTGTGACACAGTGTTATATAAAAACAAATAAAAGGTTACAATGTTCACTGTTTTTGTTAAAGTCTGGGTGTGTTAGGTCATGCATTTTCTTATAATTTTAAGGTGTACAAGAGAGCACTAATGTTATCTCTGAACTACTGAATTCTACTTTGTTCTAGAATGCCCTGTGTTACTGTTCTGAAGAACATTTCTTCTTGATGTACTTACTGGTTTCAAATTAAAATGTCAAAATTATATTTTTTAAATGTGATTGAAAACCATTGATGCAACCTTTAACATATTAGAGTAGCTTTTAGCAGACATTAATTATATAGTTAGTGATAGTATGTAAAATACTGTTGGTTTTACAGGATCTGCCTGATATTTTCCCCAAATTACAATTCCCAAATTCTGTGATATTTTTTTTTTAGATTCTGATTTCTTTTGGAGAATTTAATGAGAGAAAAACCAATTTTTTTTGATATATTGGACATACAGAAATATATTAAATCTTTGTAGATGTTACATTCTAAACATTGTTTGGGTCTTTTAGCTAAGAGGATTCTTCTGTTTAGCATACCTGTAATTTTACATTAATCTGTGTCAGAAGGATAGTAGTTTAACAATACATCATTTTTATTAGTGGGAGGCTCTTTTTATCTAATATTTTATTAGATGGAAAAATTTTTGAGGGTACAAATGGCTAACTACAGATGCAGTATACAGAGGTGTAGCACTATCACGTGCCAGACTATATTGAGATTAGGTACAATGTAATCAGTATTTGTAATTTTTTCTAGGTCTAATCTGACTAAACACACCAGAGTTGGTACAATAAATCTTATATCACAGTAAACATCAAATAAAAAGAAAAATGAACCTTTTCATTATTGTTGCAATAGTGATGAAGATTGTTTAACACTCCTACTGATGAAGTAGTATCAGGCCAATAGATAAATTAGTCTCAGTATGATTTTTTACCCAATTAAAAAAAAGTGTTTTATTCTATGACAAAACAAACCACCTTTCTTCTCTCAACTCCCTTAGGTGAATAAACAAACCTCCAAATCAATACCTTTTAAATAGCACAATTTCTTTTGTGTTGCTATCATACGGCAAAAAAAAAAAAAATTAACAGGAGCTTCACAGTGCTGTATAGACTACTGAACTGAGAACAGTAGCAGTCTACAGCATGGTCTTTCACCCAGGTTTTGTTTATGTTATTTTAAAAGATAGCAGTTTCCTGAAAGTTCAGATATTAGGACTGTACTCCCACTCAACCCTGAAATTGTGTGGGATCTGCTGCTCCAGCTGGATCCCTACAAATCTATGTGGCCTGATGGGATTCATCCCAGTATCCTCAAAGAGCTGGCTGATGTCATCGCAGAATCTCTCTCAATGATTTTTGAGCAGTCTTGGTAAACTGGAGGGGTCCCAGCTGACTGGAAGCTGGCAAACGTTGTCCTGATTTTCAAGACGGTCAAGAAAGAGGACCCCGGAAACTATAGGCCTATCAGTCTCACTTCAGTGCCTGGTAAAGTTATGGAGAAGATTATTCTGGAAAGTATTGAAAAACACCTGAAAAACAGGATAGATCAGTCACAGCCAGCACAGCTTCATGAGAGGAATGTCCTGCTTATCAAACCTGATTTCCACTCTGCTCTGCACTGATGTGGCCTTACCTTGAACACTGTGTGCAGTTTTGGGCACTGCAATATAAGAAAGATATTAAGCTGTTAGAGAGTGTCCAAAGGAGGGCAATGAAGATGGTGAAGGGCTTTGAGGGGAAGCCATGTGAGGAGCGGCTGAGGTCACTTGGTCTGTTCAGCCTGGAGAAGAGGAGACTGAGGCGAGATCTCATTGCAGTTACAACTTCCTTGTGAGGGGAAGAGGAGGGGCAGGCACTGATCTCTTCTCTGTGGTGACTGATGAGAGGACCCAAGGGAATGGCCTGAAGTTGTGTCAGGGAAGGTTTAGGTTGGATATTAGAAAAAGATTCTTCGCCCAGAGGGTGGTTGGGCACTGGAACAGGCTCCCTAGGGAAGTGGTCACAGCACCAAGGCTGACAGAGTTCAAGAAGTGTTTGGATGATACTCTCAGGCATATGGTGTGACTTTTGGGAATGGTCCTGTGCAGGGCTAAGGGTTGGACTTAAGCATGCTTGTGAGTCCCTTCCTACTCAGCATATTCTGCGATTCTGTGATTGAGTAGTAATGTCATTAGTCAAGGTGCGAAGTGAGAACTTGTAGGCTGTTTGTGGACATTTCTCATCATGAAATATGTCTATTTCAGTGTCTTTTGAATTAGATTAATTTACCATAAATTGTCAAAGAAAAATCAACCAATCACTGGGCAGTGAACTCATCATGCTTTTGAGTGTCATGGATTTTATAAAATACAATACTAGTAAACGAGGAGAAATTTGCAGACTTATGAAATATCTTGTGCATAACCTTAGCTTGATACTAGGCTTGGGAAAACCTGCATTAGTAAAGTTCTGTCCCAAACTTTCTCACCCTGCTGAACTGGTTCCAGTATGCAACCCATTTTCAGTGAAGGACTCTTCATTTTGCCATGCAGTTATATCCTAGACTCTAGTTTCTCTGTTGGTTTATAAATTGTCTTAGATTGAAGAAGCTTTTTGTCAAATATCAAGGACTTCAATGGATGTCAAGCATTTTATGGATCACTTTTTGTGACTCTCAAATTTTTGATGGGTGTTTAATGTGCCTTATATATTGGTAGTGGTCAGCAGCAGGAAAAAAAAGGCATCAAAAAACAAAGTAAGGGTTTGGGTTTTTTTAACCTATTTTACAATTTTATTGCACTGTCATCCATGGCAACTGCTGATATATCTGCCTCAGGTACAAGTGAAACATTTCTTCAGACAGCTGAATGTTTTCTGTCTGCCAGCCTAGAAATCAAACTTTGCATGATATTACAGAAATTCATCTTTTTTTTTTCCTTTGGCAAAATGACTTGGCGGTGAAATTGTTATAGTCAGCTGTACTTTCCTGTTTTGATCATCTTGTCACTTTCTGATTCAGCTGATAAAAGGATGTGTATTTTGTCAGGAGAAATATATAGACACATCACTCGTGTTGACAGCAGAAGAGGGTCACAAAAATTTCATCAAGGGAAGCTTCTACATTACAGCTTCTGTCTTGCAAAAAAATGTATGCCTCAGAATAAGTTTATGTATAGGACTAATTCCATTGATCTGAAGGAGAGTACTTACATGGTGTCTATCCTAAGAATGTGAGCTTTCTAATTACCTAAATGTGCCTTGGTCTGTTTATGTGAATAAATTACTGTTTAAAACAATACATATATGAGTCTTTAGGCTTGTGGCCTATCTTTTACTTATGGCATTTTTATGTAAGCATGTAGGTAAAAATAGCCTCATTTTCAGAACTGCTAAACGTTGACAACAGCAGTTAACTGGAGGCAGTGTTGTTCAGGAAGTTAGGTTAATATTTCTTAAAAGCCTATATACTCTTAGGTACTGTACCTTCTCCAACGTAGCATCTCACACAGTGTTTTGAAAAAAGCCAGGTTTTGCTGTAATTTTAACTTTGACGCCTGGTTTCAAGGGAGAACTCTTAAAAAAAAGAAAGAAAAGCAGTTGGAATATTTCACTGAATTATCCTTACTGTCTGTTTGCTTTAATAAGCAAATTCTGTTTTGCCTTTTCCATCACTAGAAAGAAGCTTATAATCAAATTCAACATTGATTTATTCTGTTTTCATTTTGTTGAATAAAACTGGGGTAAAAGGATGATGAAGGAGATTCATAAGGATTGAATTCTGAGAGGTAAAAGGCAAGATATTAACAGCTTTCTTTCTCATTGTTACTTTGGGGTCTATTTGTGCTGAATTGGTGTAATCCATCCAGGTCTGTGTCACAAAAACAGCAAGCAGGATAGAATCAGAAATGACAGGAAGACTTTAACTACCCTCTTATCTCTGGAGGTTATCCATCCTGTGGTTAGATATATGTTGACAGAATAATGTGAGTAATTTAGTTCAGCTCTTGTTCAGACTTCTTTGTGCAAGATCTTTGCCTTTGCAACCATTAGTCTAGAACACCTTAAAAGTAGTAAATTCACACAGACCATGAATCTCTCTTGCATTAATAGCTCTTTACAGTGTTCCAGCAGTGTAACAAGGACTTCTTTTTTTTTTCATATGCTTCATAGCAGCCAGTCTCTATATAAAACCAGTCTCTCTGTGTAAAAAACCAGCATAGGTGAGAACTTATGGTTTGGAACATTTGTGATTACATTTGAAACAATTAATCTGTTGAAATATCTTTTAAGTGGTGAGGTAGGGATACTTTCTGGTACTTTTCAATTATTAAAAAAATCTTTCTGTGGGCTGAGAATAAGTAAAATTGTAAAAAAAACCCCAACAAACCAACCAACCAAACAAAACCAAAAAAACCCCACAAAACACAAAACTAAACTAAAAAATGTTTTTAGAGAAGAGGTAGGAAAGTAGAGATTTACAGATGTAGAGGAAAATGTGCAATTAGAGATGGAAAACCAATTAAAATAGGCATTGATTTTGGCAGTTCTCAGAATATTTTGGGTGGCATGTTCTCTGGACAACATCCTGTTATGAAAAAGATCTCAGTCTGATGGCTTTGCAGGTGTCTTCATAGCACAAAAATAATTGTATTGAAAAGTTTGCTGTTATACATTTTTATACATGATATACATTATTATACATGTAATGAAAATGGAACAGTGTATCTGAGAGCTTTAAAAAGACAGCATAAAAGGAAAAAAACCCCAGTAGTCAACATTTCAAGAAACCTGACAATATTTTGAGATCCCAGCCCATTTTTTTACATGTGTTGAATGCTGCACCAGTCCTAATGGTATCTGTATCTTTCTAGATGCTTTTCAGAGTGAACTCCAGAAAAGGATTTAGGACTATGGCGGTGGGGGGGTGGGCAGTGATTACCATGTGATTGCTTACTGATGAGGTTTTGCCAGGACAGCACCTAGGTCAATTTTTGGTGTTTACTGGGATCCTGTGGGTATTTGGCCATGTGCATTTAATAGAGGGATTAACATATAGCCTGGAAAGGCTTTAAGGAAGAAGATGTTACCTTACCTTTCCAGTTGTGGATGAGATGCAGAACTCTCCTAATATATATTGTCATTTTCAGTATTTTTACATATTCTAATTTCTAAGAACCCATCCCCGAAGACAGATGTGCCATCATCGGTCTTGATCTAGTGGTTGGACTAGATCTAACAGTTGGACTTGATGATCTTAAAGGTCTCTTCCAGTCAAAATGATTCTATGGCTCTGTGTGTGATTGAAAGTTATAATAGAGTTCTGTTTTGATTGCTCCAACAGAATATGATATGTATTAGTTTATTTGTTATTATTGGGTTAAGACAAAACTACTTCTCTTACTTTCTCAGTTTCATAATGCAGTACCTACAAATTCAGAAAATAGTCTGAGTGCAATTTTTTGTCCTACTGAAGCAAAAATCTATAACTGCTGATTTACGTCTCTGAAATAGTAAAAAATGAAGTATCTATTTTAATAAAAGCACAAAGTGGCAAAAATAATTAGTATTTTTAAATAATACTGCTCTGTATCACAGTATTGCTTTGGCTTTCTCTGCAATTCGACTTCTCCAAGATGCAAAGATTTTTAGGATGGAAGTGACACCTTTTCAAGAAGAAAAGGATGAACGGGAGTGTTTGGTATGTGTGGATATTTGTTTTAAACTAATCTTTCTTAGTATATGAAGTCTTGTATTAAGTGCTGAGTGATTTTCATAATACTAGAACATAGCAGTTGTTTGCATTTACCATTAACCTGGGGAAAAAATGATCTTTGACATGCTTCAGGTACCTGATTGCCTAAGGTGTACTCAATGTGTCTGTAATCATCATTATAATTTGTATGTGGTTAGGAAATACAGTTTTTGTTTGTATACTCTCAAATGGCAGTACTGAAAAATCTCCTTTTGTTTAAAAGCCCCCAAACAACCAGGAAGTGTAAAAAATAACTATCAGGTGAAAATCTTACATTATTCAGTTATTTTAAGTTTTTCGATTGAAAACCTACTTCAGATTATTCCCTTTTGAAGAGACGGACTGACCAGTTCACACCATTGCTGTGCTCCACTTCGAGCAAGATTTCAGCTGACTTCTCTTGTCTGACACATAGGGATACTGACGTGTGCTTTGGAAGCCTATGTGCTAAGCCTGTCGGTCAGACACCACAGTGAGTCAAACTGACTCACGTGGACAGAGCAATTGAGCAGTGAGGTCAGATTTTGTAATGAATAATGCATCATGAGACTGGACTTTCTTGAGTGCAATGTAATTATTTTCTGTCTCTGTTGCATATCAAGGTCTTCTGTCTCTCTGCACTTTCTTCTAGGTTTTCTTAGGACCTTCCTGTAGACAGTAACTGAGCTATTGATATTTTTTCCTCATTTGCATCAATGCAAGTCAGTCATGATGATTTTTTGTAAACGGAAAATGCAGGTGGTGCATTGTCCATTGATTGCTTGCTGAAACAAATTGTAGAATATGGACTGTAGAATTTTAGTAATAGAAAGACTGTTTATAATGTGTGAAGAGGGCATAGTGAGTTGAGCTGAGAATTCTCACAAACACTTCTAGTACTACATTACACTAATATTTGTTTCTAAGCACCAGAAACACAGAAAACTAGAAATCAAAAATAAAAATTTCTTTGTAGTCACTAGTAAGGTACCAGAAATTGATATTGATCTCGCTCTACAATTAGACTTCTATGTGCCTTAGAATTTTGTGTAATGTTCCTGTTTGAGAAGAATAAAATCCAAACTGTTAAAATTATTCTCCATAAAAAACATATTATATGGTTATATTTATTTAGTCTCACATAAAAACTGGTTTAATTTCCAATTGTTAAAATTATTTACATATATATATAAAATTTAAATAATAAATGTTCTCCTGTTGTTAAAAATATGTAGTTAACCTTCAAATCAACTTTTATTTAGAATGTTATTATTTGTGATATATTTGTATTAATTTGATTTATTTTAGACTGATGCTACCCTGCTGCCTTGTTTGTAGTGAAGTATGTGACTCAGAAAGTAACATTTTTCTTGCTTTTGAAAATTATTAGGACTCCAAAACTGAAGATGTTTGGCTGCCTCGTAGTGAAATAGCACAAGACCATATGAATGTGCGTTTGTGGCTAAGGTGTCGTACAATGTTAGTGACTGCACTAGTAACACAGATACATGGTGTTGGTAATATGAAAGGTATTACTCTTTTTTGGTTTAGATTTTTGAATTATAATGAACAAGTGAGACTATTCAGACACAATTCTTATTCATAAATAAAAATATTAACATTAATTCTGCGGCTGTATTATCACTGAAGAATTATTTATATTAAATTCATCCAGTCCAATAAGGAAAATATATTTTTGTGTACAGTCTCTCCCTAGATCATGGAAACAAACAGTATTATATTAATTTTCATTTAATGGTCATTATCTTTCAATAAATTACTTTTGTGTAAAAGTTTCAAATGTTCTAGTGTAATTAAGAAAGTATGCTTGTTTTAAATAATGATGTTGCTAAGCACTTCTAGTTTTAAAAGTCTCAAAGTTCTTTTCACTTTTTATATCTCCGATAAATGAAATGTTCCTATATAGCTCCTAAAAATGTTCCAGATTATTTTAAAAAGAATTTAGGTGAGATGTTACAAAATACATTTATTGTAGTTTGGTTATGAATAAAATATTTTTCATTCCTTAGCGCTATGAACTTAAAATAAACTCTGATGCTCATCTCAAGTATCAAAGTCACAGTCTAAGTCTGTAGTCAAACTCTTATTTAATCACTTCTGGATAATTCCTGAGAAGGCTGTTACTATTTTGGAATTCTAACTAAAACCAGATTTTTGAATATGTAGGGTACAATATCTTATTATTTATGCTGGTGTCTTACATATAGAGCATGCATTTGGATGAACTTAAACAGAGTGCAGTTTAGAAAAAAAGTGGCTTTTCTTTCTTTCAAAAGTAAATTTGACAAAAAATTGATGAAATGATAAGTGTGGAATCTATAATGTCATATTTTTCTGTAACATTTGAGTGTAGAAGTTACTTCTTAAGAATGCTAGAAGGCACAATAAAGTCTTTTCTATTGTACTTTTACTATTCATATATTCTTTTCTTTTAGAAAATGATGTGGCTGAGCGCAGAAGTGTGATAAAAGAAGTAATACTACAGGCAGAAGCCTTTGGTGATATTGAGACTCAGGTTGAAATTATGGTACAAGCTGCTATTCTTGACCTGCAAGAAAAACGTCCCATGGAAGGCATTAAACTCCTTTTGCAGGTTTGAGCACAAAGAAGAAACTGTTCACTTTTCTTTGACGCATTTTTCGTGTAGTCAGAACAGCTGATGGCAGCATTAAATAAGCTTGAAATATTGCCTGTAAAATAGATTTTTTTTTCAATGTCTGTGATTTGTCCTCATAAACAGACAGGAAAAGTAGTAACTACTTTAGTTTATGTTTTCTATGTCCAAACAGAATATCATCGGTTTACTCCAAGAGGATACATTCATTTCCCCTCCAGCTTCTTTGACTCTTGTGAAAAGTATGCTTCTGCTGGCAGACATACTACCACTGCAAATAGTAGAGGATATAGAACATTGCTCTTCTTCAGTGGAACCATTAAACTTACTTGTTTTGGCACATGAGCTTACTGTTAAAGCAGTGAGTATATGTTGATGATTTACACAGCATTTGCAAATCCTTCCAACAATCTTAATTATCTATTCTGGAAGTTATTTTAACAATTTATTAAAAAGGGCTATTGTTATTAACTGATCACTTCAGTTTTACCGAGATTAGAATAATGTAAAGAGGTAATTCGTTTAACCAGAGTTATTTATCCATACTCATGATGCATATTCACGTATGTAGTCTGGTATATTGACACAATTTAAAAATATTGAATACTCCCAAAATGCACGTCCAGATGTGAAAACTGAAACATGTAGTTTGAATTTTGAAGAAATGCAGAACACTCAGTTTTCCCATTTGGAATGAGGCACATGTTCATACTCAACACCTCATGGAGGAGGATGTACATCTCATTAAATTCTTAACTCTTGAGCATCCAAGTTTAGGAATTTAGCTTTGTGTCTTAGAATAATTTGAATCAGGATAATCTATGTAAAGTAGCACAATGTTTTAGATTGACAGATTGTTACAATTGGTATGAAGAAATAATTTCCATGTAAAAATTTAAATATGAAATAAAAATTAAGGACATGAAATCTGTGAGAGGTATGTATAGTACTAAACCATTTACCTATTTTGTAATCCCAAAATACATATATACTTCTACATACATATACATATATGTTCTTGATACAGTTTACAGAGAAAAGGTTTTATACAACTCTTTCCTCATATTTCCTTAAACAGAAATGTAATCCATTGAAGTATTTATTTCCCTAAATAATAAAGAATCATATTAATAACTTCAGACTCAAACTTCCAGTTGTGAGACTTGCTAGCTGTCAAGAGACTTGACACTTTACAGCATGTCTGCATCGTGTTATCTCCATGACTGAAAAGTTTGATTGGTCCATACATGCTATTTTCTTTTTCTTTTGTGGCTTTTGTTGAATGTCAGATTTCTTTGTAGAAATGACAGTTTCTTTCTAGGGCTCGAGTTAATTGTGAGATCTATTTCTTAAAGACTGATTTGAGGGAGTTTTCTTTTAAAAACCAAAGACTAACATTATTAAATTCAATCAAGGGTTCATTGAAATTGTTCATTTGCATCACCAGAGTCCTCTGCAATCCAAGTATAAACTAAAGTAAAGGAGTTCAGGCATATCGAGTCCTTTTCTGATGCTCTTTTACAAGACACATTTGAGTTCCAGGGTTTTGCAATACCTAACTTACTTTTTCAAACTGCTATTTAATTTGCTGTCTGGAACTTGATTTTACTAAGCATACTCTTTTCATAGATTCTTGCTTGTGGCCAACCCATTGAACGACAAATAGAAGACAGTACATTGACTTGCCTGGTCTTACCTACAAAAAATATCTACCTGCCACATATTAACTTGCTAGCCCAAGTCAAAATGAAAATCGGTAAGAAAAATGCAAGTCATTGTTATTTTTAAGTTTTAGTTAATTTTCTTTCATATTTTATGTAACAGCTGATAAACTGATGCATCAGAAGTAAAAGTAATAAATCACTGTTTTCATTATACAAATAAAGTATTTTGAAAACCAACAGTAGATGCTTGTTTGGGTCCATGCAATGTGCATAAGCAAGGTACAACTACAGAAAGTATATAATCAACAAAGACTTAAATGTTAATGTTATAGCTTGATGAAAATAATGGGAACTTTAACTTTTTTAAGTGCTAATTCTCTATCCTAATAAAATAAATACTGTCTGTTATCATTGCCCCCCTTTAATTTAACAACTTTTCTTGATAACTTTTCTTTATATAGAAACTGGAAAATATGTTGAATACTAACAGAAGATAACGTTGAAGATCTGTCTGAGATTTGTTCCTGTACATCAGATATAGTGAAAGGGATACTGTCTCCATGTTCCTTCTGCTAAACTTAGTTTGCAGTACATCTGATTTATAATAGATTACAAAATCTAGAATTCACTTACTGCAATTTAGTACATATTGTGGAGCAGCCTCAGTGTATTCTGGATTCTTTTTCAGAAAGATATGCTCCAAAACCACATTGGTGCACTCCAACCACTACTTTGTATTCAGCTCTTAGGATTAGACTAGAGGTAGTCCAAAGTAAACATTCTGAAAATATAACTGCTGTGGCTGTCAGGTCTTCGATACCACCTGGTTTGCTCTGAAGATTCACTCTTTTATTCTGCTTTACTGCTTGTCAGAGCAGGCACAGCCAAACTCGCTCATAGTAATGATTGTGTTTGGCCTGTTCATGTTTCTGAATCCACATTTTTAGGAAGAGCCTAGGAATACAGATGAATATTGGGGAGTACACTATAAGAGGTATGCAATACATCAAAGAAGCCTTTAGAAATTGTTAGTACAAAAGGAATTTAGGAATTTTGGAATGCTCAGAGAGGTTTACATTTGGCTACAACTGCCAGGTCAAATGAAGTTATGAAGTGGCTTACTGCTAGTCTTTCCATTTAGTTTGTGCAAGGGTTGATTTGTGTAGCTTGGGCTTCTTTACGAGGTAAACCTCAACAGCATCATAAAGTAGTGAAATAACATTATAGTTCTGTATTTATATCCATCAATCACTTGAATTTTTGGGAATTAAGTTGTAACAGTAAGTAGATAACAGCGTTTGTTCTAAGGAATTTGCTTTCTTTTGCATAAATTGGTTGTCTATTAAATAATTTACTAAGAATTTACTGTTTTTTTTTTCCTTTAGGACACACATTAGCTGAAAAAGTAGCTTGTACAGCTGCAAGAGGAGATCCCTTGCAATGGCTACATGCCCTCAGACAATTAGAATCAGCATTGAAACTTTGCAGAGCATCTGCAACCAAAAAATTAGACATGGAAGCTGAACTCCTTTTTCAGATAGGTAAATAAACCTGTTTGTTCATCATGATTGCCTTCCAAGGCAATGTTATGCATGTGGCCTCTCATAAAATGGAGACATTTTACTGTAAATCTAGAACAGAATTGGATATTTATCACTGTCTAGCTGCAGATCTCTCTCCTGTGTTTAGTATCACACCAGCATAGTTCAGAGTGCATTATGTTACAAATAATTTCAAAATTGCAGTAGAACTTCTTTCATCTATATGTTATCGGGGATCAAAAGGTGTAGCCAATGAGATTAAGGACATTATGTTTTGCACCAGAGGGTGTTGGCTTGTGAGGATCCCAGCCAGAAAGACGTTCAAGACTCTCTAATGTATATCTTAAAATGCCATTTATTGGAGTTAACACTATAAAAGAAAAAGGAGACAGTGTAAATAATCTTATATTCCTGCAGAGGCTGAGAACCCTCAGTTGTGCAGTACTGAAACACTTCCAGTTAGAGGGTAGCACAACAGGCAGATCCTGTCTGTGGAAAGCTTGCCTCAGTTTGGTCTTTTGAGCTGTTAGAGGACTTTCTTAAGAGAAAACAATTTATTCATTATTTCTACTGTCAAACAAAAAGCATATTCACATAAAAACCTCCTGCTTCACTTTTACAGAAAGGGCAGGTGGTGTAATCACTGGTACTGAGAAGATGCTGCAAACAGGTGCAAGCTGGCTACATTTATCCTGTAGCAATGGGATGTGCACACCACAAAATAGACTTGAAGGCCACACTACATGTGCAGCATAGCACAGCATAGGCCTGTGCTTGTGCATTAACTCCTCCATGTCCACTGGTCTGCTAGTCAGGATCAGTAAATGTCAGGGGTCATTATGATTCCTAAATTTAATTATTTTAGCTACTCTATGAAGAGAATTGTTATACAAGCATTACCTTTTAAACAAACTGCAATAGATTTTGCTTATCGGGAGGAGAATAGATAATGTACTATGTTGTTCAACTTTCCTGGGGGGAAAAACAGATCGCATCTTACAGAAAAAAATTAATAATATCTTGAAAATCTACTTTCTATATTTCTCTCTTAGGTAAGGTAGAACGCCAGATAACTGAAGCAGGCAATAACAAGTTATCTCAAGCTGTTGAAAACCTGTCAGAAGCTATAAAACTCAGCCAGCAACATGATCAAAAATATGAGTAAGAAGCTAGCTATATAACTTTCAAAATAATTTAAATCATACATGAATTTTTAACAGTTTTTTGAGATTTGGTCTGGGACTTCTACTATGGAGCATCTTTTATGTTTTAGAGAGTTTTCTTCTATTGCAATATAAAAATATATTTATTCTCTTATTTAAAACAAATGCTGAGAACATTTAAAAGCATTTTTTACACCGTACAAAAGTTACAGCTTTCTGTTCTGTTTCCAAATTTGCACTCTCTCTGTCAACACCAGGAAAAGAGCTATCAATTAAACAGCGGGTTTATTCATATTTCAGAAGATGAGCTGTAGTCTGCCCCCTTCCAGATAACAGAAATCCAGCTTGAAAAGGTTAGCAGCCAAAAATAGTCAGAAGAGCAGAGACAGAAGGAGCATAGGAAATGTGTTTGTAACTGATATCAGGACAGTGACTTTGGAATTAGTTATCAGTGTAGAAGACGCCTGAAGAGCTGAGCCAAGACAGCCAATAAATTCTGTCAAGTAGCTCTAATACATTAGACTTTAGTTTTTTTTTAGTTTCTTGACCATTCTAAATGAATAATGTGCCATGTCTGGTTACAGACAGTGTAAAGGCAGCAATTTACCTTGCTTGTTTGGATATTCTGTTACTTAAGTTAATGAACCAGAACTCAACACAGAAGCAGTAGCATAGTAATAAACCTCAACAAGCAGTCAGCATGATGGAAGATGGTACAGAAATGGACTGTGGTCATGTTTTGCAAGTTTAATTTGCTACACGCTTATTTAATTTGCTACCATCTTTCTAAAAGAATGTGCAGCAACATCAATGGATCTCAGCTTTCTTGTTTTAGACAACTAAACATCCTGATCACATTTATACAAGCCCTGTGATATCTATGGGATTGCTTAATTAAAATTGTTTCTTGATGTCTCAAATCCTTTTTTGTTAGCAAGACTAGAAAATTAACTAAATTGTTGCCAACTAAGTGTAGAATTTGCCATCTTCTCACTTAGTTTGCTCTATCTTGAACTGAACAGTACCCTTTGACTTCTGTATTTTGCTTTACACAAATCATACTAAAGCTGGAATTTATTGTACTGTATAAACAACCAACTCTGTGCAATGTGACTCTGTCCAGAATAGTAACTACATGAGCAGGAGTTTGTTGCTATGCTTGGAAAAGTTAATTCACAGGAGAGATCTGGAGAAACCTGCGAAGCCAGGAGGAATCTGCATAAGAAGACTGTTATAAACCCATTGGGAATAGAAATTTTGGAGAAGTTCTCCAGATATAGTGATTTTCAGCAGGTTGAGAGAAGTAATTCTGCGGCTCTACTCTGATCTGTTGAAATCCCACCTGGAGTACTGAATCTAGCTCTGGAGTTCTCAGCAGAAGAAAGACATGGAACTGTTGGAGCGGGTCAAGAGAAGAGCCACAACAGTTACGAGAGGGCTGGAACATCTCTTATGAGAAAAGGCTGAGGGAGTTGGAATTGTTCAGCCTGGAGAAGAGAAGGCTCCAGGGAGACATTATGGCAGCCTTTCAATACTTAAAGGGGACAGACCTTTTAATAGGGCTTGTAGTGATAGGACAACGGGTAATGGTTTTAAACCAAAAGAGGGTACATTCAGACTAAATACAAGAAAGAAATTTTTTACAATGATAATTGTGAGACACTGAAACAGGTTGCCCAGAGAAGTGGTGGATGCCTCGTACCTCAAAACATTCAAGTCCAATTTGGATGGGGCTCTGAGCAACCTGATCTAGTTGAAGATATCCCAGCTTATTGCAGGGAAGTTGGACTAGATGATCTATAAAGGTCTCTTCCAACTCAAACCAATCAATGATTCTATGATTTTTGCTTGGTTTACAATACTACTGTAAAAATCATTGAAAAGAGGAAGCATAGGCAGAGAGCAGGAATTAGTGAGCGCTATCTGAAGATGTAAGGTATTCTGGTACAGAACTCAGAACTAAGAAGGTTCCTCAGCTGAGCCCAATGAGGAAACAAAAGACTGTTTTGGTCACTGTGGGTATTTTTGCTGATTCTTGCAAGAGTTTGACTGAGGACCTGTATCCAAATTCAGCCACCTGTGTTTCAGGGAAACCAGGACAACGGATATATGCCTTAACTTGAGGAAGGAAGAGACACAGTACAGAAAGATCACTTCCCTTGCAGAATTATGGTTTTCATACTAAACATTTGCAATTCGTTTACAGAATATTTGTTGCACATAATGCAAATTATATTTGATATGCTGATAAATCAATGTATTATTTTTTAAGCATACAATAGAGATGTTTTAGATTCACATGACTTTAAAACAGGATCCCATGGCTTTCTGAAAGAAGGTACACTTTAAGTAGATGATGAGGGCTGGATGAATTATTTATTTGGTGAGGCTACCTGGCTGGTCTTATGCAAAAGTCAGATTTTATCATTGTAATGCTGACTTTGATAGTAATGTTGATTGTTCTGTGTATTGTTTCTTACAGGTTAATAAGACGGTCATACCTTGAAATAGCACTATTATATCTGCATTTTGCCACAAATAATGAGGCTGTATCACAGACAGATGAGATGGTGCCTTCCAAATCAAGTGTATGTTTTCTATCTTTTGAGTAGTGGCCTCTTCAAAGCAGGAAATATATTTCTGCTAGAACATTGTGCACCTTGCCATATTATTACTTGCAGTGACTTATAAATCATACTGATGCTGAAAATCCTCCTAGAAAAATCACACAAAGAAATCATATAGTAGAATTTAGTCTTGTTTGATGTTATCTCTGATGTTTATTGCAATGACTGATAATATTTAAATTATTAAGATAGGAAGATACAGAACCAACAATGTTTTCAATTCCAATTATGTATGAATTAATTTGTACCTTGCAAAGAAAACATGACATTTAAACTTGGTTTTGTAAATGCTAATATTTGTACTTCACCAGAGTTCAATTTTTCCATACAAATATGAATGACAGCATGAGAAAAATAAGTGTCTTTGACCATGTTATAATTCCTTGAAGCCATAGATGGAAAGCAAAATGTTTAATGTTAGAGAAAAGAGGTAATTAAGATTCCAGAAAATGGAAAATGATAGCAAAAATATATTCAGTAGTGACCATAGTATGAGCTGCTCTGAGAAATTTTTTCAGGAGCAGCCAGTTAGTATGCTCTGGATAATTTTTTTCATTTTTAGCAATTAATCCATGGATTTGAAATCAATGCCAGTTTTTACAACTTGCAAATAAAACAATTATTAAGTAGGAGGACTTTTTTCTATGTTTAAAATGTATTTTACCATAATATATTTAGAATCCTAATTATGAACTGGTGTATAATTTTAGAACTCTTCTGGAGAACTCTCTTCTCCTGAGGAGGCTTTGAAATCAGAAGTCTACAAAGGACAAGCCTGGATTGCAATAAGAGCTGCTACAAAGGTTGGTGCAATATTCTGAAGAGTAGTTTTTGGGGTTTTTTTAACATTTTATCTTACACTACTTACACAAGCAAACATGACAGTGCAAACAAGAGAAGTATTAAGATTTCCTGAAATTTCTGGCATGAGTAATATTTGAGGAAATTAAAATGGAACAGTCTGAATAGCATGTTAATCTCTCTTAGACA